>NC_135234.1:41646241-41976241 GCF_051348905.1 Ranitomeya variabilis | reverse complement strand
AAAAAATGTACATGATCATATACAGTATTCTAGGTCAGTATCCGTAAAAAGACGTTCTGTGCGAGATCCGATTTTCTTTACGCATTCATAGATGTCCCATCCGACCTACACAGGAAAGTAGTGCATTGGGCAATTTTTTTCATTTACAGTCTGATAGAGAAAAAATATGTTTATCTAAACAGCCCTTTGAATGACATGGGTCAGTGTATGGTCGGCATGGTATCCGATCAGAAATCAGACGATTTATACACTCATCTGCATGAGCCCTTAATTACATGGTACAAGGCACTCCGCATTGACAAAGTGTGTCACTTTGTTTTTCGAAGCGTGTGTAAGCGAGAAGACACGCTGTGTACTTAGTCATGCTTATAAAACCTATAGAGGCTCAAGCACCTGGAAAAAGCCATTCAGGTCCTCGGCATGGATTTATAGGCACCACCTACACCACCACCTTCACCTGATGCTCCTTTGAAACACCATATTTTACTCCAAACATGGTGCACACGGTATGGCCTCATACCACTATGGGTCAATACAAAAAAAATCCTGCATGTATCCGTGTGCCCCAGCCTACTCCCTTACCGCCAATTATCCTGTGATTTCTAAGCTTAATATGATAGATATTTAGGCCTTATTGATCCACAGCCCTAATGTGTATTAAAGCCTTTCACTCTCCGCGACAGATGATGTTAGGGAAGAGAAGGATCTGCCCAGTTGGATTGCCATTGACCGATTCTATTTTTTCTTCGGGAGATAAACTGATGCTATAAGTGTCTGGCAGTGGCTGCCATACCTGCTGTACCGTTTACACAGGCAAAGCAAGAAGGAGGTGGGTGTCTGCTATATGGTGGCCATCACTATGAGAAATGGAGGGATGGCTGTTGTTCTGCCGATAGCTGTTTAATGATGACAGAGGCCTTTAAAGGCATTATCCGGTCCAAATTAATAAGTCTGCAGTCACTCTGTGGCTGCAGACTTATGAATCCCTCCCCCAGCGCACACACTGTGCCCTGCAGGGAATCACAGGTTTCTGAGCCTGGACCAGAAGTTATGAATGTGTTTTACATACTCCCAGCCAGAGCCTGTCCAGTGGTCGTGACTAGGGTTGAGCGAAACGGGTCGTTCATTTTCATAAGTCGCCGACTTTTGGCAAAGTCGGCGTCTCATGAAACCCGACCCGATCCCTGTGCGGGGTCGGCCATGCGGTACGCGATCATGGCGCGAAAGTCGCGTCTCGTATGATGCGATTAGCGCCATTTTTTCAGCCAATGAATGAGCGTGGGCAGAGTGATGACATACGGGTTAGGGGCGTGCACGCCTATCATCATGTTATCGCTTGTGCGCAGTAGGGATTTGGAATGTGCAATACGAAATTTTCTGTGCTGGGACGGAGGAGGAGGAGGAGGAGGAGGAGGAGCAAAAAAAAAAAAAAAAATTCCTTCATTGAGTTTCGTGTTTCGGCCGAAACCCGACTTTTAACGGTGGTCGGCCGATTTCACTCGACTCGACTTTTAAGACAGTCGGGTTTCACAAAACCCGACTCGACCCTAAAAAACTAAAGGTCGCTCAACCCTAGTCGTGACCTCGCTCCATACACTTGTATTGTACAAGGCCGCATCCCGACTAGTGGGTGTGGCCTACTAGAGGACGCGACCTTGTCCTCTAGTCGGCCACACCCACTGGATAACCGCGTCACTAGTCGGGGTGTGGCCTTGCTCAATACAAGTGTATGGAGCGAGGCAACGCCAACTGGCTGGGTTCTGGCCGGGAGTATGTACAATGCATACATACCCTCCAGTGAATCACTGTGCGTGCGCTAGGGGGATTCATAAGTCTACAGTCACACCCCTGTGTTTCTGATACTAAACTTGTTGCATATAAATAAGTGATAACACTAAACTGCTTCCATCCACCACTAGAGGGAGCTTACTGCATACTGCGTTATTATGATATTCTGTGTATAAAGAGTATACAGTAAGCTCCCTCTAGTGGTGGCTGCATGCGAGCAATATGCTATGGTTTCAATCTACATGTATGCAGATATGCAGATGATTTAGAGCTCCGTGTCAGAAAAACAATCAAATCTATTGAGAAAAAAAAATAAAATAAATGACGTTAAACTATACTCAGAATCCACTTTGCTATTACAACAGAAAAAAAAATTGAAACAACATGGTTAGGGAATGTCAATGTGTTCTTTTAATATTTCTAGTTACATATAATAATAATAATAATAATGCATAAATACTCTTTTTTTCTCGTTATAGAAAGCGATAACTTAAAATATAATCGGACTGATTGTACAAAAATAAATAGGTATATGATGTGTCATTAAAGGATCCCTTCATGGAAGGAGCTGAAGCAAATACTTATGAAGTATACTCTGTATATATACATATACAAACGCACGCACACACTCACTCACTGAAGTCATATTCTCCAACCTGACACAGATTATTGACACACGCCGGCTGGCCAACAGCTGCGGATGGACCTGCTATCCCCAAGACTGTCTACCAAATATATTTCCATATTGCATATCTGGAATATGGAGGATATATACCTTTTTTATGTTATATCTCTTTGTATATACAATCTCATATAATCTATACTGGCCTAAAATTTAGAGCCTCCTCCCCTTCAGCCCATCATCTATGTTTCTGGTTTCCTCAGAGAACATTATTTGGAACCAGATGTTGAAACCCTTCACATCTGGCAGTCCCCCTCTTTGCAGGAAATACTAATAAAATACACAAGTGATGTTCATATTTATAGAAAGTCTCATACGTCCTATTCAAATGTTTTTTGTAATGTCACTTATTTCAGTCCTTTAAGAAAAACTTGTGTATTACGAAGGGTTAACACCCCCTTCCCCCCCCTGTTGTAGAATTTAACATTTCTGTGATCCCTAAAAAGGTTTATGTGATCACATGACCATTTGGTGAACTATCATAAAACGGAAAAATTACAGCAGGGGTTAAAAGGTACCATATAGTAAATGTGTATCCTAGCAAACAAAAAGGAATATTGGTCCCCCCGTAATCTGCATGTCTCAAAGAAATGAGAGTATGGCTTTATAAAAATATACTGTGTTATGATAGCAGCCATCATGAATTATACTGATCATGTCCAGCTCCCGATTTTGCCCTTCTTAAATGAGGTAGGTTAACACTAACCAAGGGCAATATCCAAATACATATGATGGACCTTTAAAAAAAATGACGGGCTGCTACTCTTTAAGGAGCATCTGTCAACTCTCCTGATATGGTATTTTAGTAAATATTGATATTCAACATGAAAAAACAATTCTGGAGCACTTTTTCTTATAGCTCTGAGTTGTGCCGTTCCTCTGTTATTCCTCCTTGAACTCTATCTATCGAATAACAACTAAGTGCTACCATTCTCACTGGGAGGGGCGTGTCTCTACAGAGTCAGACGCTGGTGTCTCTGATTGGTCAGTGTCAGTCTGGGCAGGGACACACCCCCTAATTGGCAACAATCAGTTGTTAACTTATTCAAAAATTTTAAAGGAGGAATTACAGAAGAATGGTACTAGGTAGAGTTATAGGAAAAGATGACCCAGATTTGCCATGTTATGAGAAATACCAAAACAGAAGAAGTCCAGAAGAACTGTCAGATCTCCTTTAAGGAGCCCAAGTACTTTTAATACATAATATGGCTACCATCTTTTGGGCTTTAAACCTAACTGGTAACAGACTCCAAAGAGTTTAAAAACAAACCCAAAATGCCCCAGGAGGTCTAAAGATGAAGGATGTGGAGACAGTAATATGCCCTTCTATCACACCTACGTAACTTATTCAACCTGATGGTCCAACCCAACCCAATCAGCAGATATTTGCACTGTTCCCGGTCAACAACTTTCCATCCTCTGGTTCGTACAAATTGACAAACTTGTTCTACCTGACCTTCCGCTTACAGCATGATGATAATTTTTTTTTTTAAACAACCTAGTAATATTCACGGTGAAATGCTGTTTAACTGCAGTTGGAAACAGTACAAAAGTCTATTAAATGTTTTGGCTTCTTTAAAAGGTCGCAGTTGTCTTGAGGCAAATTGCTGCCCTCGTAAGACACACACTTCAAGAGTCTCTTCCTAAAACCCTTCCCACAGGTCTTAGAACATGAGGACCAATCTCCCAATTGCCACTGGGGACAGGGAATGTCTGCACATGACCGGACATCGTCTGGCTTGAGCTCGTTAGGGCAGTCTTTTGAAGGTTGACCCCTTAAGTCTTTGCACTCTACAGATCTCCTCTGCCAGCCTAATCCACAAGTCTTTGAGCATTCACCCCATTCTCCGATAACCCACTCGGAGAGAATTGTTTCTTGTATAGCATTGAAGGATTCTTTCTTCTTATTCAAAGGCTTTTCCGGTTGAGCTGGTTTCTTGACAAAATAAATGTACTTGATTTTCAGTCTTTGTGAATCTCCCACAGTGAGGACCTGTATAGTGATGGCCTCCCTGAGTGGCTTAAAGCTGCGGATTCTTTCTAGAGAGGCAGTAGAACCGCTGTACGTTAAAAAGTTGCCATTGTAGGAAATGTCTTGTTCCAAGGTGGTTAATGTATAGTCACCATTGAGGACATAGGTCTCATCGGCTGCCTTTATAGCCAAGTAGCTGCCATCGTGCATGGAACCCCTGCTATTACGCTGCTTGATTTCGATGTTTGTTGCACCGGCAGGGATGGTGACAACATTATGATACCCAGGTCTGTAAGGGGAAAATAAAAAAAAAATATTGCATTCAAAACTAAATTCTGCAAATGTGTGTAGATTAAGAAACGCTTGATTAGTAACTGATTAAAATGGACTTTAGTACTATGAGCTACACTGTGAATTTGTAAAATAACTAACATTAAAGGTGTCCACCGTTAATAGTTATCAGCTAAATGCTCTTTCAACTGACAGCTATTCCTTCCTACTTCCCTACTTACATGCATGCTCAGTTCGGCTGAGCATACACGTGTTCTGAATGGGGAAAGAACAAAAGATTGGACATGTTGAAACTTAATGTGCCCCTTAGTTTTTTCCCAGAATCTGCAGAACAAACTTTGTTCAAACACTTAATATATAATAAATTGATGGCCAGTCAGGGGTTGGGATGACATTAGAGTAGTGTGTGTTGGAGAAGATCAATTGACATCCAACTACTGTATATTTTATGATCCTCCTAATATATCGAATGAAGATTTTTGCATTACCTTAATCGTAAAAAAGTCACTGGACGTACCTTGCTTTAGTAAATGTCCCAGATACTTTCTTGCAGGTGGAGCCATTTCCTCCACAGACTCCACATTTGTCAAACTTCTTGTTGGAACCTATGACACGATCACAGCCAGCCTTGATACATTGGCCTTGGATGCATATGGAGGTTGAGTCAGGACTACATGGAGTACCGTCGGCTACCTGCGAAGGGCAAGTAAAGAAAAATAGATTAAAATCAATATGCGATTCCCATATTCTGAACTAGTATGACATCTTGGTTCTAGATTTTAATAATTAAGGTGCTACATAATTCTTGTCACATGTTCCAGTACCTCTTGTGATGCCACACAATGTCTTAGACACTCTTAAAACACTAATACATGCTAATAAGGTGTAGGTGCTCACATGTGCCCAAAGGTAACGTAATCTAATGGGTGGTATTGGCAGTACGACGAACCACAGATGTGAGTGGTATCAGGGCTTTTTGGGCAACGTTGAGTGATGTTCTGGTTCAACACTCCTCATTAATCCAAACAGAAACTCTGATTCTGTGAACTTACCCTGGGGTTCAACACAAAGAAGAATCCGGTGCCCTTTGCACGACATACAAGCTTGCAACGGTCCTTTGGACGGACTCCTGCAAATTTGGGTGTCCATTCAACGTTGGGTCCACTTCCAGGTGTCTTGGAGAGATCATTATGAGCTTCACATTGCTCCTCTCTGTAAGTTTTACCTGAGGGTATTAAAAGGACCGTTTTTATAACCCAGGTTCCATTTAGTAAAATAAAACTTATTCAAGGCTTAACCATTTTTTTTTAGATCACTCACCATTATTTTCAGGGCAATCCTGCACGCTGCATGAACGATATTGAACCCTTTTGCCTTCACAATATTTTCCACCATCCTTTGGCACTGGATTATCACATTCCCGAAGAGAGTATTGGACACCACCACCACAAGTTCTGGAGCAGTGGCCCCATGATCCCCATGCTCCCCAACCACCATGTACAGGAGTCTGCAAAAACAAACAGGGAACATTAGTAAGTATGAATACCTTTCAGACCATGTAGGATGTGGTTGATATTCATAGACTATGGAGATACAATCCTGGTTGCTTTAGTTTGTAAAACATTGCAAAGTGTTTCAGATCTAACCATATCAAATGTTGACTTCTTCAAGTCCAAATGCACACAAGCCTTCCATTAGTACCAAAATCAATGTACTATCTAAAATAATATATGTTGAGTCATATTTAATTCATTCCAAAAATGTAGATGAAAAAGGTAGAAACGTGAAATGTACCTCGTAATGTTTCTTGTCTGTCATCTCTGTGCACTTGCCCTTCAGACACCACTTCCCTTCTCCACAACTGGTTCCATCAGCCCAGGGGAAGTGTTTAGTTTGGCAGACGAGAAGTCCTCCAGAGACTCCAGTGCACCATAAGGTCGTACACGTGCTGGCGGCATCTGGACAATGTCTGGATTCCTCTCCAAATGTAAATTGGCACTGCTTATTGGCATCGTACAGCGTTCCAGGGAGATCTGATGGAAGTTGGATGGGTCGGCTTGGCTTGTCTAGTAAGCACTCTCCTAATTGAGCAATAGAGAAATATTTGAGTACAATGTTTGTCAGGGAACATGTTCCCGAAGAGTGTGACATCTCTACATGCCTGGACTGTTTTACTAAAGGGTGAAGAAACTGGAAGCTGCAGAGAATCAAGATCTACTGGCAACTACTAGAAAAATGTTCTGCAATAAGTACTGGCACCTATCCAGCTAATATACCTTACACAAACTTGAGGCCACTATATAAATTAGGTTAATCATAGAAAACCTACAGAGTTTGGCAGAACCAGATGACCATTTAACCATTTAATGTGTAGGAGGCCTCCCAACTCTTCCAAAAGAGGACATTGAGGGAATGAAGGATCTGGGAGGTTTCATGTCTATGCATGTGGGATAAAAGCTACAGACAGAGATTTCTGGCTTACACATACATGTATGTTATGTAAGGAAGAGATATCTGTCAATTTGGCTGACAATTTTCTACGGTGTACTGGTACCCCAATAAGCAAAGTTAGGAAAACTTACCATGCCCATTATCCAAGAAAGACGTGATCATGTATGCACTACACGGAGACCATGGTTCATGTCTATCCAGATTGGAGAGCATTGCCGCCATCATATGGGAATTCTTGTTCTCAGTATTGTATCCGGAGCACTGTGTGGCATCATCGTGCGGCATATTAAACACATGACCTGGAAACAGGACATTTTGGAGTTATAGAAATATTCAAGAGACCTATTTTCAGTAGTCTTCATGGTGTGAAATGCACTCTACAGCTCTGCTCTAAACTCAACGACGCACTTGAGGAAAGCCTAGGAGATATTAAGATTGCAAATATCCCAAGTACTTCATCATAAAAGTTATAGCACTTTAGGATGCATTCCTCTCTGGTTTCTGCAATCACTAGGCGTGAAAAAGGAAAAATCTCAAGCCTGTCCTTCTGGTGTCTCCGAACAAACATTAAGCTGAGCATTTCCTTCCTGAATTGTTTACGTAAGACCTAAACTACATCCCAGTCTCACTGTAAAGCCACATACCTAGTTCATGGGCTGTGGTGAAAGCTGCTTGCAAGCCATCATCTTCGATGATAGAGCAACTGCGACTTGGATCGCACACGGTTCCAACGTCGGCCATCCCAAGGGTATCACATGTCTTAGCTCCACAAAGATCCTTAAAAGCAAAAGAGCAGTTTCAATATTAATTAGATCAGGGACTAAAAGTTTGGCAGTAAATGTTTAACTCTGGCATGATGCCCTCGCTGGAGAGCACATACACATTCGAGAGCCCAGTAGGTTTTTTTTCCACTCTTAGTTTACAGTTGAATTTATTTTGAGCCTCGTTCTGACCATTTTTACACAATCTAATATATGTAGGATTATAATTTGATTGAGGAGGAACTAGAACATTATGGGAAGATTAGGATCATAGTCAATTACCTGTCTTGTAAATAGAACTGCTGTGTCATAGTGTTCTGCATGGCGGTCACTGGGTGGATTATGCTGCTTCTGCCAGCTGCAGAAGTTTCTCAATGTCAGGGCGGCATTGGATGTCACATCAGGTCCCTTCTGCTCATCATAGATGACCAGGATCTTCACGACCACCAGGCTTATTGAGTTTCGGATGCTGGGATGCTTGTAAAGCTTAGCAGCTACCGACATTAGGGTAAGGAGATAGTGCTTTAAATTGCTCCCGTGAAATTCAGCCATAGATTGGTCAGCCACAAGCATGGTTTCCACATAGCGGGGGCTGGAGACAAATCTCTTTTTCCGTGAATTTCCTGATCCTGGAAAAAAAAAAGAAAATGAATGAGACTGCAAAATTTGGAAGTTCGTCAATCTTTTTCTGTTTTTTTTTTACGTTGTCCATGATTCACAAATCTTTTTTTGCCATAGGATCGAAGTCACGTTTCACCTTTCTAGCATGGAAGGCAGTTGATGTAAGACCATTCACTTTCCCATGTAATCACAGAATAGCACTTGTGACTCCTGCCAAATGCCTGACTGCTTCTCTGACCCTGAAACCACAGCACCTTTCCGAGACACTGTACCCTTGTGCTGACTTTCAGCTTCTGAATTAACACATTCCGCCTCAGCTTCCTATATACCCAACCCATTCCATACAGGGCAAACCCCATGGCCCCCAGGCTGTAGTAATCCTCCATTATGTTTCTATTGTTAGCACAACTACCGGCATTTTTTATGAATGGAAATTTGGGCTTAACCAGTTCTATATAACACGGGATAAAATAACAGAAAGGTGTAATTCACTCACTTCTAAGAAGAACTGTATACAAGCACCAGCATGCCCAATTTTTTATAATTAAGTCATTCATAACTACATATTTTTTTAACACCTTAAGTCCCAGCAAGTCGTGCCACCATGCGCTGCATCGAAAGCACAGCGCTGTGGCAAAACATACTGGCATGACTCCAGGGCACAGTGCCTTACTGATTCATTGGCCTAAAGAGACCTAAACGAGGGGAAATTGTGCAGCTTTCATTTCATATTCATATTTTTTGACGGAAAAAAAATATTTAGAAAAAGTTACTCAGATTTTTGCATTTTTTTTAAAAAAAGCAAATAAATGAATACATGGACTGCACCATACCTGGTAGTGCCATAGGTTCCATGGACTTTGGCTCATCAGTGTCCAGCTGCTGCTGGGAATTGTCAGTCACTCCACACTTTGCCTTGACACGACTCCTCTTGCTCACCAGATGCAGAACCATAGTGCTGGAAGAAGCCATTGTCAGTGTGTGATTGCTGGGCTGGATAAAAAACTCTTCTCCTCTGTAATAGAAAGCTCCCCTGATCCCTGCACAGAGACTCAGGGCTGCACTGCTGGATGGATCCTCATTGACAGTGCCAGAATAGAAGCAGTCAGCCAGGTTAGGAAGAGACACTGTAGGGTCTTCTCCAGTAGACTTGGGTTTACCCACATATTGCAGACTAAAGTCCCTTGAAAGGAAACTTGGATCAGGCTCTAACTCCAAGGTGAGAGCTTCTCCAAATGCATCCAGGCGGTATATCACCTTGCCATCCTTGGCTGGACCCTGGACAGGGACCACTAACTCTTCTTCCATTGATATTACACCTTGGACAATCCGGGCACAGACCAAAGCTGCCATACAGGGCAGCAGATACTGCACACACCTCATCCTTGGCACCGGAAAGAGGCGAGAGTGATGCAAAAAAAGTAGCGCAAAGGTTCTCAGTGCGTAATTGCGCGCAGGTCTTGGAAGTTGGAGAACTTCTACTTGTGGTGGGTCTGAGGCTGCAGGACCCCTGGAGATCGCTTGCTAGAAGCTCGCAGTGCCTTGCACTGACTCTATGCTCAGCTAGTAACAGGATTGACTCTGGATCATGACTGCAGGAGCCTGACACCCTGTGCTGGAATTTATGGGGCTTGTCCTGTGAGCCCTCCCCTTAAGTCTTTGAAGTGATGTGATCTCATTTCGTGCGTAGTCCTGGAGGAACAAAACCCTTCCTTATGCTGGATCCTGGCCAATGTCATCAATCATGGGGATGGGAGGGGGAGTGGGGGGGAGAAGAAAAAAAAAGCAGCTGGCTTAGAAATTTGCAGGAGGAACACGTTTTTTGCAAGTGACATGGACTCAGACTTTGCAGCTTATGCCACCTTAAAGCAATTAGTCCTGGCTGCTAATTATCAGTACTTCCCCACAAATGCCCACAGAGATGCATTACTCATAAACTAGCCAGTGCACGAAGAGTTAACGTGCAAAATTCGACTTTTTTTTTTTCATTATCGTTAACCCTGAACTTTTTAATTATAATCCGTTAGAGTAGTTAATTATTAACGTAGAAGGAAAAGTTTGGCATGGCATTACTATACATTCCGAATCACCAGCCGGGTCTCCTAGAGTATTACTGTGGATGTACAGATGTAGCAGAGAGGAATTTGTCATTGAAATATCATTTTTATGCAAACTCAGCTCTGCTACCTCGTGACGAGGAACTGCTAGTCTCAGCATAGTCCTCTTTATCATGGTCGCAGGGGCTTTTCACTGGCCGCTCTGGTGACTCCCCTGCCACTGATGTAATATGACTTGCCCCCCACCCGTCACAAACTATGGAGGTCCTGTTACAGATGTGGCATACAGTCTGTTTTTCGCATTGCCAGAAACCCCTAAAAATGTGGTAATAGCTTTAGGATAATATTAAAAGTCAACTTGTTATATTACCTAGGACTCTGTCGACTTGGAACATTGGGAATTACATGGCTGAGAGTCAACTCGTAAAAGCCACAATGCTCCAATTTCAGGGCAACTTTCTTAAAAAGTCAAAGCGCAAGTTTTTTTTTCACCCCCCCTTCACTTAGCAGTGGAAAGGGTTAATCCGATTTGTCTTTAAGGGGAGTTTTCCAGCTTTTTGGCCCATGGAGCGGTGGGAGGGCTGAAACTGGAAGCAGATGCTGGATGCAGAATGTGGCGCTGAGTATGGCCTGTGCAGGGGGACACTGAGGTCCTGTAGGCACCGCGTTACACCTCCATGTCCTCCACACTTCTAACACTACTGTTCTCCTACTGGCAGAATGTATTAAAAAATGGGGGGGGGGGGGGGAAATGAACTTGGCTTTCTTGGAGGGAAGGTCTTCCGTTCTAGGAAACAGGAACAGTGAGTCTTTCTCAGCTTGCACAGGCCGCATTCATAGGCGCAAGCTGTTCCTTAAACATTTCCATCCAAGCTGCGGCCCACTCCAGTATATGACCGGGGAGTATTATTGTCATTAACCCTTTCTCTCAGGAGCCCTCCGCCCTAATCCATCTTCTATCGGAGTGGTCTTTTTCCAAGAAGCTGGTCTAATATCTATATTTCTAATATGGCGAAACTGAACTTCTATCACAGCGAATCTGGTTTGGATAAGAGGGTGGTTTTCTTTATTGAAGAGGTGGACCTATGTAAATGTAAATATAGAGATGACATACCGTGCGAAAAAAAATGATCCGCAAGATCAGAGCGACTAATCTGGGAGGGGGGGCAGAGATTTTTCTGGATTTCCTGTCAATCATCTTTTTGAAGAACACACCAGCCTACTCCTCCTCAGTGTCAAATGGCAGATAACAGGGAATAGAGACACTGACAGACACAGACAGAAGAGGGTCCCTGTGTAAGAACAGTCTATGGGCCCTTTGCAGCCCAATAGATCACCATAATGCACAATTCCACCTGCTTTGGAGGTAGATGTGGCCCCCTTACTTCTCGGGCCCCTGCACAGGTTGCACCAAAGATATGTCCGCCCTGCACAGAGCTTAGACCTATGAGATATGTTGTACCCTGTTATCCATCGTACATTTCATAGTTGGCACCGTACGTTGGACAGGAATCTAGAATGACGTCTTGTCCTCGCTGGCACACTTTCCACACGCTCCCTCGTGAATTCCCCTGACATACATAAGGTTATGCAATGTTTGGGAAATGTAGGGTATTTCGATGGTGAGATTTTATTTCACTGGAGGAGACATCATTTTTTAGTTTAACACCCCAGGGTGACTTATGACACAGGCGTGTGGGTTATTAAGTATCAGACTTGATTCTGGTAATTCACCATTAATTCTTTAATCCTCCGGGAACTCCAGACTCATGTAAGGGCTTAAACGTGACAGAGCGCACACCCAGCGAGGGGGACCCATTAGATGCCCCTGGCGATGGCTGGTACCGAGCTCAAAATCTGGATGTCCTTATTGGTATGTTGATATGTTCACCCGTTACTTGCTCACTTCGGATTTGTGGGTTGCACCATTAATAAATGGTATAATTTGGGGTTTCAATGCAGAAATTATGGTGAGATGATTCTCCCTCATCTTTGTGGGGTTATAATAACTCCATTAGCAGCTTATACATAATGTTTTATGTGGATTGGAGACTTCAAAACTTTCATTTCCAACTATCCAGAGACGGAGCAAAGGGACGGTCAAATAGTGCATGTGGCACTGGTGCTGTGATCCAGGTGGGATGCTAAAAAGTCAGGAAAATAAAATACAATAGCAGAAAACTTAATTTTTGATCAAAATAAAGTTAAGAAAAATGGTTTGCAGGACCCCGATCCAATGGCCATGTCTATACTCCATGTCTGAAGTCCATGGCTGAAGTCCATGTCTATACTCCATGTCTGTAGTCCATGTCTGAAGTCCATGGCTGAAGTCCATGGCTGAAGTCCATGTCTGAAGTCCATGGCTGAAGTCCATGTCTGTAGTCTGTGTTTGTAGTCCATGTCTGTAGTCCATGTCTGTAGTCCATGAGTGAAGTCCATGTCTGTAGTCCATGTCTGTAGTCCATGGCTATAGTCCATGTCTGTAGTCCATATCTGTAGTCCATGTCTGTAGTCCATGTCTGTAGTCCATGTCTGTATTCCATGGCTGTAGTCCATGTCTGTAGTCCATGTCTGTGGTCCCTGGCTAATGTCCATGGCTGAAGTCCATGTCTGTAGTCCATGTCTGTAGTCCCTGGCTGAAGTCCATGGCTGAAGTCCATGTCTGTAGTCCATGTCTGTATTCCATGGCTGTAGTCCATGGCTATAGTCCATGTCTGTAGTCCATATCTGTAGTCCATGTCTGTAGTCCATATCTGTAGTCCATGTTTGTAGTCCATGTCTGTAGTCCATATCTGTAGTCCATGGCTGTAGTCCATGGCTGTAGTCCATATCTGTAGTCCATATCTGTAGTCCATGTCTGTAGTCCATGTCTGTAGTCCATGTCTGTAGTCCATGTCTGTAGTGCATTTCTGTAGTCCATGTCTGTAGTCCATGTCTGTAGTCCATGGCTGTAGTCCATGGCTGTAGTCCATGGCTGTAGTCCATGGCTGTAGTCCATATCTGTAGTCCATGGCTGTAGTCCATATCTGTAGTCCATGTCTGTAGTGCATATCTGTAGTCCATGTCTGTAGTCCATATCTGTAGTCTATGTCTGTAGTCCATGTCTGTAGTCCATGTCTGTAGTCCATGGCTGTAGTCCTTATCTGTAGTCCATGTCTGTAGTCCATGTCTGTAGTCCATGTCTGTAGTCCATATCTATAGTCCATGTCTGTAGTCCATGTCTGTAGTCCATGTCTGTAGTCCATATCTATAGTCCATGTCTGTAGTCCATGTCTGTAGTCCATGTCTGTAGTCCATGTCTGTAGTCCATATCTATAGTCCATGTCTGTAGTCCATGTCTGTAGTCCATGTCTGTAGTCCATGTCTGTAGTCCATGTCTGTAGTCCATATCTATAGTCCATGTCTGTAGTCCATGGCTGTAGTCCATATCTGTAGTCCATGTCTGTAGTCCATATCTATAATCCATGTCTGTAGTCCATGTCTTTAGTCCATATCTATAGTCCATGACTGTAGTCCATGTCTGTAGTCCATGGCTGTAGTCCATATCTGTAGTCCATGTCTGTAGTCCATATCTATAATCCATGTCTGTAGTCCATGGCTGTAGTCCATGGCTGTAGTCCATGTCTGTAGTCCATGTCTGTAGTCCATGGCTGTAGTCCATGACTGTAGTCCATGTCTGTAGTCCATGGCTGTAGTCCACGTGTGTAGTCCATGGCTGCCAGAAGGTTCTAGTGCGGCAGCCACAGACCACTGACATGGCGGCTGGACAGGGTCCTACAAATCTATTACCCCAACTTTAGTGGATGAAAGCAATGACTCTGCGGCTATCCATGGCATAGATATATTGTACATATTCAGTCCATATATATATGTATATATATATATATATATATATATATATATATATATATATATATATATATAAAATCTCCAGTATCTTCATGATTACTAGCAAATGGCCCTGACCCTGAGTACAGACCCGGTGAACGTGCACATACTGTACTTTCTGCTCAAACATAATAGTTCAACCCAAGAACAGTGTCCAAAATCTTTCTAACCACACAATGTGTCATCCACCTGCATTTCTGGGAAACACTTGCTCAGTAATTGCTTTAACAGAATTATTTATGATGCGCCAATATATATTTTTTTAGCCTCTATAGATTGCTCTTGCCAACACTTTTTGGAACACCTAATCCCCCTTTGGTCTGTGCATTTATCTGTGTATCAAATTAATGTCACTTTGTTTTGTATAGTAATTTCACAAGAGACATAAGTAGAAAATAAAACTTAGTTACTCGTTATTTAAATATAATGAGACAGAATAACTGAATTTACAGCTGGATGAATTCGTCCGTTCCACCTTAAATACTCAGCTGCATTACTGACTGTGAACAGCAGGTGGCAGCGCTGCCCAGTACATTGCATGCACTGGCTGTAATGCTGCAGCTGAAGTCATCTAATTGTTTCCTACCTGTTCTTAAATTCAAAACCACATTTTCTTTTGCACTTCTCAGCTATAAATGTTTTCCAGGCGTCTTACGTCACATCCCAGAATCGTCTTCTCATTGACTGACAGCAATTCAACTTCAAACGCCCTGCCAGCCCCTTGTGATATTTGCTTATGACAAAGGCGAGAAGTTCCCAACATGTGCAGTTTAAGGACTGGATGGGGCGATGGAACGAAGACTTCGCAGTCGTGACCCCAGATCTGATTTGTTTAACAGGATAGCAACCCTTTAAAAATAAAACACAAAGACGGTCTCGGCCCTCATGACAAACATTGCGGAGAGCAGACGAAAAAAAGGAAAAAAAAATGCGAAAAAGAAAAAAA
Organism: Ranitomeya variabilis; assembly: GCF_051348905.1. Classification (NCBI taxonomy): domain Eukaryota; kingdom Metazoa; phylum Chordata; class Amphibia; order Anura; family Dendrobatidae; genus Ranitomeya; species Ranitomeya variabilis. The sequence continues at coordinate 41,960,784 of NC_135234.1, read as the reverse complement.
AAACTGTTTGTGGACTAAACATTTGGGGTTGCTATGACACCCTGCAACAGAGAAAATTACAATGTCACCTTGTAAAAATAGTCCTGTAATTGTCTGTAATATGGAAATATTATATAACTTGGGGCAGTGACGTTTCTAGGAAAAAAAAAAAAAAAAAAAAATAACTATATAAAAGTTTCTCAGTTGTATTGTTCCTGGAAAAAGATTAGCAAGAACTGGGGTCAATCCTATTATAACTTCCACAACTTTCCCAAACTCCTCCTGAATGGCAAATCGGTTTAGAAAGAGAAAAGTAGCCATAAAAAAAATAGAATAGGAAAAAAATAATAATAATCATCATCATCAGTAACAATCTCAAATCATTGAATTCTTATATATAAAAAACCCTCTATGTATTAACATTCCAATATACAGATACCACAGAGCTGAGTTTGTAATTTAGCATTATGTTCCTGTTATTGTGAGTGGAATCCATTTATAATGATAACATACTATAACAAAAAATTAATAAAAAAAAAATCCAATGTTAAATTCAGCTTTGCTACATCTGGGAAAGATGTGTTTTCTGTTGGAATGTTAATAGGCAGCAGCAATGCAACACTTTGTCCAGCAGATGGCAGCATCAGACAATTTATTCTGTATTGGTCCTAGATCTGGACTGTAAGGAGAGGCTGTGCAGCAGATTGGCTAAGAATGGTCAGATGTGATGATTTATAGAGCAGATGCATGTTTTGTTTTTTTTTTGTTTTTTTTTTTTAAACATTGCCTCCAAATTAAGAGACAGACGTGACCTTGTTAAAAGACCACTCTATAAATTATTTGAACGGATACAAAAGAGCTAAAATGATTATAAAAAAGTAATAGTAAACATAATCAGAAATAGTAGTCATAATTTATAGACATCAAAAAGAAAAAAAAACAAAGATAATTCCACATTCTTGAATGAGTTATTATTTTTATTACAATGATTATTATTTAAGTTAATATTTTTTATTTAGTTTATTCATATTTGAATTATTTTCACCATAGTTATTCTTATTATTACTAACGATTTTTAGTTATTATTCAAATTATATTAATCTTTAGTTTTATATAGCACTAACATATTCTGCAGCGCTTTACAGACATTATCGTCACTGTCCCCAATGGGGCTCACAATCTAAATTCCCTATCAGTATGTCTTTGGAATGTGGGAGGAAACTGGAGAGCCTGGAGGAAACCCACACAAACATGGGGAGAACGTACAAAAACTCTTTGCAGATGTTTTCCTCGGTAGGATTTGAACCCAGGACTCCAGCGCTGCAAGGCTGCTGTGCTAACCACTGAGCCACCGTGCTGCCCTATATTGGTTGTTATTATTGTTATTTACAATGGTGTTCAAAAGTCCTGCATAGGCGTGAAGAAAACTATATGTTTCATACTTCTGCATCTCTACAGTGAAACTGGTGGGACATATATGTTTTTGTAATCCCTCATTGTATGCCATACTCATTTTTGAATGTCCCAAGTGTATAAATTGTTATGGTATGTGCATTTTTGATAATTTTTTTACAGCATAACCATACCTACACCAGTACAGTGTGTAGAATGGTGAACAGGTTTCTAAGTTCATTAACTTCCAATGCAAGTTCACACAGACTTAAATTTTACTTTTTAAGATTTATTATTTTTTATTTAATTCAGAGTCCTGACAAGGGCCTTTTGAGTGCATCTTTAGCTTCTAATACTTTATTGGCCAGCCTTTGCTCTTGAGCACCAGCTTGCATCTCTGTGGCATTGAGTGAACAAGCTTCTGCAGATGTTCACGAGTGATGATGTGGTTCCAGGCCTGTATCAGAGCCTCAATCAACTCACTCTTGGTCCTTGGCTGTTTTCTAGATATCTCTAATGATACCTTGGGCCACAAATTTTCAATTGGATTGAGGTCCGGGGACTGAGCTGGCCAGTCAATAGTAGCCACCTTGTTCTTTTTTTTCCATTCCGTTACTGTCTTAGCTCTGTGACAAGGATCATTATCATCCTGGAAGATGTAATCCCCTGAAAAGAGGTGTTGAGCAGAAGGCAGCATTTTCTTATTAAGGATGTCTATGTATTTTTTTGCATTAACCATACCCTCCACAATATGAAGCCTTCCAACACCATTGGCTGCCATACAGCCCCAGACCATTACTTTCATCGGATGTTTCACAGAGAAGCTCAAACACTCTGGCTTGTACTCTTCATGTGGGAACCTTCTCACATAAGACTTGCCATCATTTCCTAAAATGCAAAAAGTGCTTTCATCACTAAATAGCACTTTTTCCCACTCCTCCTTCCTCCATTTTAAATATTTCAATGCCCACAGTTTTCGCCTTTGTCTTTGTATGGATGTCATCAATGGCTTCTTTCGGGCCTTGCACCCTCTCAATCCTGCTTCCAAACATCTCTTCCTAACAGCTGATGTTGCCACCTCAATATTGCACTTTTCTTGCCATTCTCGCAGAAGCTGAGGAGAGGTGAGCTTTCGATTGGCAAGGGATGTTCTTATCAGTACTCTAACCTCCCTTTTAGTTGACTTTCTGGGCCGACCAGATCTGGGCCTGTCCTGGGTAATTCCAAGCTGCTTATGTTTCTGCAAAATTCTTACGACTGTACTCTGATTACAGCCGACCTTCCTTGCGATCTGGGGGCCAGTTCACCCTCTTCATGTAGCACCACAACTCGCACACGATCCTCCGCTGACAAAAATCTGAAGGCTCCCATCATAAAACTCTACAGTATGATTCACTAGTTAGACCAACAGATAAAACAAACAAACAAAGCAGCAGATGTGATGTAATGTAATGCAATGTGATTGGCTGCCATATCCAGGTTATGATTGGTCACAAGAACCTCATCTGTGATTGGCTAATTTTGTCATATTATGTCAATATGTCATATTAGCATCGAAGATATTTGACAGAAAACGTTTAAAACTTGAAAAATCAATTTATCCTATGCAGGACTTTTGAACACCACTGTAAGTTATTATTATTATAGTGCTTTGGAACAAAGCACTATACTGTTATTCCACCGTGGTAAACTTCTTCTTATTATAGTGCTTTGGAACAAAGCACTATACTGTTATTCCACCGTGGTAAACTTCTTCTTATTCTTATTATTCAGTCCGCACGTAATGCGGCCCGAACCGCTAAACTCACAGACTCCAGTGAGGTGTCATTTCGAAGCCAGCGTCCCCAAGAGGTGTGCTAAGTATTTTTCGTGCCGATCGGATTTGTAGTTTTTGCGCAATTTGTGTTTGAAAAAAGTCTTTCAATGCGTTTCAATAGGGAAATTTTCCTATACGTTTATAATGGGCCTGATTTCTGAGGCAATTTCTAAAAATAACTGCCACCTGGCTGATTAGCTCATTGATATGCGCAGTCAGACACAGTTACTATGCCAACGCCTATGAAGTCTACATCAGCTCACCAGGTCACAAGTTTTGTCAGATAATATCAGCTCTTAAAGTGACAGTACAGCACAATTCCAAACCACTATCCTTAGTCTTATGATTATTAGACTGTGGCCCGATTCTAACTCATCGGGTATTCTAGAATATGCATGTCCACGTAGTATATTGCACAGCCACGCAGTATACAGTGCAGAGCCGCGCAGTACACAGCGCAGAGCCGCGCAGTACACAGCGCAGAGCCGCGCAGTACACAGCGCAGAGCCGCGCAGTACACAGCGCAGAGCCGCGCAGTACACAGCACAGAGCCGCGCAGTACAAAGCGCAGAGTCGCGCAGTATAAAGCGCAGAGCCGCGCAGTACACAGCGCAGAGCCGCGCAGTACACAGCGCAGAGCCGCGCAGTACACAGCGCAGAGCCGCGCAGTACACAGCGCAGAGCCGCGCAGTACAAAGCGCAGAGTCGCGCAGTATAAAGCGCAGAGCCGCGCAGTACACAGCGCAGAGCCGCGCAGTACACAGCGCAGAGCCACGCAGTACACAGTGCAGAGCCGCGCAGTACACAGCGCAGAGCCGCGCAGTACACAGCGCAGAGCCGCGCAGTACACAGCGCAGAGCCGCGCAGTACACAGCGCAGAGCCGCGCAGTACACAGCGCAGAGCCGCGCAGTACAAAGCGCAGAGTCGCGCAGTATAAAGCGCAGAGCCGCGCAGTACACAGCGCAGAGCCGCGCAGTACACAGCGCAGAGCCGCGCAGTACACAGCGCAGAGCCGCGCAGTACACAGCGCAGAGCCGTGCAGTACAAAGCGCAGAGTCGCGCAGTACAAAGCGCAGAGCCGCGCAGTACACAGCGCAGAGCCGCGCAGTACACAGCGCAGAGCCGCGCAGTACACAGCGCAGAGCCGCGCAGTACACAGCGCAGAGCCGCGCAGTACACAGCGCAGAGCCGCGCAGTACAAAGCGCAGAGTCGCGCAGTATAAAGCGCAGAGCCGCGCAGTACACAGCGCAGAGCCGCGCAGTACACAGCGCAGAGCCGCGCAGTACACAGCGCAGAGCCGCGCAGTACAAAGCGCAGAGTCGCGCAGTATAAAGCGCAGAGCCACGCAGTACACAGCGCAGAGCCACGCAGTACACAGCGCAGAGCCACGCAGTATACAGTGCAGAGCCACGCAGTACACAGCGCAGAGCCACGCAGTACACAGTGCAGAGCCGCGCAGTACACAGCGCAGAGCCGCGCAGTACACAGCGCAGAGCCGCGCAGTACACAGCGCAGAGCCGCGCAGTACACAGCGCAGAGCCGCGCAGTACACAGCGCAGAGCCGCGCAGTACAAAGCGCAGAGTCGCGCAGTATAAAGCGCAGAGCCGCGCAGTACACAGCGCAGAGCCGCGCAGTACACAGCGCAGAGCCGCGCAGTACACAGCGCAGAGCCGCGCAGTACACAGCGCAGAGCCGCGCAGTACACAGCGCAGAGCCGCGCAGTACACAGCGCAGAGCCGCGCAGTACACAGCGCAGAGCCGCGCAGTACAAAGCGCAGAGTCGCGCAGTATAAAGCGCAGAGCCGCGCAGTACACAGCGCAGAGCCGCGCAGTACACAGCGCAGAGCCGCGCAGTACACAGCGCAGAGCCGCGCAGTACACAGCGCAGAGCCGCGCAGTACAAAGCGCAGAGTCGCGCAGTATAAAGCGCAGAGCCGCGCAGTACACAGCGCAGAGCCGCGCAGTACACAGCGCAGAGCCGCGCAGTACACAGCGCAGAGCCGCGCAGTACAAAGCGCAGAGTCGCGCAGTATAAAGCGCAGAGCCACGCAGTACACAGCGCAGAGCCACGCAGTACACAGCGCAGAGCCACGCAGTATACAGTGCAGAGCCACGCAGTACACAGCGCAGAGCCACGCAGTACACAGTGCAGAGCCGCGCAGTACACAGCGCAGAGCCGCGCAGTACACAGCGCAGAGCCGCGCAGTACACAGCGCAGAGCCGCGCAGTACACAGCGCAGAGCCGCGCAGTACACAGCGCAGAGCCGCGCAGTACAAAGCGCAGAGTCGCGCAGTATAAAGCGCAGAGCCGCGCAGTACACAGCGCAGAGCCGCGCAGTACACAGCGCAGAGCCGCGCAGTACACAGCGCAGAGCCGCGCAGTACACAGCGCAGAGCCGCGCAGTACACAGCGCAGAGCCGCGCAGTACACAGCGCAGAGCCGCGCAGTACACAGCGCAGAGCCGCGCAGTACAAAGCGCAGAGTCGCGCAGTATAAAGCGCAGAGCCGCGCAGTACACAGCGCAGAGCCGCGCAGTACACAGCGCAGAGCCGCGCAGTACACAGCGCAGAGCCGCGCAGTACAAAGCGCAGAGTCGCGCAGTATAAAGCGCAGAGCCACGCAGTACACAGCGCAGAGCCGCGCAGTACACAGCGCAGAGCCACGCAGTATACAGTGCAGAGCCGCGCAGTACACAGCGCAGAGCCGCGCAGTACACAGCGCAGAGCCGCGCAGTACACAGCGCAGAGCCGCGCAGTACACAGCGCAGAGCCGCGCAGTACACAGCGCAGAGCCGCGCAGTACAAAGCGCAGAGTCGCGCAGTATAAAGCGCAGAGCCGCGCAGTACACAGCGCAGAGCCGCGCAGTACACAGCGCAGAGCCGCGCAGTACACAGCGCAGAGCCGCGCAGTATACAGCGCAGAGCCGCGCAGTACACAGCGCAGAGCCGCGCAGTACACAGCGCAGAGCCGCGCAGTACACAGCGCAGAGCCGTGCAGTACAAAGCGCAGAGCCGCGCAGTATAAAGTGCAGAGCCGCGCAGTACACAGCGCAGAGCCGCGCAGTACACAGCGCAGAGCCGCGCAGTATAAAGCGGAGAGCCGCGCAGTACACAGCGCAGAGCCGCGCAGTACACAGCGCAGAGCCGCGCAGAGCCGCGCAGTATACAGCGCAGAGCCGCGCAGTACACAGCGCAGAGCCGCGCAGTACACAGCGCAGAGCCGCACAGTATAAAGCGCAGAGCCGCGCAGTATACCGCGCAGAGCCGCGCAGTGCACAGCGCAGAGCCGCGCAGTACATAGCGCAGAGCCGCGCAGTATAAAGCGCAGAGCCGCGCAGTACACAGCGCAGAGCCGCGCAGTACACAGCGCAGAGCCGCGCAGTACACAGCGCAGAGCCGCGCAGTACACAGCGCAGAGCCGCGCAGTATACAGCGCAGAGCCGCGCAGTATACAGCGCAGAGCCGCGCAGTACACAGCGCAGAGCCGCCCAGTATACAGCGCAGAGCCGCGCAGTATACAGCGCAGAGCCGCGCAGTACACAGCGTAGAGCCACGCAGTATACAGCGCAGAGCCGCGCAGTATACAGCGCAGAGCCGCGTAGTATACAGCGCAGAGCCCCGCAGTATACAGTGCAGAGCCCCGCAGTATACAGCGCAGAGCCGTGCAGTACACAGTGCAGAGCCGCGCAGTACACAGCGCAGAGCCGCGCAGTATACAGCGCAGACACACGCAGTACACAGCACGGACACGCGCAGTACACAGCGCAGAGCCGCGCAGTACACAGCGCAGAGCCGCGTAGTATACAGCGAAGAGCCACGCAGTATATAGCGCAGAGCAGCGCAGTACAAAGCGCAGAGCCGCGCAGTATACAGTGCAGAGCCGCGTAGTATACAGCGCAGAGCCGCGTAGTATACAGCGCAGAGCCATGCAGTATACAGCGCAGAGCCACGCAGTATACAGCGCAGAGCCACGTAGTTATACTGCCCAGTCACGTAGTATATTGTCCAGTCACATAGTATACTGCATATCCCTGTTAAAAAAAAAAAAAGAATTAAAATAAAAAAGTTACATACTCACCTCCTGGAGCGGCCGGTATCTGATGGTTGTTGCACCTCCTAGAGCGGCCGGTACACGATGCTTGTTGCACCTGGAGTGGCCGGTACCCGATGCTTGTTGCGCGCTCCGGTCCCAAGAGTGCATTGCGGTCTCATGAGATGATGACGTAGCGGTGTTGTGAGACAGAAAGACGGAAGTGCCCTTAGACAATTATATAGTAGATTACCCCGCTCACCAAATCGGACCCCGAGGGGCCCGGCTCACCAAATCGGACCCAGAGTGACCCCGCCCACCAAATCGGACCCAGAGTGACCCCGCCCACCAAATCGGACCCAGGGTGGCTCCGCCCACCAAATCGAACCCAGAGTGACCCCTTCCACCAAATCAGACCCAGAGTGACCCCTTCCACCAAATCGGACCCAGAGTGACCCCACCCACCAAATCGGACCCTGAGGTGCCCAGCCCTCCAAATGAGACCCTGAGGTGCCCAGCCCACCAAATCGGACCGAGTGACCCCACCCACCAAATTGGTCCCTAAGGTGCCCCGCCCACCAAATCGGACCCAGAGTGGCTCCGCCCACCGAATCGGACCCAGAGTGGCCGCGCCCACAGAATCAGACCAAAAGTGACCCCGCCCACCGAATCGGACCTAGATTTACCCCGCCCACAAAATCAGACCCAGATTGACCCAACCCACCAAATCGGACCGCCTGAGGGGCACCCAAGTGTGAAAGTCTTGCAGGGGCAGCCCGGGCACCATTCCAAAGCACTATCTGTAGTTCCTTCAGGAAATACCCATCTAGTTATTATTATAGTGCTTTGGAACAAAGCACTATACTGTTATTCCACCGTGGTAAACTTCTTATTCTTATTATTATTATTCAGTCCGCACGTAATGCGGCCCGAACCGCTAAACTCACAGACTCCAGTGTGGTGTCATTTCGAAGCCAGCGTTCCTGAGAGGTGTGCTAAGTATTTTTCGTGTCGATCGGATTTGTAGTTTTGGCGCAATTTGCGTTTGAAAAAAGTGTCTCAATGCATTTCAATAGGGAAATTTTCCAATACGTTTATAATGGGCCTGATTTCTGAGGCAATTTCTAAAAATAACTGCCACCTGGCTGATTACCTCATTGATATGCGCAGTGAGACCCAGTTACTATGCCAACGCCTATAAACTCTACCAGCCCACCAGGTCACAAGTTTTGTCAGATAATATCAGCTCTTAAAGTGACAGTACAGCACAATTACAAAGCACTATCTGTAGTCTTATCATTATTGCCCCGCTCACCAAATCGGACCCAGCCCACCAAATCGGACCAGAGTGCCCCCGCTTGCCAAATCGGACCCAGAGTGCCCCCGCCCGCCAAATCGGACCCAGAGTGGCGCCGCCCGTCAAGTCGGACCCAGAGTGGCGCCGCCCGCCAAATCGGACCCAGAGTGGCGCCGCCCGCCAAATCGGACCCAGAGTGGCGCCGCCCGCCAAATCGGACCCAGAGTGGCGCCGCCCGCCAAATCGGACCCAGAGTGGCGCCACCCGCCAAATCGGACCCAGAGTGGCGCCGCCCGCCAAATCGGACCCAGAGTGGCGCCGCCCGCCAAATCGGACCCAGAGTGGCGCCGCCCGCCAAATCGGACCCAGAGTGGCGCCGCCCGCCAAATCGGACCCAGAGTGGCGCCGCCCGCCAAATCGGACCCAGAGTGACCCGGGCCGCCAAATCGGACCCAGAGTGGCGCCGCCCGCCAAATCGGACCCAGAGTGGCGCCGCCCGCCAAATCGGACCCAGAGTGGCGCCGCCCGCCAAATCGGACCCAGAGTGGCGCCGCCCACCAAATCGGACCCAGAGTGACCCGGCCCGCCAAATCGGACCCAGAGTGACCCGGCCCGCCAAATCGGACCCAGAGTGACCCGGCCCGCCAAATCGGACCCAGAGTGACCCGGCCCGCCAAATCGGACCCAGAGTGACCCGGCCCGCCATATCGGACCCAGAGTGACCCGGCCCGCCAAATCGGACCCAGAGTGACCCGGCCCGCCAAATCGGACCCAGAGTGACCCGGCCCGCCAAATCGGACCCAGAGTGACCCGGCCCACCAAATCGGACCCAGAGTGGCGCCGCCCGCCAAGTCGGACCCAGAGTGGCGCCGCCCGCCAAGTCGGACCCAGAGTGGCGCCGCCCGCCAAGTCGGACGCAGAGTGGCGCCGCCCGCCAAGTCGGACCCAGACTGGCGCCACCCGCCAAATCGGACCCAGAGTGACCCGGCCCACCAAATCGGATCCAGAGTGACCCGGCCCACCAAATCGGACCCAGAGTGACCCGGCCCACCAAATCGGACCCAGAGTGACCCGGGCCACCAAATCAGACCCAGAGTGACCCGGGCCACCAAATCGGACCCAGAGTGACCCGGGCCACCAAATCGGACCCAGAGTGACCCGGGCCACCAAATCGGACACAGAGTGACCCGGGCCACCAAATCGGACCCAGAGTGACCCGGGCCACCAAATCGGACCCAGAGTTACCCGGGCCACCAAATCGGACCCAGAGTGACCCGGGCCACCAAATCGGACCCAGAGTGACCCGGGCCACCAAATCGGACCCAGAGTGACCCGGGCCACCAAATCGGACCCAGAGTGACCCGGGCCACCAAATCGGACCCAGAGTGACCCGGGCCACCAAATCGGACCCAGAGTGACCCGGGCCACCAAATCGGACCCAGAGTGACCCGGGCCACCAAATCGGACCCAGAGTGACCCGGGCCACCAAATCGGACCCAGAGTGGCCTCAACCCTGAGGGGCTACAACTACCAAACCAGCGCCTGAGGGGCACCCAAGTGTGAAAGTCTTGCAGGGGCAGCCCGGGCACCATTCCAAAGCACTATCTGTAGTTCCTTCAGGAAATACCCATCTAGTTCTTCTTATTATTCAGTCCGCACGTAATGCGGCCCGAACCGCTTCACTCACAGACTCCAGTGAGGTGTAATTTCGAAGCCAGCGTCCCCAAGAGGTGTGCTAAGTATTTTTCGTGTCGATCGGATTTGTAGTTTTGGCGCAATTTGCGTTTGAAAATGTTTTTTCCCCTCATTGTAATGCATTTCAATAGGGAAATTTTCCCATAGGTTATAATGGCCGGGTTTCTGAGGCAATTTGAAATGTACCTGCCACTTGCCACCTGGCTGATTAGCTCATTGATATGCGCAGTCAGGCCCAGTTACTATGCCAACGCCTGCGAACTGTACATGACCACACCAGCACAGTTTTGCTAGGTAATATCAGCTCTTAAAGTGATAGCACAGCACAATTTCAAAGCACTATCTGTAGTCTTATTATAATTATTGCCCCGCTCACCAAATCGGACCCAGAGTGGCGCCGCCCGCCAAATCGGACCCAGAGTGGCGGCGCCCGCCAAATCGGACCCAGAGTGGCGCCGCCCGCCAAATCGGACCCAGAGTGGCGCCGCCCGCCAAATCGGACCCAGAGTGGCGCCGCCCGTCAAATCGGACCCAGAGTGGCGCCGCCCACCAAATCGGACCCAGAGTGGCGCCGCCCGCCAAATCGGACCCAGAGTGGCGCCGCCCGCCAAATCGGACCCAGAGTGGCGCCGCCCGCCAAATCGGACCCAGAGTGGCGCCGCCAGCCAAATCGGACCCAGAGTGACCCGGGCCACCAACTCGGACCCAGAGTGACCCGGGCCACCAAATCGGACCCAGAGTGACCCGGGCCACCAAATCGGACCCAGAGTGACCCGGCCCACCAAATCGGACCCAGAGTGACCCGGCCCACCAAATCGGACCCAGAGTGACCCGGGCCACCAAATCGGACCCAGAGTGACCCGGGCCACCAAATCGGACCCAGAGTGACCCGGCCCACCAAATCGGACCCAGAGTGACCCGGCCCACCAAATCGGACCCAGAGTGACCCGGGCCACCAAATCGGACCCAGAGTGACCCGGGCCACCAAATCGGACCCAGAGTGACCCGGGCCACCAAATCGGACCCAGAGTGACCCGGGCCACCAAATCGGACCCAGAGTGACCCGGGCCACCAAATCGGACCCAGAGTGACCCGGGCCACCAAATCGGACCCAGAGTGACCCGGGCCACCAAATCGGACCCAGAGTGACCCGGGCCACCAAATCGGACCCAGAGTGGCCTCAACCCTGAGGGGCTACAACTACCAAACCAGCGCCTGAGGGGCACCCAAGTGTGAAAGTCTTGCAGGGGCAGCCCGGGCACCATTCCAAAGCACTATCTGTAGTTCCTTCAGGAAATACCCATCTAGTTCTTCTTATTATTCAGTCCGCACGTAATGCGGCCCGAACCGCTTCACTCACAGACTCCAGTGAGGTGTAATTTCGAAGCCAGCGTCCCCAAGAGGTGTGCTAAGTATTTTTCGTGTCGATCGGATTTGTAGTTTTGGCGCAATTTGCGTTTGAAAATGTTTTTTCCCCTCATTGTAATGCATTTCAATAGGGAAATTTTCCCATAGGTTATAATGGCCGGGTTTCTGAGGCAATTTGAAATGTACCTGCCACTTGCCACCTGGCTGATTAGCTCATTGATATGCGCAGTCAGGCCCAGTTACTATGCCAACGCCTGCGAACTGTACATGACCACACCAGCACAGTTTTGCTAGGTAATATCAGCTCTTAAAGTGATAGCACAGCACAATTTCAAAGCACTATCTGTAGTCTTATTATAATTATTGCCCCGCTCACCAAATCGGACCCAGAGTGGCGCCGCCCGCCAAATCGGACCCAGAGTGGCGGCGCCCGCCAAATCGGACCCAGAGTGGCGCCGCCCGCCAAATCGGACCCAGAGTGGCGCCGCCCGCCAAATCGGACCCAGAGTGGCGCCGCCCGTCAAATCGGACCCAGAGTGGCGCCGCCCACCAAATCGGACCCAGAGTGGCGCCGCCCGCCAAATCGGACCCAGAGTGGCGCCGCCCGCCAAATCGGACCCAGAGTGGCGCCGCCCGCCAAATCGGACCCAGAGTGGCGCCGCCAGCCAAATCGGACCCAGAGTGACCCGGGCCACCAACTCGGACCCAGAGTGACCCGGGCCACCAAATCGGACCCAGAGTGACCCGGGCCACCAAATCGGACCCAGAGTGACCCGGCCCACCAAATCGGACCCAGAGTGACCCGGCCCACCAAATCGGACCCAGAGTGACCCGGGCCACCAAATCGGACCCAGAGTGACCCGGGCCACCAAATCGGACCCAGAGTGACCCGGGCCACCAAATCAGACCCAGAGTGACCCGGGCCACCAAATCGGACCCAGAGTGACCCGGCCCACCAAATCGGACCCAGAGTGACCCGGCCCACCAAATCGGACCCAGAGTGGCCTCAACCCTGAGGGGCTACAACTACCAAACCAGCGCCTGAGGGGCACCCAAGTGTGAAAGTCTTGCAGGGGCAGCCCGGGCACCATTCCAAAGCACTATCTGTAGTTCCTTCAGGAAATACCCATCTAGTTATTATTAATTTTATATTTTAGCTGTCATTTTTATTTGAGTTATTATATTGGTTATTATTAATATTATACATTATTAATAATATTTTTTAGCTGCTATTATTATGGAAATATTATTATTATTATTATTATTATTTTTGGTTATTATTATTATTTGAGTGAATATTATTATTATTGCTATTGTTATTTATTCATTGTCATTATTATTTAAGTTATTATTATTTTTATTATTATTATTAGTATTATTATTTCGACCTTTATTGCACAACTTTGCGTACCTGGGGTTTTACCCATATGGTGTGTGCTTATGTGATCAGTATTAAGGAGGACCCATAAGTGGTTGACTGACAGGAGGTGAAATGTGAGGAGTTTTGTATGTTTTGTACTGTGACAAGCCTAACAGTTTGGCCACCAGAGAGCAGCACATAACAGGTTATAAAAAGAGGATTACCGTCTGCCATGCACTATGGATCGATATGTATGGCAGTAAAATATGAGTGAATGTCCCAAAGTTTGTTGCCAGTCTCTCAATTTGATTTGGTTGAGATATAATTGATCTTAATCGAAACTGCCAGGATTGTTGTTTATTATGCGCTGAGATCTCTCCCGACCCTAAAGCACGGTTAGCAGAAAGATGGAAGGGGTAAAAGAGAACCTGTCAGCACAATTTTGTAATGTAAAGTAAAGACGTAGCTGTGATGGTGCTGTGACACAGATTATATTGATATCTTTCATTAAGAAATCCGCTTTGTTGTTCTGTAATCAGGATTTTAAGTTTTCTGCTAATTAGATTGCGGTGCACAGGGGCCGGACTGTACACGGGGGCTGGATTGTACACGGGGGCCGGACTGTGCATGGGGGGGCCGGACTGTACACGGGGGGCCGGACTGTACACGGGGGGCCGGTCTGTACACGGGGACCAGACTGTACACAGGAAGTGGACTGTACACAGGAACTGGACTGTACACTGGGGGGGCCGGACTGTGCACTGGGGCCAGACTGTACACAGGAACTGGACTGTACACGGGGGCCGGACTGTACACTCGGGCCGGACTATACACAGGAACTGGACTGTACACTGGGGCCGGACTGTACACAGGAACTGGACTGTACACTGGGGGGCCAGACTGTACACAGGAACTGGACTGTACACTGGGGCTAAACTGTACACTCGGGCCGGACTATACACAGGAACTGGACTGTACATTCGGGCCAGACTATACACAGGAACTGGACTGTACACTGGGGCTGGACTGTACACAGGAACTGGACTGTACACTGGGGCCGGATTGTACACTGGGGCCGGACTGTACACAGGAACTGGACTGTACACTGGGGCTGGACTGTACACAGGAACTGGACTGTACACTGGGGCTAAACTGTACATTCGGGCCAGACTATACACAGGAACTGGACTGTACATTCGGGCCGGACTATACACAGGAACTGGACTGTACACTGGGGCTGGACTGTACACAGGAACTGGACTGTACACTGGGGCCGGATTGTACACTGGGGCCGGACTGTACACAGGAACTGGACTGTACACTGGGGCTGGACTGTACACAGGAACTGGACTGTACACTGCGGCCGGACTGTACACAGGAACTGGACTGTACACTGGGGCCGGACTGTACACTCAGGCTGGATTATACACAGGAACTGGACTGTACATTCGGGCCGGACTATACACAGGAACTGGACTGTACACTGGGGCCGGACTGTACACAGGAACTGGACTGTACACTGGGGCCGGACTGTACACTCAGGCTGGATTATATACAGGAACTGGACTGTACATTCGGGCCGGACTATACACAGGAACTGGACTGTACACTGGGGCTGAACTGTACACAGGAACTGGACTGTACACTGGGGCCAGACTGTACACTCGGGCCGGACTATACACAGGAACTGGACTGTACATTCGGGCCGGTCTATACACAGGAACTGGACTGTACACTGGGGCCGGACTGTACACAGGAACTGGACTGTACACTGGGGCCAGACTGTACACAGCAACTGTACTGTACACTGGGGCTAAACTGTACACTCGGGCCGGACTATACACAGGAACTGGACTGTACATTCGGGCCAGACTATACACAGGAACTGGACTGTACACTGGGGCTGGACTGTACACAGGAACTGGACTGTACACTGGGGCCGGATTGTACACTGGGGCCGGACTGTACACAGGAACTGGACTGTACACTGGGGCTGGACTGTACACAGGAACTGGACTGTACACTGGGGCTAAACTGTACATTCGGGCCGGACTATACACAGGAACTGGACTGTACATTCGGGCCAGACTATACACAGGAACTGGACTGTACACTGGGGCTGGACTGTATACAGGAACTGGACTGTACACTGGGGCCGGATTGTACACTGGGGTCAGACTGTACACAGGAACTGGACTGTACACTGGGGCTGGACTGTACACAGGAACTGGACTGTACACTGCGGCCAGACTGTACACAGGAACTGGACTGTACACTGGGGCCGGACTGTACACTCAGGCTGGATTATACACAGGAACTGGACTGTACATTCGGGCCGGACTATACACAGGAACTGGACTGTACACTGGGGCCGGACTGTACACAGGAACTGGACTGTACACTGGGGCCGGACTGTACACTCAGGCTGGATAATACACAGGAACTGGACTGTACATTCGGGCCGGACTATACACAGGAACTGGACTGTACACTGGGGCTGAACTGTACACAGGAACTGGACTGTACACTGGGGCCAGACTGTACACTCGGGCCGGACTATACACAGGAACTGGACTGTACATTCGGGCCGGTCTATACACAGGAACTGGACTGTACACTGGGGCCGGACTGTACACAGGAACTGGACTGTACACTGGGGCCAGACTGTACACAGCAACTGTACTGTACACTGGGGGGGCCAGACTGTACACAGGAACTGGACTGTACACTGGGGCCAGACTGTACACTCGGGCCGGACTATACACAGGAACTGGACTGTACATTCGGGCCGGACTATACACAGGAACTGGACTGTACACTGGGGCTGGACTGTACACAGGAACTGGACTGTACACTGGGGCCGGACTGTAAACAGGAACAGGACTGTACACTGGGGCTGAACTGTACACTCGGGCCAGACTGTACACAGGAACTGGACTGTACACTGGGGCCGGACTGTACACAGGAACTGGACTGTACACAGGGGCCAGACTGTACACAGAGGCCAGACTGTACACGGGGATAGGACTGTAAACGGGGGGCCGGACTGTACACAGGGGCCGGGCTGTACATGGGGGCTGGACTGTACACAGGAACTTGACTGTACATTCGGGCCGGACTATACACAGGAACTGGACTGTACACTGGGGCCGGACTATACACAGGAACTGGATCGTACACTGAGGCCGGACTGTAAACAGGAACAGGACTGTACACTGGGGCCAAACTGTACACTCGGGCCAGACTGTACACAGGAACTGGACTGTACACTGGGGCCGGACTGTACACAGGAACTGGACTGTACACAGGGCCCAGACTGTACACAGAGGCCAGACTGTACACGGGGATATGACTGTACACGGGGGGCCGGACTGCACACGGGCCTGGACTGTACACAGGGGCCAGGCTGTACATGGGGGCCGGACTGTACACAGGAACTGGACTGTACACTGGGACCGGACTGTACACTGGAACCGGACTGTACACAGGAACTGGACTGTACACAAGGGCCGGACTGTACACAGGGGCCAGACTGTACACAGGAACTGGATTGTACGCAGGGGCCAGACTGTACACAGGGGTCGGACTGTACAGGGGGCCAGACTGTACACAGGAACTGGACTGTACACAGGGGCCGGACTGTACACAGGGGTTGGACTGTACAGGGGAGCCGGACTCTACATGGGGGGCCGGACTGTACACAGGAACTGGACTGTACATGGGGCCCGGACTGTGCACAGGGGGCCGGACTGTACACTGGGGCCAGACTGTACAGAGCAACTGCGCTGAACACAGGGGACAGACTTTACACAAGGGCCAGACTGTACGGGGGGGCCAGACTGTACACGGGGGGGCCAGACTGTATACAGGAACTGGACTGTTCATGGGGGCCGGACTGTACACAGGAATTGGACTGTACACAGTTGCCAGACTGTACACAGGGGCCAGACTGTACATGGGGCAGGACTGTACATGGGGGGCTAACTGTACACGGGGGCAGGACTGTACACGGGGGGCCGGACTGTACACTGGGCCCGGACTGTACACAGGGGCCGGACTGTTCTTGGGGGCCAGACTGTACACAGAAATTGGACTGTACACAGGAACTGGACTGTACACTGGGGCCGGACTGTACACAGGAACTGGACTGTACACAAAGGCCGGACTGTGCACAGGGGCCGGACTGTACACAGAAACTGGACTGTATACAGGGGCCGGACTGTACACAGGGGCCGGACTGTACACGGGGGGCCGGACTGTACACAGGAACTGGACTGTACACAGGGGCCAGACTGTACACAGGGGCCGGACTGTACACGGGGGCAGGACTGTACATGGGGGACCGGACTGTACACGGGGCTCAGACTGTATACAGGGGCCGGACTTTACATGGGGGCCGGACTGTACACAGGAACCGGACTGTACATAGGAACCGGACTTTACACAGGAACTGGAATGTACATAGGGGCCGGACTGTACATAGGGGCCGGACTGTACAGGGGGGCCGGACTGTACATGGGGGGCGGACTGTACACAGGAAGTGGACTGTACACTGGGCCTGGATTGTACACGGGGGGCCGGACTGTACACAGGAACTGGACTGTACACGGGGCCCAGACTGTACACAGGTGGCCGGACTGTACACTGGGGCCGGACTGTACACAGGAACTGGACTGTAGACAGGGGCCAGACTGTACACAGGGGCCGGACTGTACAGGGGGGCCGGACTGTACACGGGGGGGCCAGACTGTATACAGGAACTGGATTGTACACGGGGGCCGGACTGTACACTGGAGCCGGACTGTACACAGGAACTGGACTGTACACAGGGGCCAGACTGTACACAGGGGCCGGACTGTACAGAGGGGCCAGACTGTACATGGGGGGCTGGACTGTACACAGGAACTGGACTGTACACTGGGCCCGGACTGTACACAGGGGGCCGGACTGTACACAGGAACTGGACTGTGCACAGGGGCTTGGCTGTACACAAGAACTGGACTGTACAGGTTGAACACTGTTATTCCCAGACTTGAATTATGGCGTGGGACAGAATGATGGACAGGTGAGGGATATTGTTGTTTTTTTTATTTTTGTTTTATTACAGTAGACAAGGAATTCAATGTATTGGGCGTTAGTTGAGTATAACTGTGTTTGTTTGTTTTTAAATAAAAAAGTAAATGTGTGTTTTGTTTTATTTCAAATAAAAGACTTTATTCTGTATGTGTGTTTACTTACCATGTAACTATAGGATTAGTAATGGATTGGTGTCTTATAGACACCTCTCCTTTACTAATCCGTGGGCTTGATGTCACCTGACAATACAAAGGTGACATCAACCCCACAAATATGAACCCCACTTGCCACTGCTACAGGGCAAGTGGTAAGAGTTGGGCAAAGCCCTGAAGAAGGCTGAAATTCCCCTGTAGATGGGGCTAATATGACAGCCCAAGTTACAGGGAAAATCATCAAAAAAAGAAAAATTTATTGATATGTTAAAATGCTCATCCAAGGTCTTTTAAAATAGTATGTGAAAAAATGACACACATTTTCTATATTATTTTACATTCCCCCCCTACATTAAAAACAAAGAGAATACAAAATTAACATAAAAATTATCCCTATGTGTCTAAAAAAAGGAAAAATTGTGTGAATATCAGAACACTAAAAAAATTATACAACTGTTAAAAGCACTTGTATGATAAAACCCGAAAATGTCCCTGTTCAGGAATGTGTTTAACTGATCAAGTCACTAACTAAAGAATTATAAAAAGTGTACAATATTTAGCTTAACACCGTTAGCCAAATGTAGTTTGAAAAACTGAAAAACACTTTTTGGTTTATCCATAACAGTCCTCAAAATCACCTGGTCAGTTTTGTCACACAAGGAATGCAATAAAAAGAAAATCCAAAACACATTTTTTTTTTCAGTATTACCGAACTTGGATTTTGTTTTTCATTTTTCGGAACAATATATGGTAAAATCAATTATATCATTCAAAATTACAACTTGGATCAAAAACAAAAAAGCCCCAATAATTTTCCTTTTTCTTTTCAACATTCATAAAATTGTCCTCCTCTGTATTGATTACCCTGGAGAGTTTAGTGTCATCTGCAAATATTGAAATTCTGCTCTGTAAGCCCCCTACAAGGACATTAATAAATATGTTAAAAAGAAGAGGGCCCAATACTGACCCTTGTGGTACCCCACTGCTAACTGCGACCCAGTCCAAGTGTGCTCCATTAATAACCACCCTTTGTTTAACATTTGTCTTCACTGAAGACAGATTTTGCATGTAATTTGAGTGTGAATGATCAGTCCAAGAGGAGAAAGAAGCAGATTTATCTGATAAGATTTATTTCAAAGTTGCTTATTTTCATGTGTACTATTGATTTGTGAAATAAAAATTAAAATGACAGTTACTCTTTAATGTTTCACAGATAAATGAATATTCTGTGTCCCCATAACATCGTCTATATCTACAGAGACAATAGTTTTCCCTCAAGAACTTGGAGTTCCCCAAACGTTTGCTCCAGATACCTGGAATCCATGCTGCACTTAGAAGTTGGAGAAGGGGGATTTCCATTAATCAGGGAAAGTTCACTAGCTAACTAGGAATACTTATTAACAAGAACCCATTATCTACATCTGTCGGGTATGAATTTCTTCAAATTTTTATTCACAAAATAATGAAACTTAAACATACCTTTATACTTTTATATAATGAACACTTACATGGATTGCGCCAAGAGCATAGCCTCTGACCCGTCTGCATACTAGGCAATATACTATGTGTCTGATTATTCGAGGTCAAACCACCCCTTCAATGAACCAGAAGACTCAAGACTCTAGTTCTCATGATCAGCAGGGATCCCCTACAATCAGAAACTTATTACCTGTTTTGTGGAAAGGTGTTGAGTTGTAATTAGAGATTAGTGGATCTTTTAAAGTTCAAATTCAGCAGATTGGCCAAAAATTTTTTCATAAAATTCGATTTGAAAAGAAAAAATTTGTGAGGATCTTAATACTGGAAAGGTTGAAAATACATGTGGAGGAGAGCAGAGAGAGAGAGGGAGAAAGGAACCTGATAACCATAAGAGCTTATAGATAGAGGGGAGCCCATTGACTTTAAGAGCTTACACTCTACAGGAGAGAGAGGACCCCACTGATCATAAGAGCTTATAGATAGAGGGGAGCTCACTGACCATAAGAGCTTACACTCTAGAGGAGAGAGGACCCCGCTGACCATAAGAGCTTACACTCTATAGGAAAGAGAGAGGACCCCACTGACCATAAGAGCTTATAGATAGAGGGGAGCCCATTGACCATAAGAGCTTACACTCTACAGGAGAGAGAGAGGACCCTGCTGACCATAAGAGCTTATACTGTACAGGAGAGAGAGAGAGGACCCTGCTGACCATAAGAGCTTACACTCTACAGGAGAGGGAGGACCCCGCTGACCATAAGAGCTTACACTCTACAGGAGAGAGAGAGGACCCTGTTGACAAAAGGAGCTTATACTGTACACAAAAGACACTTACCCAGTTAAGGTACCTTCACACTGAACAACTTAACAACGATAACGATAGCGATCCGTGACGTTGCAGCGTCCTGGATAGCGATATCGTTGTGTTTGACACACAGCAGCGATCAGGATCCCGCTGTGACATCATTGGTCGGAGCTAGAAGGCCAGCACCTTATTTTGTCGCTGGATCACCCGCTGACATCGCTGAGTCGGCGTGTGTGACGCCGATTCAGCGATGTCTTCACTGGTAACCAGGGTAAACATAGGGTTACTAAGCGCAGGGCCGCGCTTAGTAACCCGATATTTACCCTGTTTACCATTGTAAATGTAAAAAAACCCAAACACTACATACTTACATTCCGGTGTCTGTCGCGTCCCCCGGCGTCCGCTTCCCTGCACTGTGTCAGCGCCAGCCGGCCGTAAAGCAGAGCACAGTGGTTACGTCACCGCTCTGCTTTACGGCCGGCGCTTACACAGTGCAGGGAAGCGGACGCCGGAGGACGCGACATACACCGGAATGTAAGTATGTAGTGGTTTTTTTTTTTTAACATTTACACTGGTAACCAGGGTAAACATCGCGTTACTAAGCGCGGCCCTGCGCTTAGTATCCCGATGTTTACCCTGGTTACCTGGGGACTTCGGCATCATTGGTCGCTGGAGAGCTGTCTGTGTGACAGCTCTCCAGCGACCACACAACAACGAAACAGCGACGCTGCAGCGATCGGCATCGTTGTCTATATCGCTGCAGCGTCGCTTAATGTGACGGTACCTTTACTCTGGAGATGGAGAACGACTGCCATACAAACTACCTCCACTGGAAATCGCTGATTTGTGATAGCCCTGGTACTGACCACCACTGTACAAGATATGATCCACTAGATGTGATCGCTGCAGCACATTATGGGAAGGCCCACAAAGGTACGCAAAATGACATTTGCCTGCTCTCTGTTGGAAATCGTGCTGGGCAAGGTTTTGTTTTTTGCAAAAAGAAACTCAAATAAACATTTAATATACTTTTTTGACCAAAAATGCCAAAAATATTCTGGGATTAGTAACTTTATTGGCAAAGCAGAAAACTTATATTTGCAAGCTTATTATTTTCCTGTATACTATAATTATACACATATGTATAAAAAAAACTTCCTTCTCACCCCCAATGTGGGTCGTCTTTTTTGTCCGGTCTCATTCTCGGGTCCTCGACCAGAGGCCTGGGAGTTTGAGAGTTCTGCGCAGGATCTTTGTTGCGCTTTTCTGGACAGAGAGCTCAGATGTTGCTCCTGGGATCAGTTGTAACCATTCTTCAAACTTAGGGGTCATTTCTCCAAGTGCTCCTATCACCACTGCAATCACTGTTGCCTTCACCTTCCACGTCTTCTCCAGTTCTCCTTTGAGGCCCTGGTATTTCTCCAGCTTCTCATATTCCTTCTTTCTGATGTTGCTGCAACTTGGCACTGCCACATCTATTATCATTGCTGTCTTCTGATCCTTGTCTACTATCCCAATGTCTGGTTGGTTAGCCAACACCTGCTTATCCGTCTGGATCTTGAAGTCCCACAGAATTTTAGCCCTTTCATTCTCCACCACTTTTTCTGGGGTCTCCCACCTGGACTTTTGTGTATTCTTTCAAGTTATTTAATAAATAAATTATTTTAATCTTCTATTTCAAGTGTGGTGTTCCTTTTTGTAGGTTATGTAGTTTTATATTTTGATTGTTGTAAATTGGTAATCACGGTTTTGTTTCTCATTAGCGACCAACTCTCTTGTCACTAAAGTCCAGCACCTGTTGGTTCAAGATATCAAGAGAATCCTTGTATGGAAAATATGTTTGGGTCCTTTAGGTGGGACTTCTATCTACTAGACGTTTATAGCATGTCCTTTGTCATATCATGAAGCAATCCTTTTTAGAAAGAGAGTTGTAAAGAGGAGCTACAAAAGCAGACTTGCTCATCGGGGGTCCATTGGTCACCATGCCACATTCTAGCCATGTGCTTTAACCCCTTCACGACCCAGCCTATTTTGACCTTAATGACCTGGCCGTTTTTTTGCAATTCTGACCAGTGTCCCTTTATGAGGTAATAACTCAGGAACGCTTCAACGGATCCTAGCGGTTCTGAGATTGTTTTTTGTGACATATTGGGCTTCATGTCAGTGGTATATTTAGGTCGATAATTTTTGCATTTATTTGTGAAAAAATGCAAATTTGGCTTAAATTTTGAAAATTTAGCAATTTTCAAATTTTGAATTTTTATTCTGTTAAACAAGAGAGTTATGTGACACAAAATAGTTAATAAATAACATTACCCACATGTCTACTTTACATCAGCACAATTTTGGAAACAACATTTTTTTTGCTAGGAAGTTATAAGGGTTAAAATTTGACCAGCAATTTCTAATTTTTACAACGAAATTTACAAAACCATTTTTTTTAGGGACCACCTCACATTTGAAGTCAGTTTGAGGGGTCTATATGGCTGAAAATACCCCAAAGTGACACCATTCTAAAAACTGCACCCCTCAAGGTACTCAAAACCACATTCAAGAAGTTTATTAACCCTTCAGGTGCTTCACAGCAGCAGAAGCAACATGGAAGGAAAAAATGAACATTTAACTTTTTGGTCACAAAAATGATCTTTTAGCAACAATTTTTTTATTTTCCCAAGGGTAAAAAGAGAAACTAGATGCCAAAAGTTATTGTACAATTAGTCCTGAGTACGCCGATACCCCATATGTGGGGGGGAACCACTGTTTGGGCGCACGACAGGGCTCGGAAGGGAAGGAGCGCCATTTGACTTTTTCAATGAAAAATTGGCTCCAATCTTTAGCGGACACCATGTCACATTTGGAGAGCCCCTGTGTTCCTAAACATTGGAGCTCCCCCACAAGTGACCCCATTTTGGAAACTAGACCCCCAAGGAGCTTATTTAGATGCATAGTGAGCACTTTGAACCCCCAGGTGCTTCACAAATTGATCCGTAAAAATGAAAAAAATACTTTTTTTTCACAAAACATTTCTTTTATCCTCAATTTTATCATTTTCACATGGGCAACAGGATAAAATGGATCCTAAAATGTGTTGAGCAATTGCTCCTGAGTACAACGATACCTCATATGTGGTAACAAACCACTGTTTGTGCACATGGCAAGGCTCGGAAGGGAAGGAGCGCCATTTTACTTTTGAATGAAAAATTGGCTCCAATCGTTAGCGGACACCATGTCACGTTTGGAGAGCCCCTGTGTGCCTAAACATTGGAGCTCCTCCACATGTGACCCCATTTTGGAAACTAGACCCCCCAAGGAACTTATCTAGATGCATAGTGAGCACTTTGAACCCCAAGGTGCTTCACAAATTGATCCGTAAAAATGAAAAAGTACTTTTTTTTTCACAAAAAATTTCTTTTAGCCTCAATTTTTTCATTTCCACATGGGCAACGGGATAAAATGGATCCTAAAATTTATTGGGCAATTTCTCCTGAGTACACTGATACCTCACATGTGGGGGTAAACCACTGTTTGGGCACATGGCAGGGCTCGGAAGGGAAGGAGCACCATTTGACTTTTTGAATGAAAAATTAGCTCCAATCGTTAGCGGACACCATGTCGCGTTTGGAGAGCCCCTGTGTGCCTAAACATTGGAGCTCCCCCACATGTGACCCCATTTTGGAAACTAGACCTCCCATGGAACTAATCTAGATGTGCGGTGACCACTTTAAACCCCCAAGTGCTTCACAGAAGTTTATAACGCAGAGCTGTGAAAATAAAAAATCATTTTTCTTTCCTCAAAAATTATTTTTTAGCCCGCAATTTTTTATTTTCACAAGAGTAACAGGAGAAATTGGGCCCCAAAAGTTGTTGTCCAGTTTGTCCTGAGTACACTGATACCCCATATGTGTGGGTAAACCACTGCTTGGGCACACGTCGGGGCTCGGAAGGGAAGTAGTGACTTTTGAAATGCAGACTTTGATGGAATGGTCTGCGGGCGTCACGTTGCGTTTGCAGAGCCCCTGATGTGCCTAAACAGTAGAAACCCCCCACAAGTGACCCCATTTTGGAAACTAGACCCCCAAGGAACTTATGATATTGCAAATCCCAAAATCATATTAGTGGTCTGAGACTAACACATGTGTGTTATATATAACCAGACCCATCAATTCGCTCCTAAAAACATATGAATAAGAATAGGAGAACCCGGAGCATAATATAAGAATACTTTATTAATACAAAAGTTAAAAACAACAACTATCAGTAATACTTAGAGGTGCATAGTAATTACCATGATTCACATATATCAGGGAAAACCCACCCCTCTAGAGTCCCAATACTGTGCAATAGCACTGGGAGGGAAATAAATCAGAAATCCCTTCCATACAGTGTAGCCTGGTGCAGCAGCCAGCTAGTAACTAAGTACCAAGCCCAAAGGTAATTGTATAAGGGGTAAGTCAGCCCAAGTCAGCTTACCAGAACAAAAGGGGAGCAACAAAGGAGTGGGGTCCCG
The DNA here is from genome assembly GCF_051348905.1 of Ranitomeya variabilis. Classification (NCBI taxonomy): domain Eukaryota; kingdom Metazoa; phylum Chordata; class Amphibia; order Anura; family Dendrobatidae; genus Ranitomeya; species Ranitomeya variabilis. Next base: position 41,935,825 of record NC_135234.1, on the reverse strand, counting down.
CCAGAATAACGACCCCGACACGTGTTTCGCGGCTAAAAGGCGCCGCTTCTTCAAGGAAGTGCAAGGTACAAGACGGAAAGGACCTGCTCTTAACCTGCCTGACCTCTATCACATGTTTGAACCCCCAAGTGCTTCACAGAAGTTTACAATGCAGAGCCGTGAAAATAAAAAATATTTTTTCTTTCCTCAAAAATGATGTTTTAGCAATTTTTTATTTTCACAAGGGTAGCAGGAGAAATTGGACCCCAATAGTTGTTGCCCAGTTTGTCCTGAGTACGCTGATACCCCATATGTGGGGGTAAATCACTGTTTAGGCACACGTTGGGGCTCGGAAGGGAAATAGTGACTTTTGAAACGCAGACTTTGATGGAATGGTCTGCGGGCATCATGTTGCATTTGCAGAGCCCCTGATGTACCTAAACAGTAGAAACACCCAACAAGTGACCCCATTTTGGAAACTAGACCCCCCTAGGAACTTTTCTAGATGTGTGGGAGCTCTTTGAACCCCCAAGTGCTTCACAGAAGTTTATAACGCAGAGCCGTGAAAATAAAAAATAATTTTTCATTCCTCTAAAATTATATTTTAGCAAGCAATTTTTTATTTTCGCAAGGGTAAAAGGAGAAATTTGATCCCAATAATTGTTACCCAGTTTGTTCTGAGTATGCTGTTACCCCATATGTGGGGGTAAACCACTGTTTGGGTGCACGTCGGGGCTTGGAAGGGAGGGAGCACCATTTGACTTTTTGAACGCAAGATTGGCTGGAATCAATGGTGGCACCTTGTTGCGTTTGGAGACCCCTGATGTGCCTAAAAAGTGGAAACCCCTCAATTCTAACTCCAACACTCACCCCAACACACCCCTAATCCTAATCCCAACTCTAGCCATAACCCTAATTACAACCCTAACCCCAACACACCCCTAACCACAACCCTAACCCCGACACACCCATAACCCTAATCCCAACCCTAACCCTAATCCTAACCCTAATACCAACCCTAACCCTAATCCCAACCCTAACCACAACCCTAACCCCAACACACCCCTAACCCTAACCATAACCCTAACCACAGGCCTAATCTTAACCCTATTTCCAACCCTAGCCCTAATTCCAACCCTAACTCTTATTCCAACCCTAACCCTAAGGCTATGTGCCCACGTTGCGGATTCGTGTGAGATTTTTCTGTACCATTTTTTAAAAATCCGCAGGTAAAAGGCACTGCTTTTTACCTGCGGATTTACCGCAGATTTCCAGTGTTTATTGTGCGGATTTCAGCTGCGGATTCCTATTGTAGAACAGGTGTAAAACGCTGCGGAATCCGCACAAAGAATTGACATGCTGCGGAAAGTACAACACAGCATTTCCGAGCGGTATTTTCCGCACCATGGGCTCAGTGGATTTGGTTTTCCATAGGTTTACATGGTACTGTAAACCTGATGGAAAACTGCTACGAATCCGCAGCGGCCAATCCGCTGCGAATCCGCAGCCAAATCCGCACCGTGTGCACATAGCCTAATTCTAACCCTAACCCTAGTTCTAACCCTAATTCTAACCCTAGCCCTAACCCTAGCCCTAACCCTAGCCCTAACCCTAGCCCTAACCCTAGCCCTAGCCCTAACCCTAACCCTAGTTCTAACCCTAATGCTAACCCTAGCCCTAACCCTAACCCTAGTACAGAAAAAAAAATATTTTCTTTATTTTACTATTGTCCCTACCTATGGGGGTGATAAAGGGGGGGTTAATTTACTTTTTTTAAATTTTGATCACTGTGATAAGTTTTATCACAGTGATCAAAATGTACCTGGAATGAATCTGCCGGCCTGCAGATTCGGCGGGAGCACTGCGCATGCGCCCGCCATTTTGGAAGATGGCGGCGCCCATGGAGAAGATGGATGGACACCGGGAGGCTCGGTAAGTATGAGGGGGGGATCGGAGCACGCGGGGGTGGATCGGAGCACGGGGGGGTGGATCGGAGCACGGGGGAGAGGACAGGAGGATGGGGGAGCGGAAAGGCGGACAGAGGGGAGTACGGGACAGAACGGAGGACTGGGGAGGAGATCGGTGGCGGTGGTGGGGGGCACATTAGGGTTTCTAGCCATGGCCGATGATATTGCAGCATCGACCATGGCTGTATTGTAATATTTCACCACTTTTCATAGGTGAAATATTACAAATTGCTCTGATTGGCTGTTTCACTTTCAACAGCCAATCAGAGCGATCGTAGCTATGGGGGGGTGAATCCACCCCCCCTGGGCTGAAGTACCACTCCCCCTGTCCCTGTAGGTCAGGTGAAATTGGAGTTAACCCTTTCACCCGATCTGCAGGGACGCGATGATTCTGTGACACAGCATATGCGTCACAGGTTGGATTGGCACCGACTTTCATGACGCATAAGCTGTGTCACAGGTTGGGAAGGGGTTAAAATCCATGTAGTGTCTACATAAATTATCCTGGTTTGATAAAGTTTAATAAAAGCTGTGGCCAACTATTTGGTAAAAGCATTCCTATGTTCTGTGGTTTCATACCGAAGGCTTATATATGGAAAAAAAATATTAATCTAATAGGCGAATTCTGCTTTTGGTGCTATGGTCAAAGATTATTATTATTATTATACATTTTTATAGCGTCATTTATTCCATGGCGCTTTACATGTGAATACGGGGCAAATATAGACAAATACATTAAACATGAGCAAAAAACAAGGCACGCGGGTACATAAGGAGGGAGGACCCTGCCCGCGAGGGCTCACAGTCTGCAGGGGATGGGTGATGAAACACTAGGAGAGGGTAGGGCAGGTTGTGAGGCAGTTCAGTAAGTTCAGGATCACTGCAGGCTGTAGGCTTTTTGGAAGAGGTGAGTCTTCAGGTTCCTTTTGAAGGTTTCTATGGTAGGTGAGAGTCTGATGTGTTGGGGTAGAGAGTAACAGAGTATGGTGGAAGCACGGGAGAAGTCTTGGATGCGGTTGTGGGAAGAAGAGAAGAGAGGGGAGTAGAGAAGCAGGTCTTGAGAGGATCGGAGGTTGCGTGTAGGTAGGTACCGGGAGACCATGTCACAGATGTATGGAGGAGACAGGTTGTGGATGGCTTTGTATGTCATTGTGAGGGTTTTGAACTGGAGTCTCTGGGTGATAGGAAGCCAGTGAAGGGCTTGACATAGGGGAGAGGCTGGGGAATAGCGGGGAGACAGGTAGAATAGTCTGGCAGCAGAGTGTATGATGGATTGGAGTGGTGCCAGAGTGCTAGAGGGGAGTAAAGAGAGTAGGAGGTTGCAGTAGTCGAGGCGGGAGATGATAAGGACATGCACTAGCGTTTTTGCGGTGTCGCGGTCAAGGAATGCATGGATCCGGGAAATATTTTTGAGTTTGAGACAGCAGGAGGAGGCAAGGGCTTGAATATGTGGCTTGAAAGAGAGGGTAGAGTCGAGGATCACCCCGAGGCACCGGGCGTGTGGGACTGGGGAAAGCGAGCAGCCATTGACATTGATGAATAGGTCTGGTGGAGTGGTAGAGTGAGATGGGGGAAAGATGATTAATTCTGTTTTGTCCATGTTCAGTTGTAGAAAGCGAACAAAAAAGAAGGATGAAGTAGCAGACAGACAGTGCGGGATTTTGGTAAGTAAGGAGGTGAGGTCAGGTCCGAATAGGTAGATCTGCGTGTCATCAGCATAGAGATGGTACTGCATACCGTGGGATTCTATGAGCTGTCCCAGGCCGAAAGTGTAGATGGAGAAGAGTAGAGGTCCTAGAACAGAGCCGTGAGGAACACCGACTGACAAGGGGCGAAGTGAGGAGGTGATGTGGGGGAGGGAGACACTGAATGTTCGGTCTGTCAGATATGACGAGATCCAGGAAAGGGCCAAGTCTGTGATTCCAAGAGATGAGAGGATTTGTAGCAGAAGGGAGTGGTCCACAGTGTCGAAAGATAGCCATCATTCTCTAAAGTCAGGCAAATTCATAGAGACATATGCCAAGATAGCACTCAAAGGCTCAGGTGGGCCACAACTGAACGCCATCTTATATATTTAGTTGGAACATTTTCTTTTTGATAAGCCTGGATATTAACCCCTTCCCGACCTTTGACGCATACGCTGCGTCATGAAAGTCTGTGCCTTCCCGACCTATGACGCAGCGTATGCGTCATGGAATGATCGCGTCCCTGCAGATCGGGTGAAGGGGTTAACTCCTATTTTACCCGATCTGCAGGGAGAGGGGGAGTGGTGCTTCAGCCCAGGGGGGGTGGCTTCACCCCCCCGTGGCTACGATCGCTCTGATTGGCTGTTGAAAGTGAAACTGCCAATCAGAGCGATTTGTAATATTTCACCTAAAAAACTGGTGAAATATTACAATCCAGCCATGGCCGATGCTGCAATATCATCGGCCATGGCTGGAAATACTTAAGTGGACCCCCCCCACCCCACCGATCGCCCCCCCCAGTCCTCCGTTAGTCCTCCGGTCCCCTCCGCCCGCCTGCCGGCTCCCCCGTCCTCCTGTCCGCTCCCTCCTTGTGTGAATAAAGCCCCCCTGTGGTCCGATCACCCCCCCTGTGCTCCGACACCCCCCCCCACCACCCCTTCATACTTACCGATCCTCCCGGTGTCCGGCCGTCTCCTCGCTGGGCGCCGCCATCTTGGAAAATGGCCGGCGCATGCTCAGTGCGCCCGCCGAATCTGCCAGTCGGCAGATTCCTTACAGGTACATTTTGATCGCTGTGGTAGGTTCTATCACAGCGATCAAAATAAAAAAATAATAAATAAACCTCCCCCCTTTATCACCCCCATAGGTAGGGACAATAATAAAATAAAGAAAATATTTTTTTTTCTTTTTCCACTAGGGTTAGGGTTAGAACTAGGGTTAGAACTAGGGGTAGGGTTAGGGTTACGGGTAGGGTTAGGGGTAGGGTTATGGCATGTGCACACAGAGCGGATCGGCCGCGGATCCGCAGCGGATCGGCAGCGGATCCGCAGCGGATCCGCCGCGGATCCGCAGCGGATCGGCCGCGGATACGCAGCGGATCGGCCGCCGATCCGCAGCGGATCGGCAGCGGATACGCAGCGGATCGGCCGCGGATCGGCAGCGGATCCGCAGCGGATCGGCAGCGGATCCGCAGCGGATCGGCAGCGGATCCGCAGCGGATCGGCCGCAGATCCGCAGCGGATCGGCAGCGGATACGCAGCGGATCGGCCGCGGATCGGCAGCGGATCCGCAGCGGATACGCAGCGGATCGGCCGCGGATACGCAGCGGATACGCAGCGGATCCGCAGCGGATCCGCAGCGGATCCGCAGCGGATACGCAGCGGATCGGCCGCGGATACGCAGCGGATACGCAGCGGATACGCAGCGGATTGGCCGCGGATTCGCAGCGGATTGGCCGCGGATCCGCAGCGGATTGGCCGCTGCGAATTCGAAGCAGTTTTCCATCAGGTTTACAGTACCATGTACACCTAAGGAAAACCAAATCCGCTGTGCCCATGGTGCGGAAAATTCCATGCAGAAACGCTGCGTTGTATTTTCCGCAGCATGTCAATTCTTTGTGCGGATTCCGCAGCGTTTTACACCTGTTCCTCAATAGGAATCCGCAGGTGAAATCCGCACAAAAAAACACTGGAAATCCGCTGTAAATCCGTAGGTAAAACGCAGTGCCTTTTACCTGCGGATTTTTCAAAAATGGTGCGGAAAAATCTCACACGAATCCGCAAAGTGGGCACATAGCCTTAGGGTTAGGGTTGGAATTAGAGTTAGGGTACCGTCTCACAGTGGCACTTTGGTCGCTACGACGGTACGATCCATGACGTTGTGTCTGACACGCAGCAGCGATCAGGGACCCTGCTGAGAATCGTACGTCGTAGCAGATCGTTTGGAACTTTCTTTCGTCGCTGGATCTCCCGCTGTCATCGCTGGATCGGTGTGTGTGACAGCGATCCAGCGATGCGTTCACTTGTAACCAGGGTAAACATCGGGTAACTAAGCGCAGGGCCGCGCTTAGTAACCTGATGTTTACCGTGGTTACCAGCGTAAAAGTAAAAAAAAAAAAAAAAACGTACATACTCACATTTCGGTGTCCTTCAGGTCCCTTGCCGTCTGCTTCCCGCTCTGACTGTCTGCCGGCCGGAAAGTGAGAGCACAGCACAGCAGTGACGTCACCGCTGCGCTCTGCTCTCACTGTATGGCGGCACTCAGTCAGAGCGGGAAGCAGACGGCAAGGGACCTGAAGGACACCGAAATGTGAGTATGTACGTTTTTTTTTTTTTACTTTTACGCTGGTAACCACGGTAAACATCGGGTTACTAAGCGCGGCCCTGTGCTTAGTAACCCGATGTTTACCCTGGTTACCTGGGACCTTGGCATCGTTGGTCGCTGGAGAGCGGTCTGTGTGACAGCTCCCCAGCGACCACACAATGACTTTCCAACGATCACGGCCAGGTCGTATCGCTGGTCGTGATCTTTGGTAAATCGTTATGTGAGACGGTACCCTTAGGGTTGGAATTAGGGCTAGGGTTGGAAATAGGGTTAAGATTAGGCTTGTGGTTAGGGTTAAGGATAGGGTTAGGGTTGTGTTGGGGTTACAGTTGTGGGTAGGGTTGGGATTAGGGTTAGGATTAGGGTTGGATTTAGGGTTACGGGTGTGTTGGGGTTAGGGTTGTGGTTAGGGGTGTGTTGGGGTTAGGGTTGTGATTATGGTTATGGCTACAGTTGGGATTAGGGTTAGGGGTGTGTTGGGGTTAGTGTTGAAGTTAGAATTGAGGGGTTTCCACTGTTTAGGCACATCAGGGGTCTCCAAATGCAACATGGCGCCACCATTGATTCCAGCCAATCTTGCGTTCAAAAAGTCAAATGGTGCGCCCTCCCTTCCAAGCCCCGACGTGCGCCCAAACAGTGGTTTACCCCCACATATGGGATACCAGCGTACTCAGGACAAACTGGGCAACAACTATTGGGGTCCAATTTCTCCTGTTACCCTTGCAAAAAAAAAAAATTACTTGCTAAAACATAATTTTGAGGAAAGAACAATTATTTTTTTATTTTCACGGCTCTACGTTATAAACTTATGTGAAACACTTGGGGGTTGAAAGTGCTCACCACACATCTAGATAAGATCCTTTTGGGGTCTAGTTTCCAAAATGGGGTCACTTGTGGGGGGGTTTCTACTGTTTAGGCACATCAGGGGCTCTGCAAATGCAACGTGACACCCGCAGACCATTCCATCAAAGTCTGCATTTCAAATGTCACTACTTCCCTTCCGATCCCTGACGTGCGCCCAAACAGTGGTTTACCCCCACATATGAGGTATCAGCGTACTCACAACAAACTGAGCAACAAATATTGGGGTCCAATTTCTCCTGTTACCCTTGTGAAAATAAACAATTGCTTGCTAAAACATCTTTTTTGAGGAAAGAAAAATTATTTTTTATTTTCACGGCTCTGCGTTGTAAACTTCTGTGAAGCACTTGGGGGTTGAACGTGCTCACCACACATCTAGATAAGTTCCTTGGGGGGTCTAGTTTCCAAAATGGGCTCACTTGTGGGGGGTTTCTACTGTTTAGGCACATCAGGGGCTCTGCAAACGTAACATGATTCCCGCAGACCATTCCATCAAAGTCTGCATTCCAAATCGTCACTACTTCCATTCCGAGCCCCGCCATGTGCCCAAACAGTGGTTTACCCCCACATATGGGGTATCAGCGTACTCAGGAGAAACTGGACAACAACTTTTGGGATCAAATTTTTCCTGTTACCCTTGGGAAAATTAAAAAATTCTGGGCTAAAAAAATATTTTTGAGGAAAGAAAACACATTTTTTATTTTCACGGCTCTGCGTTATAAACTTCTGTGAAGCACTTGAGGGATCAAAGTGCTCACCACACATCTAGATTAGTTCCCTTGTGGGTCTAGTTTCCAAAGTGGGGTCAATTGTGGGGAGTTCCTACTGTTTAGGCACATCAGGGGCTCTGCAAATGCAACGTGACGCCCGCAGAGCATTCCATTAAAGTCTGCATTTCAAAACGTCACTACTTCCCTTCCGCTCCCCGACGTGTGCCAAAACAGTGGTTTACCCCCACATATGGGGTATCAGCGTACTCAGGAGAAACTGCACAACAACTTTTGGGGTCCAATTTCTCCTGTTACCCTTGGGAAAATAAAAAATTGTGGGTTAAAAAATCATTTTTGAGGAAAGAAAAATAATTTTTTATTTTCATGGCTCTGCGTTATAAACTTCTGTGAAGCACTTGAGGGATCAAAGTGCTCACCACACATCTAGATTAGTTCCTTGGGAGGTCTAGTTTCCAATATGGGGTCACTTGTGCGGGAGCTCCAATGTTTAGGCACACAGGGGCTCTCCAAACGCGACATGGTGTCCGCTAATGATTGAAGCTAATTTTCCATTCAAAAAGCCAAATGGCGTGCCTTCCCTTCCGAGCCCTGCCGTGCGCCCAAACAGTGGTTTACCCCCACATATGGGGTATCATCGTACTCAGGACAAACTGGACAACAACATTTGGGGTCCAATTTCTCCTATTATCCTTGGGAAAATAAAAAACTCCGGGCTAAAAATCATTTTTGAGGAAAGAAAAATATTTTTTTATTTTCATGGCTCTGCGTTATAAACTTCTGTGAAGCACCTGGGGGTTTTAAGTGCTCACTATACATCTAGATTAGTTCCTTGGGGGGTCTAGTTTGCAAAATGGGGTCACTTGTAGGGGAGCTCCAATGTTTAGGCACACAGGGGCTCTCCAAACGCGACATGGTGTCCGCTAATGATTGAAGCTAATTTTCCATTCAAAAAGCCAAATGGCGTGCCTTCCCTTCCGAGCCCTGCCGTGCGCCCAAACAGTGGTTTACCCCCACAAATGGGGTATCATCGTAGTCAGGACAAACTGGACAACAACATTTGGGGTCCAATTTCTCCTATTATCCTTGGGAAAATAAAAAACTCCGGGCTAAAAATCATTTTTGAGGAAAGAAAAATATTTTTTTATTTTCATGGCTCTGCGTTATAAACTTCTGTGAAGCACCTGGGGGTTTTAAGTGCTCACTATACATCTAGATTAGTTCCTTGGGGGGTCTAGTTTCCAAAATGGGGTCACTTGTAGGGGAGCTCCAATGTTTAGGCACACAGGGGCTCTCCAAACGCAACATGGTGTCCACTAACGATTGGAGCTAATTTTCCATTGAAAAAGTCAAATGGCGCGCCTTCCCTTCCAAGCCTTGCCGTGCACCCAAACAGTGGTTTACCCCCACATATGAGGTATCGGCGTACTCAGGAGAAATTGCCCAACAAATTTTAGGATCCATTTTATCCTGTTGCCCATGTGAAAATGAAAAAAATGAGGCTAAAAAAAATTTTGTGTGAAAAAAAAGTACTTTTTCATTTTTACGGATCAATTTGTGAAGCACCTGAGGGTTTAAAGTGCTCACTATGCATCTAGATAAGTTCCTTGGGGGGTCTAGTTTCCAAAATGGGGTCACTTGTGGGGGAGCTCCAATGTTTAGGCACACAGGGGCTCTCCAAACCTGACATGGTGTCCGCTAACGATGGAGATAATTTTTCATTCAAAAAGTCAAATGGCGCTCCTTCCCTTCCGAGCCTTACCATGTGCCCAAACAGTAGTTTACCCCCACATATGAGGTATTGGCGTACTCAGGAGAAATTGCCCAACAAATTTTAGGATCCATTTTATTCTGTTGCCCATGTGAAAATGAAAAAATTGAGGCTAAAAGAAAATTTGTGTGAAAAAAAAAGTACTTTTTCATTTTTACGGATTAATTTGTGAAGCACCTGGGGGTTTAAAGTGCTCACTATGCTTCTAGATACGTTCCTTGGGGGGTCTAGTTTCCAAAATGGGGTCACTTGTGGGGGAGCTCCAATGTTTAGGCACACGGGGGCTCTCCAAACGCGACATGGTGTCCGCTAAAGATTGGAGCCAATTTTTAATTCAAAAAGTCAAATGGCGCTCCTTCCCTTCCGAGCCCTGCCGTGCGCCCAAACAGTGGTTTATCCCCACATATGAGGCATCAGCGTACTCAGGACAAATTGGACAACAACATCCGTGGTCCAGTTTCTCCTTTTACCCTTGGGAAAATAAAAAAATTGTTGCGAAAAGATCATTTTTGTGACTAAAAAGTTAAATGTTAATTTTTCCCCTATTTGTTGCTTCTGCTGCTCTGAAACACCTGAAGGGTTAATAAACTTCTTGAATGTGGTTTTGAGCACCTTGAGGGGTGCAGTTTTTAGAATGGTGTCACTTTTGGGTATTTTCAGCCATATAGACCCCTCAAACTGACTTCAAATGTGAGGTGGTCCCTAAAAAAAATGGTTTTGTAAATTTTGTTGTAAAAATGAGAAATCACTGGTCAAATTTTAACCCTTATAACTTCCTAGCAAAAAAAAAATTTGTTTCCAAAATTGTGCTGATGTAAAGTAGACATGTGGGAAATGTTATTTATTAACTATTTTGTGTCACATAACTCTCTGGTTTAACAGAATAAAAATTCAAAATGTGAAAATTGCAAAATTTTCAAAATTTTCACCAAATTTCCGTTTTTTTCACAAATAAACTCAGAAATTATCGACCTAAATTTACCACTAACATGAAGCCCAATATGTCACGAAAAAACAATCCCAGAACCGCAAGGATCCGTTGAAGCGTTCCTGAGTTATTACCTCATAAAGGGACACTGGTCAGAATTGCAAAAAATGGCAAGGTCATTAAGGCCAAAATAGGCTGGGTCATGAAGGGGTTAAGTACAGTATATACCTGTAGCGTAACATCCAACTGTTTTGCAGGATTTCCCCTGAAATTGATCAAAAATGTGCCTTAAAATGGACAATTCTGGAAAGTTTTATAGGCATTACTGGGCAGATTAAACATCAATATGGTGGTTAGGTAAAGGCGAGGTTGAAGGCTACTGTTTCATTGCTATCCAATGCTAATCTGCTCTTTATAAGTCGCCTCTTAGTTCTCCATATCTTATATATTTCTTGCTGAGATATTGAAGTTTTATTTCTCACCACCGCAGAAAACTCAGGAGACAGAATTATTTACATCAAAGAAATGGTAAATCTAGGAAATCGGGCCATAGAAAAGCAGTCAACTGTTTTAAGTTCCAGTCCAATGAAGTTCGAGATTTTACCAGTTGAAATGACTTAAAAGGCTGACATGCTCTCTCAGGGTTTGAGGATTTTTCCTGAGAAGGTGAACGTGAAGCATAGACCCATTCACTGCTGTGTAAATTTCGGAGATCAAGGTGTGCTCAGGATGTCGGCTTGGAACATTTAATTTCTTTAAATGCAGGTTAAAGGAACATGGTGGAATTCATGATCACAGTTGTCATAAAGAACTCTTTTGTCTAGTAATAGCCATTCCTTTAAGTCACCTTTTAAGTAAAAGAACAATATTTGATCGTGATATTGGTTACCCACAAAGGCAAGCCCTAAGATTTCTAGTGAAGCTTTAGCAGGTGTTTCTATTTCTGTGTTAATCCTCAGGGCGCTCTACTAATTTTTATTTGCTTATGATTTTTCACATTAATTTTTAGCTTGTGTTTTAACTCATTAGCAAAAACATTTGGATATTTGGAGTTTTATCACAAGCTACAAGCTAAGAATAAATGTGTCTAATCACAAACAATTTTATAAATAATCACTGTCTTTTCAACAAACTTTGCATAAATCAACAGAACAAGTGAAAATTAGAAAATTTGTAATGTAGTTTATCAGAAAAATCTGTTACTTTCTCTACGCATCATCCTCTTTTTCTCCTCTCTCTGCCTCCGGAACTAATCACTCACTCTGAAAAACAGCTCAAATGCATCTTTGTCAAAACAAGACTGACTACCAGCTTACTAGGGGGTCAAATTGAAGGGCTTGACCAGCCTTTGGGTAAAAGTCTGTAGCCTTGTGAATCCTCACAGCGAATGCACTTCACACTTTGAGAATTCTCCTGTGCCGGGAGCAGAAAGCGCATGACCGCAAATGTGTGATTGCATACATGTGGTCACGTGCCAACTACAGGTGCACAGCCTCACTCAATGCAAGTGTATTTAGCAAGCCCAGATACGTCTAGTCGGAATGTGGATGGATGAATGACATGATTGCCCATTCCTGGTGCCAGCACTGGAGAGTTATCACAGCCCGCAGTGTGTGCGCTATGAGAATTCACAAGTCTATTGTCACTTGTGGCCTAAAGCTGGACAATTCCTTTAAATCTGCCTATTGAAGTGTATGGAGAGGGAAGGGGGTAGCAGAATGATGTAGTAAACTGAGTCAATAGGCAGAGGGAGACAGACAAATTGTACTTAGCCTTTTATTAAGTGTTTATCTCATCTCAATACTGTATTCACAGCTACACTGCTTAGTCCTACTGTATAACCTCTTCCACACTGCTGCTACATCTCCATCCACTAGGTTTAGAGATAACTAAAAAACATAGCAGTAAAATGCAGTTGGAAAACTGGTGAAATAAGCATGATATACACATGTGGTCAAAATTATTGATACCCCTTGTTTAATGACAGCAAAACCCACAATGATCACAGAAATAACTTGAATCTGACAAAAGTAATAATAAATGAAAGATCTATGAAAATGAAAGTCAGACATTGCTTTTCAACCATGCTTCCACAGAATTAAAAAAAAAAATAAAACTCATGAAATTGGCATGGACAGAAATGATGGTAGCCCTGCAAATAATGTGACAAAAGGGACATGTTAAATCACGGTGTGTCCACTAACTAGCATCACAGGTGTTCACAATCTTGGAATCAGTGCGTAGCCTGTATATAGGGCTACAGATACTCACTGTGCTGTTTGGTGACATGGTGTGTATCACACTCAACATGGACCAGAGGAAGCGAAGGAAAGAGTTGACTCAGGAGATTAGAAAGAAAATTATAGACAAACACGTTAAATCTAAAAGTTATAAGACCATTTCCAAGCAGCTTGATGTTCCTGTGACTATAGTTGCACATATTATTCAGAAATTTAAGATCCATCCAAGGCTCTGTTCTAGGACTCCTACTCTTCTCAATCTATACACTTGGCCTGGGACAACTCATAAAGTCCCATGGATCCCAGTACCATCTTTATGCTGATGACACTCAGATCTACCTTTCTGGCCCAGACATCACCTCTCTGCTGTCCAGAATCCCGGAGTATCTGTCAGCCATATCCTCCTTCTTCTCCTCTCGCTTCCTCAAACTCAATTTGGACAAATCTGAACTCATCATCTTTCCTCCATCTCATAGATCTTCCTTGTCTGACCGATCTATCGCAATTAACGACATCACGCTTTCCCCCGTACCGGAAGTCCGCTGCCTCGGAGTAACCCTTGACTCTGCCCTGTCCTTCAAGCCGCACATCCAAGCTCATTCCACCTCCTGTTGCCTCCAGCTCAAAAATATCTCCAGAAGCTGTCCTTTCCTCAACCTTCAATCTACTGAAATGCTTGTGCATGCCCTCATCATCTCCCGCCTTGACTACTGCAACATCATTTCCTGTGGCCTGCCTGCTAACACCCTTGCACCTCTCCAGTCCATCCTTAACTCTGCTGCCTGATTAATTCATCTCTCTCCTCGCTACTCCTCCACTTCCCCCCTCTGCAAATCTCTTTATTGGCTACCATTCCCTCAGCGTATCCAATTCAAATTACTAATACTGACCTACAAAGCCATCCATAACCTGTCTCCTCCATATATCTCTGAACTAATCTCCCGATATCTTTCCTCACGTAATCTCCGGTCCTCCCAAGACCTCCTTCTCTCCTCCACACTTATTCGCTCCTCACCCAACCGCCTCCAAGACTTCTCACGAATATCCCCCATCCTCTGGAATTCTTTGCCCCGACATGTCCGACTATCAACCACATTCGGATCCTTCAGACGGAACCTGAAAACCCACCTCTTCAGGAAAGCCTACAGGCTGCACTGACCCCGCTGCCTCCTCACCACTACCGAAGCTATTGCCTCACCAACACTGGAGCTCCTGCAACCCTCAACCTATTGACTCCTTCCCCTCCATCCTGTAGAATGTATGCCCGCAAGGGCAGGGTCCACGCCCCTGTGTATCAGTGTGTCATTGTTAGTTTGTTTACTGTAAGTGATATCTGTAATTTGTATGTAACTCCTTCTCATGTACAGCACCATGGAATCAATGGTGCAATATAAATAAATAGTAATAATAAATAATAGTAATCCATGTGACTGTAGCCAACCTCCCTGGACAATGCCGCAGGAGGAAAATTTATGACAAATCAAAGACAAGGATAATTTGAATGGTAACAAAAGAGCCCAGAAAAACTTCTAAACAGATTAAAGGTGAACTTCAAGCTCAAGGAACATCAGTGTCAGATCGCACCATCCATTGTATGATCCAAAGAGGACTTCATGCGAAACGACCACTTGAGGAGGACACCATTGTTGAAAACAAATCATAAAAAATACAGACTGGAATTTGCCAAACTACATGTTGACAAGCCATAAAGCTTCTGGGAGAATGTCCTATGGACAGATGACACAAAAATGGAACTTTTTGGCAAGGCACATCAGCTCTATGATCACAGACGGAAAAATTAAGCATATCAAGAAAAGAACACTGTCCCTACTGTGAAACATGTAGGAGGCTCCGTTATGTTCTGGGGCTGCTTTGCTGCATCTGGCACAGGGTATCTAGAAACTGTTCATGGTACAATGAAATCTCAAGACTATCAAGGGAATCTAGAGAGAAATGTGCTGCCCAGTATCAGAAAGCTTGATTTTAGTAACAGGTCATGTGTCTCACAACAGGATAATGACCCAAAACACATAGCTAAAAACACCCAAGATTGGCTAAGAGGAAAATAGTAGACTACTCTGAAGTGGCCTTCTATGAGCCCTGACCTAAATCCTACTGAGCATCTTTGGAAAGAGCTGAAACATGCCATCTGGAAAAGGCAACCTTCAAGCACGAGACAACTGGAGCAGTTGTTCTTGAGGAATCGGCCAAAATACCTGTCGAGAGGAGCAGAAGTCTCATTGACAGCTACAAGAATCGTTTGATTGCAGTGATTGCCTCAAAAGGTTGTGCAATATTAAGTTAAGGGTACCATCATTTCTGTCCAGGCCTATTTCATGAGCTTTATTTTTTTTTTTAATTCTGTGGAAGCATGGTTGAAAAGGAATGTCTGACTTTCATTTGTTCATATTTAGAGATTTTTTATTTATTATTACTTTTGTCAGATTCAAGTTATTTCTGTGACTATTGTGGGGTTTTCTGTCATTAAACAAGGGGTACCAACAATTTTGACCACATATGTAATAAAAAGGCCAGAAATAGTGTTATTCCTCCTGCAAACATATGATAGCTAGTGTTGAGCGATACCGTCCGATACTTGAAAGTATCGGTATCGGAAAGTATCGGCCGATACCGGCAAAATATCGGATCCAATCCGATACCGATACCCGATACCAATACAAGTCAATGGGACTCATGTATCGGACGGTATTCCTGATGGTTCCCAGGGTCTGAAGGAGAGGAAACTCTCCTTCAGGCCCTGGGAACCATATAAATGTGTAAAATAAAGAATTAAAATAAAAAATATCGCTATACTCACCTGTCCGACGCAGCCGGGACCTCGGCGATTGTAAGCGGCAGCGTTGTTTCTTTAAAATTCGCGCTTTTACTTGCTTACGTGAATTCCCGGCTTCTGATTGGTCAGGGCGGCCATGTTGCCGGGACTCGGACCAATCACAGCAAGCCGTGACGAAATTACGTCACGGCTTGCTGTGATTGGTCCGCGTCCCGGCAATATGGCGCCGTGACCAATCACAAGCCGTGACGTCACGGGAGGCTGGACACGCGCGCTTTTCAAAATAAGCGCGTGTCCAGCCTCCCGTGACGTCACGGCTTGTGATTGGTTAATGGCGGCCATGTTCCTGGGACGCGGACCAATCACAGCAAGCCGTGACGTAATTTCGTCACGGCTTGCTGTGATTGGTCCGCATCCCGGCAATATGGCGCCGTGACCAATCACAAGCCGTGACGTCACGGGAGGCTGGACACGCGCGCTTTTCAAAATAAGCGCGTGTCCAGCCTCCCGTGACGTCACGGCTTGTGATTGGTTAATGGCGGCCATGTTCCTGGGACGCGGACCAATCACAGCAAGCCGTGACGTAATTTCGTCACGGCTTGCTGTGATTGGTCCGCATCCCGGCAATATGGCGCCGTGACCAATCACAAGCCGTGACGTCACGGGAGGCTGGACACGCGCGCTTTTCAAAATAAGCGCGTGTCCAGCCTCCCGTGACGTCACGGCTTGTGATTGGTTAATGGCGGCCATGTTGCCGGGACGCGGACCAATCACAGCAAGCCGTGACGTAATTTCGTCACGGCTTGCTGTGATTGGTCCGCGTCCCGGCAACATGGCCGCCCTGACCAATCAGAAGCCGGGAATTCACGTAAGCAAGTAAAAGCGCGAATTTTAAACAAACAACGCTGCCGGTTCCTTCGCTGAGGTCCCGGCTGCGTCGGACAGGTGAGTATAGCGATTTTTTTTATTTTAATTCTTTCTTTTACACCTTTTTACATTAATGTTGTTTCGATACCGATATCCGATATTACAAAAATATCGGATCTCGGTATCGGAAATTCCGATACAGCAAGTATCGGCCGATACCCGATACTTGCAGCATCGGAATGCTCAACACTAATGATAGCTTATTCTGAAAAGTCACCTGAAATGACAGGTGCACTCTTATTTGGAAATCGTCACAACTAGCAGCTACTGTCCACAGGTATAGCTTCCAGCCATAGCCAGTAAGACATTTCTCTTTTAGTCCTTTCAGTAGTCAAGAAAATTATAAAGGTACATGAACTTATTTATTACTCAGCCAATATCTGAGCTACACCAGATAGATAATGCAGAGTGATAGATAATAAGTATAGACAGTGGACGACAGCATGAACTGGAGGTATCTGTGACCAAATCAGGTTGTATATTCACCGTGTCATATGACTATGTGACATTGACCTATTTGAAGAAATTAATTTCCAAGATACGCTTAAAACTGATAATGTTAGGACAAGTCTTAATATCCACATAATAGTGAAGCAAGGAAGAAGTCATACAGAAGGGATGGGATGAAACGATTCTCTAAGGAGGGAAGGATCAGCAGATCATTGGCTAAGCAAAGAGCATGAGTGAATTTAATATGCTAAGAAGAGAGTGAAATGTATATCAATTTAGCATTGTGGAAGGTTTTGCAGGAGAACCTTTAATTTTAATTCTACAAGAAAGATAGATAAAAAGGGCACATACAGTGGTAATTTTTATCTTACAAAAAGCCACTTCCCAAACCAGTCCTTAACAGTTGAGATGAGAGAACTTGTTTGGAAAACGTTCGCCAATGTCAAATTCAGCACAGACGTTGCTCATTCGGATTCGTGTTCAAATTCCCAAGCAATTTTGCTAAAAATCGGCAAAAGCCGGCCAAAGTTCAGTAAATGACGGAGTTCTCTAAGGGTTCTTTCAAACGTCAGTGTTTCCAGTAGCAGTACGGTCCGCAAAACCTCCCATACACGCGCACACTGATAACACACAGATGACATCCCTGTGGCATCAGTGTGAGACATACCGACACCTGGGAATCAGCGGTACTGTTCAAGTTGTTCCCCGGCTAGATACTGAAGTGAAGACAGTTTACATCATGGCACCCTGCTCATGCTGCAATCAATGCTAGCAGGGGACAATGCTGAGAGTTATGTTCAACTATTAACACCGAGAGCAGGCAGCGGCTGATACGAGTATTCACCAGCCACCGTCTGCGCTATAAATAAATTTTAAAAAAGGACATATATGGCAGTCATTAAGGGGTTAAATTAGTTTCTGAATTCAATTACTCACCCATAGATTATTACATGGACTGTGGTACTTTTCATGGGTATATAATATAATGCTCACAAGAAATGAGTCACCCGCCATGGCAGTGGGGTACTCGGTACCGGGTCCGGTCTTAAAGGGGATGTCACGGTGTCTACGGCCTGGTACGTGGCCCTGGGTGCCCAATTAAAGGGGGAAAGGTCTTTTAAAGGGGTTTTGGTATAAAGTCTATTTTCGTGATGTCACCTGTGGTTCTCGGTCAGTAGGCACAGACGCCGCTTGGGGTGATGGTATGGCGGCTGGATGGTGACGCTTCCCACAGGTGAAGCGGGGTCCCCAGGGCTCCCAAGGTGCATGGCGAGGATGTTATATGCCAACGAATAAGTGGAGAACACAAGTTGTAAAGTCTTTACCTGGTTTACTGGTGGTAGTGGTTCACAGTCCAGGGTACCAGGCACAGGTGGTGATTTGGGCCGGCTTGTAGGCAAAGTTGACCCCTCTCCCAGGTGAGGTCCGTAAGCCTTTCCTACATGCGCTAAGATGGCGAGGCCCATGCTCCTTTTAGCTTACTGGCAAGGTATCCTCTCTCTCCTGTCCTGGAACAGCTGCCTGCATGGTAGGCAGTTTGAACCTTTTTATAGGGTCTCTACCACGACCCGGGCTCTTAGAGTACTGCTGTACCTCAGGCTTAGTGTGGGCAGTTAATGTGTAGCTTAGTGCCCTCCGGTTCTGCTATGTGTCTTAGAGTCCCACTAAAGCCTCGGGTTCCCAGTGCCCGGTTTCTGCGCTTTGGCTCTGATGGTGCCCCGTCACAGTTCCCTTCTGAGCCCTTTTTCCACTCCTGTGCTCCTTTGCTCAATGTTCCACTGCATACAACAACCCTTCAGGTTCTCTTCCTTCCCAGGAGCCGCAGCTCAGTCCTGACTGCACGGCTCAGCTGTCTGCCTCACAGATTTCCTTCTGTCTCAGTGTCTCTCTCAGACTGCTCTCCTTGGTCTAACTGGACCAACTAACTAACTCCTCCTTCAGACCAGGCTACTTAAAGCTGGGGGAGCTCCCCTGAGTACAGGTCCTGAGCTCCCCCTCCTGGTCTGGATTCAGAATGTGTTGCATGTGTGTGCTTACCTGGTAAAGAGAATCCTCTTTGCCTCCACGCATGAGATCACCCCCCTGAAAGGAAGGTAACATCACTGCAACAACCGGTTACCTGGGGTGTTACAGAAGCATTGTAAAATTATCCTCCCACTATGTTTGAGTGCCAAGAGACTAGTGATAACACACTAGGACACTCCAAGGAGCTCTTTACAATAACACTTCTTGATTGTGGTCTCTTACCCTGCATGTTCCAGCAGGGACAAGAGGAGATTCTATTTTATATTGCACAAAACTTAGAGTAGCCATGGCCACAAAAAGATAACAGTGAGGAATGACAAAATTTGTACAGTGAGGAAGATGATGATAAGACACAGTTGCCATCAAGTCAGCTTGTCAAGTCACCAAGTCAGGAGGACCAAGGTGCGGCGGTGGAAGACGAGGTGGTGGATGACAAAGTCACTGACTCAACCTGGGAATCAGGCATGCAGAGCAAGGCCAGCAGCACTGAGTGGGAGGGATAGGCAGCATCGAAACAAGCAGGAAGAGGCAATGGTGTGATCAGAGGGACAAGGCAGGCAACTGTTCCACAGAGCAACAATACTCCTGAATTTCTACATCAAAGAGTTAGGTATTCCCCAGTCTGGGAGTTTTATTTTTAAAGAGTTCTGAAACAAAAAAGTGGTCATTTGCAACGTGTGCCATGCCAAGATCAGCAGGGGCCTGACAGCTAAGAAACTAACCACCACCAGCATGATCAGCCACGTCATCTAAGCAACTGATTCGGTTGCAATGCGTAGGTCTGCGATTGGTGCCATTGTGTGACATCACTGCCTCTTCCCCTGTGCTAGGTGCTTCCCAATCCCCTATGCATAACACTGGAGCAGATGCCTCCCGCTCTGCAGCTATCATTGTTCTGAGTTATCATCAGGCAATTCTAAATTCTTGCACAGCACAGCATTCAGCTGTCCCTACCCCAGGCCTTAAACAAAAGAGAAAGTTTCCAGCAAAGCATGGTTGTGTGTGATAATGATCAAACATAAAAAAATAACTCTGGCACACTGAAAATTCCAAATGAATCATGAAGTTTATTGTATGCTTCAAAAATTATTGTATCTCATTTATTCCATAACATACTCTGCACACTGTGGCAAGAAACAAGATGAATGAATCAGGTATCAAATTCAAGGTTTCGGCTTGCTATAAGCCTTTATCAAGATATACCTATATCTCGTAGTGTTGAGCATTCCGATACCGCAAGTATCGGGTATCGGCCGATATTTGCTGTATTGGAATTCCGATACTGAGTTCCGATATTTTTGTGATATCGGAAATCGGAATCGGAAGTTCCCAGTGTATGGTTCCAAGGGTTTGGAGGAGAGGAGACTCTCCTTCAGGCCCTGGGATCCATATTCATGTAAAAAATAAAGAATGCAAATAAAAAATATGGATATACTCACCCCTCCGGCGGAACCTGGACCTTAGCGGTGTAACTGGCAGCCTCCGTTCCTAAGAATGCAGTGAGTGAAGGACCTGTGACCGGCCTTAAGTGTAGGACCTGTGATGACGTCGCGGCTTGTGATTGGTCGCGTGAGCGGTCACATGAGTGGTCACGCGACCAATCACAAGCCGTGACGTCATTGAAGGTCCTTCACTCTGCATTCTTAGGAACGGAGGCTGCCGGTTACATCGCTAAGGTCCAGGGTCCGCCGGAGGGGTGAGTATATCCATATTTTTTATTTTTATTCTTTATAAAGTTTCCTCTCCTTCAGACCCTGGGAACCATCCAGGATACCTTCCGATATTTGTGTCCCATTGACTTGTATTGGTATCGGGTATCGGTATCGGCGAGATCCGATATTTTGCCGGTATCGGCCGATCCAATCCGATACCGATACTTTCGAATATTGGAAGGTATCGCTCAACACTACTCATATGGAGAACATATCAGTGTCCGTGGTGATAATGGACGTAACCTGGGGGTGGCTGTGAAGTTTTGACAAGTTCACACACGTACCATGCTTGTTTCTTAAAACCTACCCAGAATTGCCAGAGCTTCTGGTCAAGGTACAACGAGTCACAGCCCATTTCTGAAAGTTGGCTACCATAGCCACAGCTCTGGCGCTCCTGCAGCAGCAAGTGCCAGCTGTCCTACTGGTGTGTGACATGCTATATCGAGGGTGTCACATTCCCCTGGAAGACCTGGAGTTAGATGGTCATGTTGGGCAATGAATCGCAGGTCTTCTTTAGAGATGGTGTGATTTGTGTTCTGTATTAAATTGATTTAGTTTCTTTTGGTGCTAAAGAGGTTAACAACCTTTCTATGCTGGTCAGAAACATTCATTTCCATATCAGCTGCTTCTGATCTGGTCATTACTTTTTCCTATATAAAGTGGTCAGATCTTCTTGACTCTGCAGGTGAAAGATTCATCTTCCTGTACTTTGTGCTAAAGCTAAGTGGTTGGAATAGAGTTGTTGTAGAGATATTCTGTGGTTTGCTGTAGTACAGTCCTGGTCCCCGTTCCAATTTAGTTTTTTCTTCTTACTCCCTATCCTCCTCTTTATTGTTGGTTAGTGCTTTTGTATGATAGAAGCTTTCTGTTACCGCTGTTTTGTCTTCGTGTCTTGTTTACATTACATTTCTGTCGCATGCCTCATGGTGTGGCGGAGGGTACATATCAGGGTTTAACAGGAACATAGTAAGGTTGGAGACTCAGGCCTCTTTACCTTCAAGAGTACCTCTGGGAAAGGGATAGTCAGGGTCCCAGTTTCAGGGACAGTTTGAGGCCCCCCTTCCTCACTGCATGACAGATGTAGGGAATAAGTAAGATCTGAGTCAAATTTATCCTAATCACAGTAAACATGATGCTTAGGAGTCAAAGTAGAACCACCCACATAAATGTCTATATTGGGATTAGGTAGGTTATTAGTAGACGGTAACGCAAGTAGTTCAGTTTTGGAAAGATTTTGTTTCAGAAAGAGGGAGGACATGATGTTAGAGACAGTGCTCAGAAAATAATTGGTATTTTGTAGTAACGCATTGGTGATGTCAGGAGAAGTGTGTAATTGGGTGTCAGCAGCATAGAAATTGTAATGAAAACCAAATCTGCTGATGGTTTGTACAATAGTGACAGTGTATAGAGAGAATATGAAGGTACCTAGGAGAGAATAACCCAGAAGAACCCCAACTGTAAGGTGAAGAGGAGAGGAAGAAATTGATAGACTGAAGGAGTGGTCAGAGAGGTTGGAGAAAAACCTAGAGAGAATGGTATCCTTGAGGCCAATAGAGTGGCAGGAAAGAGTTGGTGATCCACAGTGTCAACTGTAGGGTCACATGTGGCATAATCAATAATCAATAAAGGAGCTTATATTGTTTTCAAAGCTCTTCTTGGGTCTGTTATCTCCAGAAGAACGGTCAGGAAGGACACATTTTCTAATTAAAGACCCCGTTACACTTTTTGTGTCCTTCCAGGATTACTCCATATCCTCCTCCATTGTCTTGCAGAATTATGGTACCCTGAAGATCAAGTCTGGTACAAGATTCCCTTCAAGTTGACATGAAGTTCCTACATTTTCCAAGCTATCATCTCTGCTAATTTTAAACTGTGTCCTTCTGAAACCTCCATATTGTCCTCAGGAACATCTTAACCATAACGCCCTCTAGGCATAGTTTCGGACTTATGAAGATATTGGAAACATTTATCTCAGAGGACCAAAGAGTTTAGCAGGGGACATCATGGTGATTGAATCCAGAGACTAATGCTCTCTCACTATACCAGTCTGCTTATTTATTCTGCAGTGATAAATACATTTCCCATCCTCTCTCACTTGAGAATTTCTCTGTATCTGCTTTATGTTACACTACCTCGTTGACAAATTTTCCACTCAGTTTGTTTTCTTTGGCTCCTGAACCACCACAGGACATCACACACACAATGCACACAATGGAGGCTGACACTTTATAGAGTGAACCAGTATATTGTGGTTAAACTAGGGACATGTGTCATAATTTTTTATTATGTATTTATATTATGCATTAAAACATTTTTTATTCTTGATATTATTTCATAGGCAATTTTAAAAAAGGTACAGGAAGATAGGAGTGGGGTGTGTGGACTCTACGACAGCCCATTTAGACCAGCAAAGTTTATTCTATACTTAAAATTATTATTATTATTATTATTATTATTATTATTATTATTATTTTGTGCTTAGCAATGAGGTCAACAGTCACTTGACAAATTTTACCCCAGATTAAGCCATTGGTGAAACGCACCTCGTGTGTGCATTGGTGAATGCATTGTTGCAAGGTTATTTTTTGAAGCAACAGACAAGTTAGTGTCTGTTGTTTAATACATATATGTTCTATGTTCTTATTATATCCTTTCTTAGATTCACCCACCGCAGCTGTTTTTTAAAATTATGTAATTGCCTTCTTTATGTGTACCCTATAAGAAATGCTACTTTTTAGGCAATCTGCATTTTTTGAAATAGTTTTTGATTGGCATTTCTTGTGCTTTGGACACTATGTATGTGAATATTGCTGTATGTGAGTAGATCAGGTTTCTGTAAATTTACTACAAAGTTAACTATCTCATAGCTGGTGTACATCTAATGTTCTGGTGTGGTGCACTGGTTGGAAAATGATGGACAAAGGGGTGGGTAGTAATTGTAAAGTTACGCAACTAAGATTGTGTTGGCCAAACTTGCTTTCCCACGCTACTGACAACAATAAAAATAGATGGTGGTGACATCGGGCTGCATAGTTCCATTGGCTGGGGTAATGATTTGGTATGCCCCACATGTATATTAAATAGTCCAGGAGAAAAGGAGAGACGTTGAAAAGTCAGAACTCCCATTAGCTTGCTGTAGAGCACAACGCTTAGCAGCTACATCTACTGCTGATACAGAGACAAAAACATAGCGGTCACATAACAGCAGCAGCAGATACACTGGATGGTAGAGTATAATGTGGTTCTCCACCACATATGCTTAGGCTATCGCTCGGCTTCATTGGTGATCAGGTCTACACCCCATTCCTCCACTGTACATGTCCGTCCGTATTCACGCCAGTTGGCCTTTGTGCAGTGTAGCACCCCAAACCTCTGTAGTTCCTGCTTTATAAACTTAATAAAGAGCATTTTCCCCCCTGGGCATTCATAAAAGGCATCCTCCTGAGAGTATATAGGCAAACAGGCTTGAGACTTTTACTGTTCCTACAAGTGTCACATAAAGTCACTAACTCTGTTCTGTTCTGAGCACTATCCTGGGATTATAACTATAATGCCATAACTGCATAAATTAAATAATTGTAATGCAAATTCTTAACTCTTAGTGGGTTGGCATTAGGCATTTTTGGGTATGGCATTGGTGCATAGCCCAATGATGTGTTGAATTTATTAAGAGGTCTTTCTGAATCGTCCACCAGGGCAGTGGGGATACTCGGTACCGGGTCCAGCCCCTAGGTGCTCAAGTAAAGGGGAAAGGTCTTTAAAGGGTTTAATAAAGTTTGCATTCATGACGCCACCTGTGGTTCTGGGTCAGAGGGGACCGATGCTGCTTAAAGGGGTCCTCTGGGGTGATGTTACTGCAGCATAAATGGTGACACTTCCCACAGGTGAAGCGGGGTCCCCAGGGCTCCCAGTGTAGTGGGCGAGGATGGTGGGTTGCCGGTAAATAAACGGAGGACACAGGGTTGCTGTCTTTACCTGGTTTACTGTTGCTGTAGTCAGCCTCAGTCCAGGGTAATGGCAATAGGTGAAGATGGAGTCCAGTCAGCGTGAAGACAGGTGGAAACCCCTTTGACAGGCCAGTTTGGGAGCCTTCCACTTTGCGCTATTAGTCCCTTACTGCCTGTAGTGTACTAACAAGGTTCTCTTGATCTCCTGTCCTGGGACAGTACCTGCACGGTAGGCAACTTGAGCCATTTCTCTGGGGTTTCTTTACATGGTGACTCCGGGCTCTGGAATGCTGATGTACCTCAGGTTTTATGTGGGCAGGCTACTTTCAGCTCTCTGCCCTCCGGTTCTGCTATGGGACTTGCAGTTGCCCACCTCAGGCTCCCGATGCAGTCGCAGCCCTCCTCTAGCTCCTAAGTTCCTCTGTGCTCCGTCACTGTTTGCTGTCTGCACCAGACTAACAAACTCCTTCTCCAGACCAGGATGTATATTGAGGAAAGCTCCTCTAAAACCAGGTTTTGAGTTCCCCCTTCTGGCCTGGAGTCAGAATATGTTGCATGTAAGATTACCTGCCAAAGAGATCTCTCCTGTCTCCAGGCATGGCATTTCCCTCCCCGAGAGGAAGGCAGCACCACTGTGGTACCCAAACTCCCGGGGTCCCACATTTCCAGTCTTGAAAAATTTCCATCAAACTGTGTCCCTTTAAAATACACTGTATTTACAATTGCGTTCAGTAAAAACTGAACTGTAGGATTTAATTAGGTCTGCTGTACTTTAGAGTTGAGCAAACCTTTTAAAGTTTGGTTCGGGTCAGCTCGGCGAACTTCCCGATGTCCACCGAACTTATCCAAACCCCATAGAATTCATTGGGAGGCAAAACCAAACTCATAGACAACACCTTCAGTGGGGCCCAAAAGCTGCAAAAACAACTCAAATCAATGGCAGACACCAGGAAAAGTTGCATCAATTGACCCAGAGTACAAATAGTATAATTGCGCCACATGGATGCATGGACAGGGCTTGGACCAGCATTTCTAGCTTAAACATTGGCCAGTAACAGGTGGATGCATGACAGGCAAAGGCTTAGTGACCTGAGACCCCTTCCACTACTGGCAACCCACCAGATGGAGACCTAACTTGGAGTCTCCACATTTCAAAAACTTATTGTCACACAACACTAAAGTGGCATCAATTTCGCCACAGTAGAAATAGTACAATGGTGCTCTGAGATCCCGTAAACTACAAGCAGCCCATCAGATCGAGACCCAGCTTTAAATAAATTATTGGCACACTCCACTAAAGTGGCATCAATTTCCAAGAGTAGAAATAGTATAATGGTGCTCTGACACCCCTTTCACTACAGGCGACCCACCAGATGGAGAACCAACATGGAGTCGCCACAATTATCTACAAGGCTGCCAAAGAAAGGGAGTCGAGTAGCCCGTCCAGTAATAAAAGTTATCAGTTGTCTTTGGATATGATTAGATGGTGTTTGTTCAGTAGAGGTTTCAATAACATTACCACCTATGCCATGCACACATCGAACACCAAGCCTATTGATGTGGAAAATCTGAAAAACCTGAACCACAAGTCCCACTAGTGTGGGCTGGACCAGCACTTATGATGACATAATTGTGTCCATCTCTAGTTGGAGAAGAGGAGAACAGGACGACTATCTGACAGAGGGTGGCAGAGGCAGTAGAATTAAGGTCCCCAGGTATGGTGAGTTTATTTGTAAAAGTTTAGTCACATTTGGGTTTGGGGGCTGAGGGTTGACTTAAGATACAGGTTGTGGAGAAATGGGGTCAGTGGGTGCTCTCGTCCGCTGGCCCGGCTGTCTTTAGGAAGACTGCATGGACCAAGGCTCATACCACTGAACGCCCCCTCTATCTCCCCGTGGGCAATACACTACACAGACAACACAGGGTTAAGGTAAAACAGTGTGGCAATACTTTATTGAACCACAACACACAATAGCAAACAGAACAATCCCACCATGGCTGGAATTGTTTGGTTACATGGGCGCATATAAAATATCACTGCGTCTCCACGTATTTCCAGTATGACATGATGTCAGAGCTCCCAGGGTCACATGGGCGCATATAAAATATCACTGCGTCTCCACGTATTTCCAGTATGACATGATGTCAGAGCTCCCAGGGTTGCTACTCCATCTGTGGATGAAAGTACAGAGAAGGGGTAATGACAAGCATAGGGAGATGACCAAGAACTGTCCATAGAGTCCATACAAGGTCCAAAGCCAGTTGACATGATGTCAGAGCTTCCAGGGTTGCTACTCCATCTGTGGATGAAAGTACAGAGAAGGGGTAATGACAAGCATAGGGAGATGACCAAGAACTATCCATAGAGTCCATACAAGGTCCAAAGCCAGTTGACACGAGAGTCCCCACCTGGCTTATCTGACCATCTCCATGGAACCAGGCGACCAGCGGGTCCCATACCTGGCTTTCTCCAAACATATCCATGGTTCAGAGATGGTCACTGGATCAGATCTGTGTCCTTCCAACCGGAGCCGAAAACCCTTGGGTTGTTTCCTATAGAATCATAGATCAGTCAGTGTCCCTCATGATGGTGCTATGATGAATTGGCTGCAGTCCTTTCTCCTGTCTGTAGTGTGGTTTGCACACTGTCTGGCTCCTAGCTCTGTATAACTTCAGACTCTCAGGATGTGAACTCTGAGTCATTTTATACCCAAGGCATGTAAGCTATTTTTAGAATTACCCAGGGTCTTTCAGTCCAACATCAAGATAAGGTAAACAATGGTGATGGGATTAAGTAGCACTATTAGCATACACTCACTGGCCACTTTATTAGGTACACCTGTCCAACTTCTTGTTAACACTTAATTTCTAATCAGCCAATCACATGGCGGCAACTCAGTGCATTTAGGCATGTAGACATGGTCAAGACAATCTCCTGCAGTTCAAACCGAGCATCAGTATGGGGAAGAAAGGTGATTTGAGTGCCTTTGAACGTGGCATGGTTGTTGGTGCCAGAAGGGCTGGTCTGAGTATTTCAGAAACTGCTGATCTACTGGGATTTTCACGCACAACCATCTCTAGGGTTTACAGAGAATGGTCCGAAAAAGAAAAAAAATCCAGTGAGCGGCAGTTCTGTGGGCGGAAATGCCTTGTTGATGCCAGAGGTCAGAGGAGAATGGGCAGACTGGTTCGAGCTGATAGAAAGGCAACAGTGACTCAAATCGCCACCCGTTACAACCAAGGTAGGCCTAAGAGCATCTCTGAACGCACAGTGCGTCGAACTTTGAGGCAGATGGGCTACAGCAGCAGAAGACCACACCGGGTACCACTCCTTTCAGCTAAGAACAGGAAACTGAGGCTACAATTTGTACAAGCTCATCGAAATTGGACAGTAGAAGATTGGAAAAACGTTGCTTGGTCTGATGAGTCTCGATTTCTGCTGCGACATTCGGATGGTAGGGTCAGAATTTGGCGTAAACAACATGAAAGCATGGATCCATCCTGCCTTGTATGGAGCATCTTTGGGATGTGCAGCCGACAAATCTGCGGCAACTGTGTGATGCCATCATGTCAATATGGACCAAAATCTCTGAGGAATGCTTCCAGCACCTTGTTGAATCTATGCCACGAAGAATTGAGGCAGTTCTGAAGGCAAAAGGGGTCCAACCCGTTACTAGCATGGTGTACCTAATAAAGTGGCCGGTGAGTGTATAAGCACACATCAATAAACAAAGCTTAACCCACTCAATGTACAGTCACTATTACAGACTTACACAGTATGTTAGATAGTATATCAGTGGGCAAGTCTGTCTTCTTGACTCCCCAGACATAAACACTTAAATTCACAAGCCAATATACAGATAAAAAGGCAGTTCTTTTGTTTTTGCAAAACATGGTTGTCTGGGAAATTAAGATACAATCTGGTTTCTTCACACAGGTGTGTCTCACAAAATTAGAATATCACAAAGCTAATTTATTTCAGTTTTTCACTGCAAAAAGTGAAAGTCATATATTATATAGAGTCATTACAAACAGAGTGATCTATTTCAAGTGTTTATTTCTGTTAATGTTGATAGTTATAGCTTACAGCCGATGAAAACCCAAAAGTCATTATCTCATTAGATTAGAATAATTAACAAAAAAAAAAACACCTGCAAAGGCTTCCTAATCATTTAAAAAAGGTCCCTTAGTCTGTTTCAGTAGACTCCACAATCATGGGGAAGACTGCGGACTTGACAGATGTCCAGAATTGACACACTCCAAAAGGAAAGTAAGCCACAAAAGGTCATTGCTAAAGAAGCTGGCTGTTCACAGAGTGCTGTATCCAAGCATATTAATAGAAAATGGAGTGGAAGGAAAAAGTGTGGTAGAAAAAGGTGTACAAGCAACCGGGATAGCTTTGAAAGGATTGTTAAGAAAACACCATTCAAAAATTTGGGGGAGATTCACAAGTAGTGGACTGCTGCTGGGGTCATTGCTTCAAGAGCCACCACACACAGACTTATCCAGGACATGGGCTACAAGTGTCACATTCCTTGTGTCAGCCACTCATGACCAATAGACAACACCAGAAGCATCTTACCTGGGCCAAGGAGAAAAATAACTGGACTGTTGATCAGTGGTCCAAGGTGTAGTTTTCAAATGAAAGTAAATTTTGCATTTCATTTGGAAATCAAGGTCCCAGAGTCTGGAGGAAGAGTGCAGAGGCCACAATCCAAGGTGCTGGAGGTCTAGTGTGAAGTATCCACAATCAGTGATGATCTGGGGAGCCATGTCATCTTCTGGTGTAGGTCCACTGTGTTTTATCAAGAAAAAAGTCAGCACAGCCATCTACCAGGAAATTTTAGAGCACTTCATGCTTCCCTCTGCCAACAAGCTTTTTGGAGATGGAAATGTCATTCTCCAGCAGGACTTGGCCCCTGTCCACACTGCAAAAAGTACGAATATCTGGTTTAAAGACAACAGTATCACTGTGCTTGATTGACCAGCAAATTCGCCTGACCTTAGGCATGGAGTATTGTCAAGAGGAAGATGAGAGACACCAAACCCAACAATGCAGACAAGCTGAATGCTGCTATCAAACCAACCTGGGCTTCCATAACACCTCAGCAGTGCCACAGACTGATCGCCTCTGTGCCACGCCACATTAATGCAGCAATTGACGAAAAAGGAGCCCCGACCAAATATTGAGCTCATTTCAGTAGGCCCACATTTCAGATTTTAAAATAATTTTTTCAGGCTGGTGTTATAAAGTATTCTAATTTACTGAGATAATGACTTTTGGGTTTTCATTGGCTGTAAGCCATAATCATCAACATTAACAGAAATAAACACTTGAAATAGATCACTCTGTTTGTAATGACTATATAATATACGAGTTTCACTTTTGGATTGACGAACTGAAATAAATTAACTTTTTAATGATATTGTAATTTTGTGAGAAGCACCTGTATTTTCTTGTATACAGTAGTATTCTTCTTTTTGCCTTTTGTTGCAGTATATTTGCTATTGAAGTGAGTTACACATGTTACAAGAAATATCCATTGAAATTATGGGGTATAATGCAATTAGGAATGCGTGCTTCAATTAATAAAAATGCCACATGTTATATTCGCTACGGAAGTGCTAATGTTGCACAAGCATATAGTTTGCCTTAGAAGTACTGCACTTGTAGTTTTTTTTGGTTGGTACAGTACACAAGTGTAGCACTGACATCGTCCAATAGGTGGCAACAAAGAGATGCAGAAAAACCAAAAGAACTAGTGGAGAGAACAAATGATGTCTTCTTATTTCCCTTAAATTGTAAATCTTTTCAGAAACGAAATATTACAGTGCCAGCTCTGCACAGGACTATTTGTTTCTTTTGCCTTTGAGCTAAAAGGAAGTCATTTAGAATTTGATGTCCCAATAAATATTACAATTTTGAGGGCTGAAGTGCTCATTTTCTGCTTTTATTCTTAATTTTTTTTAATAACATATGGCCTGTTTGTATGCATTGGCCATTACGTAAGGACAGGAGCATTAAAGATTTTGTAAGAATAAGAAGTTTCACACCTAAAACATTTGGCAAAAATCTGCAGGATTTTCTGTTTCTAGTAAACTGAATTATTATGTGTATACCGCATAGCAGTCCATAAATAAAGTCGCCCATGACATCGCTCAATGCATGCACATATACACAGGCAGCATTACCCGTAAGAAGTCATTAAATGACAAATGTCATTAAAGCACTGGCATTCATAATGCATTAGGAAACCATCTGCTCGATCGTGCTGGCCCTTTAAATAATGTATATTTAGTTTGAGACGGCAAATAAGAAATATGGAGTCTGTGAAATAACAGCAGGTGACTTGGGGATGGATTTAGAGTGAAACTAATTGATCCTGATGAAAAAAATGCAAAAATCTAGCCAGCAGCATAATTCCCCACTGATTTATGGCCATTTCCACACTTGTGACCCTGTACTCTGACGCTGGCTATACGCTAATCTAGCATATTGGAAATAGCAGAAAACACCCCAAAGACTTGTTATTTAATGAAAACCCAAACATGCATCATATATGTAGAAGCCATCATTGACATTGATTGCAAGCAAAATGTTACCCTCCTCCTCTGCTACATTTATATACATAGCGGTATACACAGGAACGCTGCTTTTTAAAAAAATCTACCACTGGTTTATTAAAGGTACTGCATAAAAAAGTGCAGAGTTAGCAAAACAAACATGGTCCTTCTGACTTAACAGGAAAACTAAAAAAAATACATAATGTCTGTGTTACTACGAAACATATTTAGAATTGAGAGTCCTCAGTGGTTGATACCTTTTAATGGCTAACTGAAAAGATGGTAACAAATTGCAAGCTTTCGAGACTACGCAGGTCCCTTCATCAGGCATAGAATGCTACAGGCATTCGTCTGTTCAGCAATAAACAACAAAACGTTCAGTTTTCAGTTTATCATGAAAACACAGCTCTGGAGCTTGCACCTCCCGGCAGACCCACCAATGGATGAGCCAGAAGACTGTGCATTAATCCTCTGGATTCCACCCACTGTACAACTGTTCACTCAACATAGCCCTAAACATGACTAATAACCCCTATCAGTACTTAAGCCCCCGTCACACTAAGCGAGGTCACTAGCGAGATCGCTGCCGAGTCACAAGTTTTGTGACCAGGCCCCTGCTGTGAGATTGCTGGTCGTGTCGGAATGGCCTGGACCTTTTTTTGATCGTTGAGGTCCCGCTGGGTAGCACACATCGCTGTGTTTGACACCTTACCAACGACCTCGTTGACGACTCAGACACCGACACATAGATGTGCATTTGCGTTGCCTTTTCCGCACCCCTCCACTCCGATTGGTGGTCGCTACTGCGTTCTGATTGGCGGTCATGCCTTCAACAGAAGGCGACATGTGTCGCCTCATAAGGCAAGGCCGCCACCAATCAGAACGCAGTAGCGACCACCAATCGGAACTGAATGGGCGCAGAAAAGGCAACGCAAATGCACGCCTGTGTGACTACAACGTCACACAGGACGTCCCTCATCGAGGTCTGAATCATCATAGTAGCTGCCATGTGACAGGGTCACAACGACCAACGACATCGTTGTACAGGTCGCTACAGGTCGTCGCATCGCTGCTGCATCGTTGGGAAGATCTCACTGTTTGACATCTCACCAGCGACCACATAGCGATGCAGCAACGATCCCTGACAGGTCGTATCGTTGTCGGGATCGCTTTAGCGTTGCTAAGTGTGACGGGGCCTTTAGGCTATGTGCGCACGTTGAGTATTTGCTTGCAGAAATTTATGCAAGGTTTCTACATCTCTTAGTAGGAAAAACGAAGGGCCTGGTTTGGAGTCGGCAATTAAGGAGTGTCTAGTCTGGAATCTGTGAAAAAGGTGGATCAGGTATGGACTCTGAAAATAAGAAGGGGTTGGTCTAAAGTCTGTAGACAAGGAAGGTCTGGTCAAGAGTCTGCAAACAAAGGGGGCCTAATCTGGAATCTACAAATATGGAGGATTTGGTCTGGAATCTGTAAATAAGGAGGGTCTAGTTTGGCTTCTGCAAGTGAGGAGGGTCTGGTCTGGTCTAGATGTGCCATTCTAAGCAATAACGAGTATAACTGTGTTTGTTGTTTTTAAATAAAAAATGGAAAAGTGTGTTTTGTTTTATTTCAAATAAAACAGTTTACTCTGGCTGTGTGTTCATTTATAATTTAGCTGTAGGATTAGTAATGGATAGGTGTCTTATATACGCCTCTCTATTACTAATCTGTAGGCCTTTTCAAATAAAAGACTTTATAATTGCTGTGTCTTTATTACAATCTGACTGTGGGGTTAGTAATGGGGGCCTCTCCATTACTTTCTCCTGAGCTTAATGTCAGCAGCCATAAAGCAACTGACATGAACCCCACAAATATTACCCCACTTGCTATTGCACCAGGACAAATGGGAAGAGCTGGGCAAAGTGCCAGAATTGGCGCATCTAATAGATGTGCGTTTTCTGGGCAGCTGTGTGCTGCTAATTTTAGGCTGGGGGGGCAATTTCCATGACCCTTTACCAGCCTGAGAATACCAGACCCCAGCTGTCTGCTTTAGCAAGGCTGGTTGTGAAAAATGAGTTGGACCCCACAATGTTTTTTTAAATTATTTATTTATCCCATCCTCCTCTCACTGTTTTTAGTGGCAGCATGCGTCGACTGATAGGAGCAGTAGTTCCATCAGCCAACACAGTGACCAGAGGTAAACTTTATACCTTCGATCACAGCTGCGGGCTGTGGGAACTGCAACTTTCTGACCGGCAGTGTTTGCCGTGCTGTCATGCACATGACAGCGCAACAAGCACCAGGTGTTCGGGGGACAAGCCTGAACAGTAACACAGACTTCTTGGTGAAGTCCGCATTTGACGTCCATGCCTGAACAGTAGGTATTCTAAACAACAAGAGAAAAGCCTACTGATAAGTATGCACACCAATAATACTAATAGTATCAATAAAATACAAAACTGCACACCAGGTTGTATTTGCATGGAGGGTTTCCTCATATATTCTTGAGATCTAGCCGGTCCTTTCATATTTATGGGTTATTTTTAACCCTTTATCCCTTTTCCCCTTTCCCTTCCCCATTCTGGCTGGCCTTGTACTGTGCAATTGGGGTCATGGCTCCACATTAGTTTCACATAGCCTGTCGGCGTGTGGCCATTTAGTACGTTACATGAGGCCCTTCTATTACGACTTGCATTCTCCCATGAGCCAGTAGTTTGGGGTGGGGGTACGTTTTTTGTGTGGGGGGACCTTCACATATTATATATATTGTTATTGGATCTCTACCTTCTGTGTATTATGGATGATGTAATTTTTTAATTGTGTTTTAATTGTTTGTGATGTTATTGGATTGTCTAAATAAAAGCAGTTTTGTATTTTATTGATACTATTAGTATTATTGGTGTGCATACTTATCAGTAGGCTTTTCTCTTGTTGTTTGTCATAGTTTTACTACTGACTTTGCACCTATTACTTGTTTTATTGTTACATGGCGGTGCACCCATACCTCGCTTGTTTTGAACAGTAGGTATTCGGTACGGACACCGAACTTTTCTATTCAGGTTCGCCCATGTCTAGTAAGGAGTCTATAGACGTTTGTTCAGGTCCAATATAGTCAATCATGTCAGAAAATCAATTCATTCTTTGTGGATTTGTTGGAAATTGTGTAAGAGGATGAATTGTGACAACATCAGGAGAGCATTAGGACCCTGCTGCTGCTGCACGTCTGAGCTGAAAGAAAAAGCCCAGGAAAGTGTGTGTGCAGGGGGGTGGGGTGTAGTGTCTGTTGTATAGGACTCTGTGAGGTGATGCGGTGACAAGCAGGGAGACTGCCACGTGAGACCCACTGTGAGGCAGCTGATAAGAATTGAGGAGACTGGGCTCTGTAAGAACTGTTTGCTGCCAGTGTGTTTGTGAGGGAGTTAAATTTGAGAGCTGTGTGACTTTGGAGCTCTGTGAATCCCTGCTGTGCTGAAAAGCAACAGCAGACATTGATCCTGTGCACAGAATACAAAAAAAAGAAAAAGTTAAACCGCACCCTATAAATGCAAAGTCTCTGTGGACAGGAGGGCGCATGTCAACACCAGGGGGTCCAGCCCAGATAAAAATCCATATCCAAAAAGAACAAAAAAGACAGCGCCACAATGGACAGTGAAAAAAAACAGCTTACATTTTATTCTGCCTCCTGCGGCGATGTTTAGGTCAGAAGACCTTTATCAAGCACTTGTGAGTGAGTTACTGCTGGAGGAGAGACGGTATCCTGTACCATCCATATTTAGAGGGAACCGGACTAATCCTGTTGAAGTGCTAGCCCGTACCGTATCCTGAGGCTACTGAACTGTAAGTCCCCAGTGTGTGGGCTTAGCATCGGCCGACAGGACACAGAGTTTTGCTTTTCTGAAACTGTTTTGGCACTGAAGATCTTGGAACTGGCTGCAGCCAATGCAATTTATATGCCTGAGTAGAGACTTCCCTTAGGTTAACGGTAACGTAATAATAGATACCCAGGAATCCCCAGATTAAGTGTTTAAGAGCTCCTGTTATATCTATAGGTTTCATATTGCGGGTTTTGATCAATTTATACTCAGTGTGCCATCCCAGGGGGTCCCATAATACTGCCTCAGCCGATTTACACCTGTATTCGTAGTACCTTGTTGGCCTTTTGTTGGGTACATTTCTTCTAAAAAAAACTCAGTGTAATACATTTAAAGCGGAAACTTTGGGATTGGGACATTGATTTCAGCCCTAGCTGAATGATTGTAAATATTAGGGGAACCTCAGGCTGTTTTTATACAATATTGAATTTCTTTTCAACTCCTATTCCATTAAAGGGAGTGTTTTTATTTCTGTTTCTGTCTCGGTTTGTGACTCACTGGATCTTATTCGGACCCCTGGTCATTACATTTTTACCCTGCTCTTCCTTAGATATACCTGGAAAAGCTGAAAGATGGGATGGCGGGAGGTTTGTTTTGAGAACTTTTTTTGAAATTTTAACAGTAAAACTGAATATTTGCTGCCTGCGAGTGTGGTATATGTATAAGGGTGAGGACAGTTACTGTCAGGTTCCTGCCCCCGAAGACAACATTCGTATAATGTGAATAGTGTAATGCATTTTTTTTACATGTATTGTGATATGTGACGTGTTAACTATGTTATGCTGTTTTAGGAATGTAATGTGTAATAATTGTGATGCAGCGGTATGACCATACACAGTGAAATGGCAGTGACCCAAACAAGTTCAAACAAAACATTCTTTTGTTGTGTTACTTCATGGCTATTAATGCATGGCTATATGATGCAGTCAATACACAGGCCAAACTTCCCGCTGTCCAGTTTCCCTGGGTGACTGCACCCCGGTAACAAGTCACTGTACTCACTCAGCGCACTGCACTCTTTATCCTCTGGAGTGGTACACATAAGACAGCCCAAGACGCAGGGTGTCAGTCTCCCTGGTTCCTTTAGCCTCTGTGTTGCTCCACACAGAGAGCTCTGCAGACAACTGCCCTGTCTGCTTCCAAGAACACACTGACACACCTCCCCCACTACTACAGGGCTTTTTAATCAGTCACTGCTTCACTACCCTAATTACAGCCACATCTGTGTCTGTAGTACGCCCTCATGGCCTCACTATGCTTCCATGCACATTCTGGAGAGCACATACAGCGCCCCCTATCTGTACCAGGGGTCACTGCCTCACATAATGCATAGTGTTTTAGGTAGTGTGATGTTGATGTGTAGGTGCCAAGTGTGAGTAAGGTACACACCAGTATCAGTTTAGGGAAAGCATAGGATAACACACATAGTGCTTAGGTTAGAGTTACATAATGACTGTAGGTACATTAGTGCAAGGTACAGTTAATATTTGGGATTAGCCCAGACTGAGAAGGGCTAGGGCAAGTAAAAAGGGAACCACTTCCTGTTTTATTTACTTGGTGAGAGAGTTCGTTGGTGAAAGTAATAAGGTCAAATTCAAGGAACAGTGTGCTGGCAGCTGGAGGAATACATTTGGAGTTGGGCGATATAAGACCATACAAGACTCCCTGCAGACTTTCCTGCAACGTCGGGAGCTTACAGTTCGATATATGTGCTATGGAGAATACCCTATCCCCTTCCTTACATAGCAAAGTGGACGTGGAACCACATGAGGGAAAGGTGACGGATTTCAAATATACTGTGGGACTGAACTGGAAATCCCTGGGGCTGACAGGATCAGTGGATGTAGGGATAGTTTAAGAAGAACGTAAAGTAAAGTGAGAAATGTACAATATTACTGAATCAAGAAACAGAGGTGCTGTGCCCAATACTGCAATCTGATGGACTTGAACTGTCCAGGAAACTTTTATGTGCTAAAACGAACCGAGTCTCCCCTGAGTTGGGCGCGGCTGTTCCTAAATATGAATAATTGAAGACAATGGAGGGTTGCAGCCTAAAAGTGAGTGTAATGAACCCTACACCAGGCAGCACACTGGGACTGGGACACAATTATAATGTAAAGTGCAGGGCATTATGTAGCAGCAGCTTTATGACATCTACCGTCCTCTGGCACCTTACACATAGGAATGCAGTATCAGGTCAAGTAGGCGGGGGCTATCGAGTGATGTCCAGTTGGACCCACATTTCAGATGGTGTCTGGGCTTCTCGCTACAATCTCACACTTAGTGGTGAAATATGGGGGTTACTCCTTGCAGTCATGATTTCTGGCTGTGTTGCTAAGGCGGCACACCCCAGGTATAAGTAAGTCGAGGAAAAGGACACAAGTTTAGAAATTAACATTTTCCACTTCTGAGTCAAGATGCCATAGTAAGACTTTTAGGCCTTACAATGATTCCCTGGGAATCTGAATATGCAAATAGACTCTTCCGAGAGGAAATGGGAGGGAACACTAGTGCCACCTATCGGAAGAAGCAAATCCAGTGTCTGTTAATGCTGCAGCCAATCGGTGCAATCAGCAGCTCTGAGCGATTTGTGCAGTCAAGTCAGGCAGTGCCACTGAGCTCAACTATTGGATGCAACATTGTCGATGTGACGTAAGCGCTGCAGTCAATAAAAGACATTAGGAGCAGCGGTGGAGTCTCACTGCTGGACCTGGGAGGAGGAGTAAAGTATAAGTTGTTTTATATTAAAAATGAACTGTAGCCAAGGGACAGGCGTTTTTCAGAACCCCTTTAACCTTTGCCTTAGGAGACGTAAAGTATAGGAAAGACCAGTATGATACATAGAGCATGGTAGATGGGCACATTTTTTGCATCGAGCCCCAGACACCATAAGTTCCTTCTCTGGACCACAGTACAAGGATAGCATGCCTTCTCAGCGCGTCCAATGCCAATTCAGGGGTGCATCCTCATCCCACAGCATTGTTAATTGCACATATGAGATAAATCATAGTTATTCCCATTACTACAGTAAAATAATATATTTTTCCAAGTAAATGTACATACAAATGCGGGTCATTGTAATTATCGCAAGTCTTTTTAGTAATCTAAACCACAGCAGTATTTTATTAAAATCTCGAGTTTTCAGCATTCCAGGGCAGTGATTACGGGCCATCCATTAACAGGCTGACATATGGTTGTTTAAGACTGTTAGTTAAAATGGGAAGGTTGCTATTTTGTTGGAAGGCCACCCTGAATGTAATGAGTTCTCCGCTAGAGAAAAAATATGCAAAATAAAAACATCAATAAAGATGGTTAAATATACAATGACCCACCTGTACGTCTGTCCTGAAAGGGCAGACACATTCCTGGGATGTCTAAAATGCAGTCGTCTTGTTTCTTGCTGTCAATGTATAATCTGTGGACTGCAGAAAATACCAGTATGCTTATAATTAGTGATGAAAACTATAAACACTAATATGTTGACCAGATGTGAAGCACGGACTCCTTGCTACATCTACGTGGTTATTAATGTAAGTTGAGGAGTTTCAATCTTCAAAGATACGATGTGAAAATGGCAGGGTTAACCTGGGAACCAGGTGATTCTTTTTGAGGCTTGACCTTTATCCCAGTAATCTGCTGTAAAGGTCCAGTATGAAGGCAACTCGCTTTGGATCTGATCATGAAAACAAAGGTATGGACTGTATGATGTCTGACTTGGTGAAGGGGTTCCTCAAAGCCCCTGTCCAGACGAGCAATTGTAGAGAAGCATGAACAGGTGGCACTGGACAGATAGCGGGTTGTAGAGCAGATGATGAGCCAACAAAGTGAAGACTGGTACAGCGGAGAAGGATCAGAGATGACTGAGTAGTAGAGATGCAGAAAAAGACAAAAAACTTGATCAACAATCTGGAATCAATTGAGTTTTCAGTAGTGGTACAGTGCAGTAGAGCTGTCACAGCAATGTAGCAGAGCTGAGAAGTGGTACTACAGCAACTACCTGAATACTCAGTAGGTATGCCACAGCCTTAACTGACTGGGAGAGTGATGACCCATATGAGCTTTGGGATGCTATGATGCAAAGGAGAGGAGACAGGGCTGGCTGATTAGCGTGGGTGGTGAAGAGTTTGGCACTGGAGATGACTGTTAAGGCTCCCCAGGTGAGGTGGATCTTCTAAGCCTTAGGTCTGGGTGGGCACACGAACCCCGGGTGTTGATGAAGCAAGCAGAAAGGCACAAAGGGCAGCAAAGACTGTAAAGGCTAACCAGAAATCTCAGGATCAACAGGATCGATGAAGCCGAACCCAGCAGGGATGAATGCAAGCATGAGCACAAACAACACACCTGACATTGGACTGGCAGTCTTACTCTCAAGACACAGGTATGTATGTCAATTTGCCTTAAATAGGTCTAAGGAGATGATATCATAAAGCCCTATTTTGCAACCCACAAAACCCGATGTGGAGCACAACTGAGGGCAGCAGACACAGAGGAAGGAAGCAGAACGCTGGATACCCGGGCAGGTGTATAACACTGAGCAAGTAAGAGATTGATCCGTAATCTTAGATGTGAGGTAGACCTGAAAAGTAGAAATATAGCCACCATTTAATAAAATACTATACTGCCTGACAGGATTACATGAATCGAATCTTTAATATGTTACCAGACATTCATGAAAAACATGATTTCCTTTAGGAAGGATGGAAGGATAGAATAAATCACGTATTGCTCTTATTGCTGCACTGCCATTGTATTATTCTGGCATTGCAATTGCAACATTTTTCAGGGAAAATGAATTGCGTTCAGGGTTTTCGCCAGCACACTGAATTCTGTGAATTAGCAGAACAAGGAGGAAAAAAACACAGGTCATTCAGATTACATTGAAGTGTGTGGTTTTGTGGTCCATGTCCTGAGCTAAAATGAGAAGGTGAAGAGTTTAGTTTGAACCTCAGGAATGAATTAGAAAGCAAACATCACTAGGAAGGACAACATCAAAATATCACAACTCTCTACTAATAGGCGAATATGCAAAGATAGGGCCAAAATCTCATGGAGGAAAATTAGAATAATTGAGTTATATATTTTTTTTCTGAGCTGTATTGATTCAGTTTTTGGAATGGATAGAAATGAGCAAATCTGCCAAATTTTGTATTCAATTGGTTGGGTCAAATTTGCCTTATTCTCTGGGACCTCTCTGCTAGCCCCATCAAAGTAGTAAGTGTAGAGTAAAAAATAATATTCAAGCTAAGAGGAAACCTGTATTTTCATGGAAACATGCACTCTCAGTTTAATATTACGGCTTATAAAGTACCTATATATGTGCAGCGCCCCAGGGTCCTGGTCGTTGCAGTAATGTAATTTTCCTCTAGGGGAGAGTGATGTTATGTTTGGAGGCAAAGAAGAACAACTGCATCCAGGTATCACAAACATGCAACACATTTCACACTCCAGGCCACCAGGGGGAACTCTGCTCCTATTTATTAGGTCACTCCCCACACTTTGGTAAAACTGATGACCTGTAGGGAAAGTTAGTTAGTTGCTGGCTGAGTTTCGCTCAGGTAGTTGGTCCCTGGCAGGGGTGGGATCCTGTCAGACATCGAGACAGAAGGACACGGAGCTGTGCATGCCCTGAGAGCTGCAGCTTCCAGAGAGACTAAAGGAGAACTGTATTGCAGAGAGGGTGAAAGAAGTCGTAGCAAAGGAGTGGATACCAGGAGGGGATCAGCCCTACACAGGCTGCCTCCTTCTGAGGTGCAGGATCCCAGTAGCAGGAACGCCGAGGGAGCAACGACCCTTTATGACTTGCTCCAGAGACCGTCAGGACAGCTAATTTCACGTTACCTGTCCGCCCTACACCCAGGAGGCAAGGTGGCACCCCTTAGAGGCTGGGGCATGATAGAGTCCCTATAAACCACCTCACGCCACCAGTCATGCGGGTTTGTCCTATCCGGGGGACAGAGAGAGAGAGACATAACATCGACAACATCTGTGAGACCCTTATGTGAAGCCATAGGCAGTAAGGGACTACAACACTGCAGCGCTAGAGGAAGGCTACTGATTTCCACCTGGACAAGGGAACTCTGGACTTGCCCCCAAACCAGCCGGACTCTGTCTGCCCTGTGATCTGGTGCTCTGGACTGTGGATGCTGAAGTCTTCAGTAAAGGTAAAGAGACTGCAACCTTGTTTCCTCGTTCTTCTCTGCGCCATTCATCATTCACCATCTACACACTGGGAAGCCCTGAGGACATACTTCATCTGTGGGAAGGTATACCATCTAGCTGCTATAACATCACCCCAGCGGACCCCTTAAAGCAGCGTCGGTCACCCTGACCGTATACCATAGGTGGCGTCACGAAAAATTCCCCTTTAAAGACCTTTCCCTTTTACACGGACGTCCCAGGGCCACGGACCGGGTCAGCCACTGTGACATCCCCCTGTGAACTGAAGGACCCGGTACCGAGTACCCCACGGCCCCAAGGTGGGTGCTCCATATACAGCGCCTTGAAAAACTATTCATACCCTGTGAACTTTTCCATATTTTTTCACGTTACACCCACAAACTTAGATGTATTTTATTGTGATTTTATGTGATATATATCAACATAAAGAAGCAAGTATTTGTGAAGTGTAAAGGAAATGAATGATACATGATTTTCTAAAGATTTTTTTTAAAAATCTAAAAAATGTGACATACATATGTATTCAGTCCCCTTTGTAGGACCACCTTTTGCTGTAATTCCTGCTGCTGGTCTTATGTGGTCTAGATACTGACATTTTTGCTCATTCTTCTTTGCACACTCACTCTCGCTCAGTGAGATTGGATGGAGGCATCTGTTATCAGCAATTTTCAAGTTTTTTCAAAGATTCTTAATGGGATAGAGGTTCGTACTGTGACCGTGCACACACATGAATGTGCTTTGATCTAAACCATTAATTTTAGCTTTGTTTTCAGAGAGTCCTGTATTTCAGCTGATGTTATTTGTGGGTCTTTCTTTGTATCCTGAACAATTTTCCTGGCAGTTGTGGATGACATTTTTGTTGGTCTACCTTACTGTGGTTTTGTTTTTCCAGAGTCCCTGATTTTCCATTTGTTAATCACAGTTTGAACGCTGCTGACCGGCATTATCAATTCCTTGGGTATCTTTTTGTATCCCTTTCCAGTTTTAAACAGTTCAACTACCTTTTCCCGTAGATCCATTGACAATTCTTTTGCTTTCCCCATGACTCACAATCCAGAAACGTGGAAATCTTGACAAAGAGCGCATGTTGCTTGAAACGCGTCAAAGGATGCATGTACTCTCTTTTTTGTGAACACACAATTTTAATCTTTGCTTCATGTACCTTGGAAAATAAAATACACTTGTTTTGGACTTCATCTGTGAGCTGGATTTTTCTGCTTTCTTCATTAGATGTTGAATCCTGCCCAGGTGTTATCCGTGCTCCAGATGTGTGGAAATGCAGGTGGTGAGCTGGACTTTCTTCTGTAATACAGTGACATTATTGAGTCTCTGCAGTCCCCTGAGTGGCGTCATCCAGTGGTGTCCATCTGCAATCAGAATGGAAGGCTGTGGCCTGCTGGGGTATGTGATGGGGCACAGAACCCATAGCTCTGTGCTCTGTCTTAACTGGTAACAGTAGCAGCGTCCTAAGGTGTGGTGGACTATCATACTATAGCAGATAATGAGCGGCCCATCTGGCATTTGCCAAAATTGCCAGATTGCCAGTCCAGCTCTGGACAGAAGGATGAAGAACAAGTAGGTGGGAAGGTACACTGAACTGTTTGGCCATGCCAAGGGTACACCAAACAAGTGCTTGGTTTAAACAGTCATATTGTGTTGATAGAATCCCTTTATAACAAGGGAATTTGTGATGAGGTTAAAATTACTAAGACTGGCACTTCATAAACCAATCTTAAAAAGAAGCTACTGGAAAAAGATGCACAAAACTTTTTAGGAAAGGGAGTGGTACTCTTTGGGTGCATGTTTGTGCCATAAATGTGCCACAAGTTGAAATCTAAAATTTTAGTTATAATTGATACCAATCTCTGGCAACATAAAATTGAAAAAAGCCCATTTAAAAAAAACAAAATTTGAAGAACAAAGCTGAATTAATTCCACCCTATAAGCCACATATTGAAGCTCTTTACCGAGATGTCTGTATTGCATTTGCTGGTTGATATTATGGAAACAAATTATGGGACGAGCGATGAAGGCTATGTGTTTGTGCCAGTTATCATCTTTGGTCCAAGTTTTTTTTTCCAAATATAAATAAATAGAGATAAATCTGCATTTCTGTCAATGTCTTCCAATTTATGATCTTTATTGCTAGAAATGATATGATGTTGCCAAGAACCTGATGCAAATCATTTCTGGTGTATATAACCATGGCAAAATGATAATAAGCAGCTTTTCTTCCAAAAAAATAATGCTCATATGTTCATCCTGTCCGGAAACATACTGAGATAATCTCAGATTTACATTAAGTGGCCTGTCGGTGCAAGTATTGTAAGATTCAATTTGGTTTTGTTTTGTATAAAGCATTAAATACTATACACCAAAAAAGAAGAATCAAAGAATCCCGTGAATCCTCGTTTCTCCTGGTGGGAATAATGTTTCTTGAGAATCTTTCTATCTCCTTTTATGCATGACCCTTTCTAATGCAGAAAAATTGTAAGATGTGAGCAGCTTGTATGGATACCGCAGCAACTAACGAAGGACGACACAATTAATGTACAGTAACAAAAACAAGGTAAAGGCTCAATAAGCATGGCGGCTACAAAATAACACGCTTACATGGCACGCCAGCTTGGGGTTCCAGTCTCTTTTAATGAAGGTACACTAGATAAACATTGCATAATAAATGTAACAAAACAATTCTTACTGTCACAAGCAGCTCAATCGAACATCTTTTCTGGCTTTTAAAAAGACCTTTCACTGGACTTTTCAATTGTAAGTACCTCCTGCAATTGTCGCTGCTCCATTGATTCTGGAGCAGTGTTTCGTGTTCTGTTTCTTTTGTGTTCCTCAATTCCAAAGTAATGAACTTGACCCACAAACTTAAGATGCAAATTTTGCCTTCAACCAACTTGGCATTGGCACCCATAGAGACATTCTGTGATATATACCTAGTTGGTTTGAGAGAAAATTTTCATCTTTATTTCCAGTGGGCATAACTGTGGAATAGAGGAAAAATAAAAACTGTTCCATATTCAGTGTGAATAGGAGGTAGTTAGTTTAAGTAAAAAAAAAATCCAATGAATGGTCCTCTTTAAAATGATTTCAGCCCAGGGCTTCCCTCCTTTCCACCAGCCATTGATGAACTTACCCTCAATCATCACTTCTTACTCACTGCACAGTCTGTATTATCTGCTCTTCAGCCTTCATTGTTATGACCCCAATGGCAGAGGGTCTCAGAAATATTTACTAAGTCTGCAAACACAAAAACCAGCTCATAGGGCAGTGGTAACTGGGCTGACCATATATCTAATCCTAGCACCACAAATAACAGCAGCCGGGGAACGTGCCTACGTTGATTCTAGACGTCTCGCGCCAGCCGGAGAACTAACTAACCCTAGAAGGGAAAAGAAAGAC
Organism: Ranitomeya variabilis; assembly: GCF_051348905.1. NCBI lineage: Eukaryota > Metazoa > Chordata > Amphibia > Anura > Dendrobatidae > Ranitomeya > Ranitomeya variabilis. The sequence continues at coordinate 41,891,204 of NC_135234.1, read as the reverse complement.
CTTTCTTGCCTCCAGAGAAAAGACCCCAAAAGTTGGATACAAGCCCCCAACAAATAATACCGGTGAGGTAAGAGGAAAAGACAAACGTAAGAATGAGCTAGGTATTTAGCAAAGAGAGGCCCACTAGCTAATAGCAGAATATAGTAAGATAACTTATATGGTCAGCAAAAACCCTATCAAAAATATCCACGCTGGAAATTCAAGAACCCCCGAACCGTCTAACGGCCCGGGGGGAGAACACCAGCCCCCTAGAGCTTCCAGCAAGGTCAGGAATCACATTTAGTACAAGCTGGACAAAAATGAGAGCAAGCAAATAACCCATAAAACAAAGAAGCAGGACTTAGCTTAATTTAGCACGAACCGGGACCAGCAGATAGGAGCAAACAGAAAGGATCTGATTACAATGATGCCAGGCACTGGACTAAGGATCCAGGAAGTTTATATAGCAACACCCCTGGACTAACGGCCCAGGTGGGTGCAAACTGAGGGAAGAAACTCCCAGAGTAATATCACTAGTAACCACAAGAGGGAGCCAAAAAGTCTAATTCACCACAGTACCCCCCCCTTAAGGAGGGGTCACCGAACCCTCACCAAGACCACCAGGGCGATCAGGATGAGCAGCGTGAAAGGCACGAACTAAATCGGCCGCATGCACGTCAGAGGCAACCACCCAGGAATTATCCTCCTGACCATAGCCCTTCCACTTGACCAGATACTGAAGTCTCCGTCTGGAGAGACGAGAATCCAAGATCTTCTCCACCACGTACTCCAACTCGCCCTCAACCAACACCGGAGCAGGAGGCTCAGCAGAAGGAACCACAGGCACAACGTAGCGTCGCAACAAGGACCTATGGAACACGTTGTGAATGGCAAACGACACCGGAAGATCCAAGCGAAAGGACACTGGATTAAGGATTTCCAATATCTTGTAAGGACCGATGAAGCGAGGCTTAAATTTAGGAGAGGAGACCTTCATAGGAACAAATCGAGAAGACAGCCACACCAAATCCCCAACACGAAGTCGGGGACCCACACCGCGGCGGCGGTTGGCAAAACGCTGAGCCTTCTCCTGTGACAATTTTAAGTTGTCCACCACATGATTCCAGATCTGCTGCAACCTATCCACCACAGAATCTACCCCAGGACAGTCAGAAGGCTCCACATGTCCCGAGGAAAAACGAGGATGGAAACCAGAGTTGCAGAAAAATGGCGAAACCAAAGTAGCGGAACTAGCCCGATTATTAAGGGCAAACTCAGCCAACGGCAAGAAGGTCACCCAATCATCCTGATCTGCCGAAACAAAACACCTCAAATAAGCCTCCAGAGTCTGATTAGTTCGCTCCGTTTGTCCATTAGTCTGAGGATGAAAGGCAGACGAGAACGACAAATCAATGCCCATCCTAGCACAAAAGGATCGCCAGAACCTGGAAACAAACTGGGATCCTCTGTCAGACACAATATTCTCAGGAATGCCGTGTAAGCGAACCACATTCTGAAAAAACACAGGAACCAGATCGGAAGAGGAAGGCAGCTTAGGCAAAGGCACCAAATGGACCATTTTCGAAAAGCGATCACATACCACCCAGATAACAGACATACCCTGAGACACCGGGAGATCAGAAATGAAATCCATGGAAATGTGTGTCCAAGGCCTCTTCGGGACAGGCAAGGGCAAGAGCAACCCGCTGGCACGAGAACAGCAAGGCTTAGCTCGAGCACAAGTCCCACAGGACTGCACAAATGACCGCACATCCCGTGACAAGGAAGGCCACCAAAAGGACCTAGCCACCAGATCTCTGGTGCCAAAAATTCCCGGATGACCTGCCAACACCGAGGAATGAACCTCGGAAATGACTCTGCTGGTCCACTTATCAGGAACAAACAGTCTGTCAGGTGGACAAGAGTCAGGTCTACCAGCCTGAAATCTCTGCAACACGCGTCGCAAATCAGGAGAAATGGCTGACAAAATAACTCCCTCTTTAAGAATACCAACTGGTTCTGCGACTCCAGGAGAGTCAGGCACAAAGCTCCTTGAAAGAGCATCAGCCTTCACATTCTTTGAACCTGGTAAATACGAGACCACAAAGTCAAAACGGGAGAAAAACAATGACCAGCGGGCCTGTCTAGGATTCAGGCATTTGGCAGACTCGAGATACATCAAATTTTTGTGATCAGTCAAGACCACCACACGATGCTTAGCACCCTCGAGCCAATGACGCCACTCCTCAAATGCCCACTTCATGGCCAGCAACTCCTGATTGCCAACATCATAATTCCGCTCAGCAGGCGAAAACTTCCTAGAGAAGAAAGCACATGGTCTCATTACCGAGCAACCAGGGCCTCTCTGTGACAAAACAGCCCCTGCCCCAATCTCAGAAGCATCCACTTCGACCTGAAAGGGAAGTGAGACATCAGGCTGGCACAAAACAGGCGCTGAAGTAAACCGGCGTTTCAACTCCTGGAACGCCTCCACGGCTGCAGGAGCCCAGTTAGCAACATCAGAACCTTTCTTGGTCATATCCGTCAAAGGTTTAACAACGCTAGAAAAATTAGCGATAAAACGACAGTAGAAGTTAGCAAAACCCAAGAACTTCTGAAGACTCTTAACTGACGTGGGTTGAGTCCACTCATGAATAGCTCGGACCTTGACTGGGTCCATCTCCACAGCAGAAGGGGAAAAAATAAACCCCAAAAAGGGAACCTTCTGTACTCCAAAGAGACACTTTGAGCCCTTAACAAACAAAGCATTCTCACGCAAAACCTGAAACACCATCCTGACCTGCTCCACATGTGAGTCCCAATCTTCAGAGAAAACCAGAATATCATCCAGATAAACAATCATAAATTTATCCAGATACTTCCGGAAAATATCATGCATAAAGGACTGAAACACTGAGGGAGCATTAGAGAGCCCAAAAGGCATCACCAAGTACTCAAAATGACCTTCGGGCGTATTAAATGCAGTCTTCCATTCATCTCCTTGATTAATGCGCACAAGGTTGTACGCACCACGAAGATCTATCTTGGTGAACCACTTGGCACCTTTAATCCGGGCAAACAAGTCCGACAACAGAGGCAAAGGATACTGAAATTTCACAGTGATTTTATTCAGAAGCCGATAGTCAATACAAGGTCTCAAAGATCCGTCCTTCTTGGCCACAAAAAAGAATCCCGCACCAAGAGGGGAAGAGGATGGACGGATATGCCCCTTCTCCAGAGACTCCTTGATATACGAATATCCAACACGGCTGGCGCACTACTGTATATATACACTATCACAGTGAATAACGGGGGTGCAAAAATAAGTGGCTGAATATGATATACCAAAACAAAGAAAAAGAAGCCACTCAAAAATTTAATGCACACCACCCAAATCACTCCTTGATATACGAACGCATTGCGGCATGCTCAGGTACAGACAGATTAAATAATCTTCCCTTAGGAAATTTACTACCTGGAATCAAATCTATGGCGCAGTCACAGTCCCTATGAGGAGGCAGAGCACCGGATCTGGACTCGCTGAACACATCCTGATAATCAGACAAATACTCAGGAACTTCCGAAGGAATAGAGGAAGCAATAGACACCGGCGGGGAATCAGCATGAATTCCCTGACAGCCCCAACTTGACACAGACATTGCCTTCCAATCCAAGACTGGATTGTGGGTCTGTAACCATGGCAGCCCCAAAACGACCAAATCATGCATTTTATGCAGAACAAGAAAACGAATCACCTCCCGATGTTCAGGAGTCATGCACATGGTTACCTGCGTCCAAAACTGCGGTTTATTTTCCGCCAATGGCGTAGCATCAATACCTCTAAGAGGAATAGGATTTACCAACGGTTCAAGAACAAAACCACAGCGCTTGGCAAATGACAGATCCATAAGACTCAGGGCAGCACCTGAATCCACAAACGCCATAACAGGGTAAGAAGACAATGAGCAAATTAAAGTCACAGACAAAATAAATTTAGGTTGCAAATTACCAATGGCGACAGGACTAACAACCCTTGTTAGGCGTTTAGAGCATGCTGATATAACATGTGTAGAATCACCACAGTAAAAACACAACCCATTCTGACGTCTATGATTTTTCCGCTCATTTCTAGTCTGAATTCTATCACATTGCATTAAATCAGGTGTTTGTTCAGACAACACCACCAGAGGATTAGCGGTTTTGCGCTCCCGCAAACGCCGGTCAATTTGAATAGCCAGCGCCATGGAATCATTCAGACTTGTAGGAATGGGGAAACCCACCATCACATTCTTAATGGCTTCAGAAAGGCCATTTCTGAAATTTGCGGCCAGAGCACACTCATTCCACTGAGTAAGCACGGACCATTTCCGAAATTTTTGGCAATACACTTCAACTTCATCCTGGCCCTGAGAAATAGCCAGCAAGGCTTTTTCTGCCTGAACTTCAAGATTGGGTTCCTCGTAAAGCAATCCGAGCGCCAGAAAAAACGCATCAATATTTGCCAATGCCGGATCTCCTGGTGATAGCGAGAAAGCCCAATCCTGAGGGTCGCCCCGTAAAAAAGAAATAACAATTTTAACTTGCTGAGCTGAATCTCCAGATGAACGGGGTCTCAGAGAAAGAAACAATTTACAATTATTCTTGAAATTCCTAAACCTAAATCGGTCTCCAGAAAACAGTTCAGGAATAGGTATTTTAGGTTCAGACATAGGACTACTGGTAACAAAATCTTGTATGCCCTGCACACAAGCAGCAAGCTGGTCTACACTTGTAATCAAGGTCTGGACATTCATGTCTGCAGCAAGCACAAGCCACTCAAAGGTAAAGGGGAGAAAGAGAGGAAAAAAAAAAAAAAAAAAACTCAGAATTTCCTTTCTTATTATCCCACTTCTGCAATGCCTAAACATTCAATGTTGGCCTGGCATACTGTTATGACCCCAATGGCAGAGGGTCTCAGAAATATTTACTAAGTCTGCAAACACAAAAACCAGCTCATAGGGCAGTGGTAACTGGGCTGACCATATATCTAATCCTAGCACCACAAATAACAGCAGCCGGGGAACGTGCCTACGTTGATTCTAGACGTCTCGCGCCAGCCGGAGAACTAACTAACCCTAGAAGGGAAAAGAAAGACCTTTCTTGCCTCCAGAGAAAAGACCCCAAAAGTTGGATACAAGCCCCCAACAAATAATACCGGTGAGGTAAGAGGAAAAGACAAACGTAAGAATGAGCTAGGTATTTAGCAAAGAGAGGCCCACTAGCTAATATCAGAATATAGTAAGATAACTTATATGGTCAGCAAAAACCCTATCAAAAATATCCACGCTGGAAATTCAAGAACCCCCAAACCGTCTAACGGCCCGGGGGGAGAACACCAGCCCCCTAGAGCTTCCAGCAAGGTCAGGAATCACATTTAGTACAAGCTGGACAAAAATGAGAGCAAGCAAATAACCCAAAAAACAAAGAAGCAGGACTTAGCTTAATTTAGCACGAACCGGGACCAGCAGATAGGAGCAAACAGAAAGGATCTGATTACAACGATGCCAGGCACTGGACTAAGGATCCAGGAAGTTTATATAGCAACACCCCTGGACTAACGGCCCAGGTGGGTGCAAACTGAGGGAAGAAACTCCCAGAGTAATATCACTAGTAACCACAAGAGGGAGCCAAAAAGTCTAATTCACAACACTCCATATCTGTTTACAAATGATTTGGGGTCTTGCCTTAACCCTAGAACGCATACCTGGGGCCTCGCAGGCCTGCCAGGTTACTTGTTTTCTATTTTCTGTAAAAGTACTTTAGTTAGAATTTTGAAAATCTAGGTATTCCTCAGGTATATAGTTGTTAGTAATTTCCAGTTATTCATATATTTTTATGTTACAGACATTTCGGTATAACAACCTTTTTTTGGGACTACCCCATATTCACGCACCTGGGGCCTTTTAGGCCTGTATTAGGTTTACATGTGATACTCAGTCTTTTTGTCTGTATTGTTGCTGGGGAAGAACTTTATGACTCTGCTATTGCTGGGAAGAGTGTGGATTCTGCATGACAAGATAAAAATAATAAAAATAATAAAAATAATAAAAAAAAAAGAATAAAAATATTACAATGGATAATTACTTTACCAATTTTGAAATGGCCAACTTTTTGCTTCAAAAGCAACTTACACTTGTTGGTACTATGAGGCCAAACCGCCGCGAAATTCCTCCAATCATGAAGCACAATGCACAGCGAACAATCTACAAGAGTGTATTCGGTTTCTGCATTTAAGCAACAATGGTGTCTTCTGAACTTTTGATGCCTACTATGATGGAGAGAAGCAGCATGATATGCTTATCAAGGCAAATTACGGAGGCAATGATCCGATGAGGAATACGCTTTCTGGAACATCCAGAGCAAAGAGAAAAAAAAGAAAGCGCTGCTATATTTGTCCAGCAAAGAAGGAAAGAAAATCGGAGCGTTTCTGTTCTACTTGCGGACAAAATGTATGCAAGGAACATTCAGCCGAAAAAATAATATGCGAGAATTGTCGGGGGAATATGTAAAGTTACAAATAAATATTCCGACACCAAGTTTGCTACAACCAAAAAATGTTTTCATAAAAAAATTGCATATAGAATGCCTATATTTGGCGTGCCCATTTACTTACTTTTTTGTTGTTTTATGCACATAATTATGTTTTGGAATATACACATCTTAGGCTGTGTTCCCAGAAGCTCTGGGGTTCGCCAGAAGGGGATCCATAATGGATCTGACCTCCTGGTAACTCCAGCTAAGGCTGCCAGAATGGCGGGATTCTGCCAGCCTTAGCTGGGGTCACCAGGAGGTCAGATCCATTACGGATCCCCTCCTGGCGGTCCCCAGCGCTAGTTGGAATGCATCCTTACCTTGCAATTGTAAAATAAATTTTGAAAAGTATTTTTATTTGAGTTATTCCGTGTTATTTGCACACAGGCCTAAAAGGCCCCAGGTGCGTGAATATGGGGTAGTCCCAAAAAAAGGTTGTTATACCGAAATGCCTATAACATAAAAATATTTGAACAAATGGAAATTATTAACAACTATATGCCTGAGGATTACCTAGAGTTTCAAAATTCTAGCTAAAGTAATTTTACAGAAAATAGAAAACAAGTAACCTGGCAGGCCTGCGAGGCCCCAGGTATGCATCTGCCAGCCTTAGCTGGGGTCACCAGGAGGTCAGATCTATTATGGAATCCCGTCCTGGTGGACCCCTGCGCTAGTGGGAATGCATCCTTACTTTGCAATAAACTTTGAAAAGTATTTTTATTTGAGTTATTCCATGATAATTGTAAACAGGCCTAAAAGGCCCCAAGTGCGTGAATGTGTAGATTTCTATCAGTATGCATTCTAGGGTTAACTTGGGCAAGGTTTTCTCCACCATGGAAACTATGTGAAAGGGAGATTCTCTCTCCTTCCACATTCATTCTCCAACAACCATCTTCCCTGCACCTCCTCTCCTGCCGTTACGTGTGGAGATTGCCTCTTCCACCTGTGTCCTCTATTGTCTCCTTTCATGTCACCTCTGCTCTGTACAGCTCCATTATATGGGACAATAAGGGAAGGGAGACTCTCTCTCCTTCCACGTAGTACCTCCTGCTCTCATCAGACCTGGTCAAGGCACAAGGTAGGTTCACTCTCCTCTTGCATGCTTGCTTTGTGATTAGTCACTCCCCTTTATCTTTGATTGTTCACTATGCCCTATTTCATGTTAGAATCTGTTTTGTTTTGACCATCCGCCATCTTGTTGTGGTTTTCTGGCTGCTGGTCTTTTTCCCCTGGTGCTGGGTTGTCTTAGGTTAAGTGATTGTATCACCCAGCACCTGCCTCCCATTCCTTGCTGGACAACAGTATTAATCATCTAGAGTTCTGGCTAGGTGCTTAGACAGCTTTCTGTGTTTGTTATTTTGTAGTTCTGGGATCTCTGGTTCAGCTATCTTTTGTTTCTGCTTTCAGTTTGTTTCTGCAGCCTTCTCTGTGTTTCCTATTAGGAGGTGACCTGTTTTTTGTACCCAGTCCTTAGATCTTTTAGGGTCCTCCTTCCCCCTTATCTATAGGTCTTCGCTGAGTTAAGATCAGAATCGTTGGTGGGTCTATTCGCAAGAAATGGGTCGCCCACTCCATTGTAGGGTTTCAGCCTAGTTTTAGTGCAGGGTCAGCTTTCCCCCATCTCTCCTAGTTCTGTGCTGCAGTTTTGTAACATTTAACAAGATGAGATGATGAACAAGATGAATAGGATAAAGGATAGCATACTGATTGGTGGTGGTCTAGTCATTGGGACCAAAGCAAACTCAAGGATGGGACGCTAGAACCATAAACAGAAGTTTTTGTGGGTTCCTATCTTGATCGAATGCTTGACCCCGCTCCATTCACTGTCCATGGTCCATAGGACTGCCAGATAAAGTGGAGTATAGAACTCTTCTATTTCCACCAAGCCCTATCCATCCCTATGATTAGGGGATAACTTGCAATTCTTTGAATACCCGTTTATATCTTGTGAATGCACCGTTTGGTCCTGGGTCATGTGCAATACTCTTGCTACTGTGGGCAACCAGAGCACATAGGCCCCAATAAATCAAAACCGGAATTGCTCTCGCTTGTTTTGATGAGGGGAGGTGGTAGAGTAAATAACTATTCATTAAGAGGCAAAGGTCTCTTAGTGAATCACCTGCATCTGAAAAGTGGTGAGCGCCTCTGTATGCCTCACCAGAAATTTTACTTCAGTTAGGGATTGGGGTATGATTTCTGGCATAAAGCATGCTACAGCTCGTCATGAATTAGATGAGCTATGGGGTCACATCCCTGTTCTGCCCTGTCCTACTGCAGCTTCCATTTTGGTGGATTTGAGTAATATTGGCATGAAATCTCCATCTCTTTGTGGAATACCCGATAGTCCCTATATACCATGCACTCACCAAGGTTCATAAAAATATTTTCCGACCTCCTTTAAGACCTATGGTTGCTGGAATAGGAGCCTTGGGGGAAAGGATTGATTCCTGGGTGGATCACCACCTTCAACCACTTGTTTTTGATACACCGAGTTTTATAAAGGATACTTAATCTGTTGCAGGTATATTTGAGAATTTCAAATGAGAGGAAAATTACAGCTGGTTATCATGTGATGTAGTGGGGTTATACCCCTCAATACCATATGATATTGCTTTATCTAGTCTATCATATCATTTAGATTTGTACAGCTCGTATGATACTGCAACCAAGGATTTTTTGTTGTCTGCTACTAATTTTTTATTGAATCATAATTATTTTAATTTTGATATTAGATTCTTTTTGCAGAAGAGGGGCGTCAGTATGGGAGCAAAATTTTCCCCCATGTTGGCAAATTTAGTAATGGCAAAGTGGGAGGAAACATACCTTTATAATGATAAGAACCCATTTTCAAAGAACATAGCCCGGTATGGCAGATTTATAGACGATCTACTATTTGTTTGGAGAGGTACACAGCAGGAAGCCTTAGAGTTTGTTAATTACATTAACCAGAATTATTTTTATCTGAAATTTACATATATATTCAATTCTTCAAAAATAAATTTTCTAGATTTAAATTTAACATTAGTGATGAGCAAATATACTCGTTACTCGAGATTTCTCGAGCATGCTCGGGAGTTCTCCGAGTATTTTTTAGTGCTCGGAGATTTAGTTTTTTTTGCCACAACTGAATGATTTACAGCTACTACCCAGCATAAGTACATGTGGGGATTCCCTACCCACCAGGCAACCCCCACATGTACTTATGCTGGCTAACAGATGTAAATCATTCAGCTGCGGCCAGAAAAACTAAATCTCCGAGCACTAAAAAATACTCGGAGGACATCTCGAGTAACTAGTATATTCGCTCATCACTACATATCTATCATAGAACAATCAAAGGCACAGATTACTCCTTATCGTAAACCCACTGCTAGCTATAGTATCTCGAGCAAAAAAACAAGAAAAATATATATAGGGTATACTTTATTAGTGACCATGGGAGAAACAACCCTTAAAAATATCTTTATTAGATATAGCTTTAACTATATTTAATAAAGATATTTTGAAGGGTTGTTTCTCCTATTGTCACTAGCTATAGTATCTTGGCAGCTGATTCAAGCCATGCACCAGGGATAAAAATTAACATTCCTTATAGGGAGTTAATGCGTATTAAACGCAACAGTTTCAGATGCGAATAATCCAGCGGCTCGCACCCCTTCTGCCGTATTTAAACATTTTTTGAATGCGCAAAAGGGTGATACCTCAGGATTTGTCTTTTGCGGTATAGAAAAAGTGCGCAGACCACACAGGGTTGGAGATCACAGGAGGAAACTTTTAAATTGAGAGACTTTCTGGATCTTCACCCTTGAAATTAGAGTACCGGAAGGATTGAACCACAGGCAGGACTTAATCTTCCAGTATTAAATTTCCAACATTTTATACATAGTCCATTCTCTTACATCTTTATTATTATTATGTGTTTTTATATTTTGTTATAATATTCACTTATTTCTTGTTTGGATTTTGTTTTTATTTCACCATTGGGCGTTAATACGTTTATACAGCGATATTGTGAGTCCCGGCGTGAAAAATTCTAGTGAAATCAGCTGGAAGGCAGGCAGGAGGAGCTATAAAAACTAGCTTAGTTGCCTAAGCCTTATGCCATGATTAAGACTTGCATCGAAACGCGTTGGTAACGCTGCGTTTAACGTTAGATTATGCATAGTGCTGTATTAGTCTAGTTCTCACAAATTTTGGGTGGTGTACCATATGGGATGTTATTTTAATATGACCAAATAAATGCTGAATTTTTTATGAAATCCCTGTTTTCCCGCTGGAATTCTTCTGTTTCTTTCATACTGGACTGGCTGCTCAACTTTTTTTCCGTGCGGGAAGGAATGAAGAGAAATCCACATCATGGGTGAGCTGACTAATTTTTTATTTTTTCTTATTATTGGAAAACTCCAAGAGCTGCAACATTTTTCACAACCTAGAGTTCCGCAAAAATTGTGCAAGTTATCAAAAGTGTTTTACCCCAGATTTCTGTCAAAAACCCTCTGGTGAATAGGGTCCAGAGAGTTTCTATAAGTTATACATATGGAAATTACAAGAAAACAGAAAACTGTTCAGAAAATTTTTACTTTCTAATATTAAGAAAACGTTACGTGGTTGCTAAGCCCCACGTGAAAGCCTTTGACAATTTTTGAAGCATAAGGCTTGATGAGCTTATAAGACAAAATGAAGGTAAAAGTTTTGAAATTAATGGTTTGCATCCTACTTAGTTTATAAAATTCTATAAAAATAAAAAAAAACATACACACTTGTTAAATTAATTTTATTTTTTTTATTTTCTGAAATTACATTTATTTTAGTGCCTCATTATCCTGAAATTATGTAGACTGCGTGAGAAATGTTTCCTTTGGCAAAAATGTTTCCCCTTCTGGGAAAATCCGAATAACTCTATTAAAAAGATTAGAATTACTTCAGTATTTTTTTCTAATATTAGTATGTAACCTGGAAATCATCTGTGAAATGATGTATTATTAAAATTGAATTGTTTTGATGATCCCTGTATTTTGGATCTGGGAGTGCCAGCATTCTCACTTTCCAAATGCATAGTCCATGAAATCTTTTATTTCAGTTTGAGGAAGCAGACTATGACACGAAAGAGCACTATATGCACATGGCTAAAACACTGGTTAAGGGACAGGAAACAAAAAGTCGTTATAAATGGAACATTCTCTACATAGGATAAAATCAACAGTGTGGCCCACAAGGATCTTAACTGATCTGTACCAGGAGCAGTGTGGTCCATGAGGATCTTTACCAAGCTCAGTGTGGGCCATGAGGATCTGTACCAGGAGCAGTGTGGGTCATGAGGATCTGTATCAGGAGCAGTGTGGGCCATGAAGGTCCATACCAGGAGCCATGTGGGCCACAAGGATCCATACCAGAAGCTGTGTGGGTCACAAGGATCTGTACCGGGAGCACTGTGGACCTCTAGGATCTGTACCAGGAGCAGTGTAGTCCACAAGGATCTATACCAGGAGCAGTGTGGGCCACAAGGATCTGTACTGGGAGCAGTGTGGGCCACAAGGATCTGTACCAGGAGCAGTGTGAGCCATGAGGATCTCTCCAAGGAGCAGTGTGGGCCACGAGGATCTGTATCAGGAGAAGTGTGGCCCACGAGGATCTGTACCAGGAGCAGTGGGGGCCACATGGATCTGTACTAGGAGCAGTGTGGGCCACAAGGATCTGTACCAGGAGCAGTTTGAGCCACGAGAATCTGTACCAGGAGCAGTGGGGGCCACAAGGATCTGTACCAGGAGTAGTTTGAGCCACGAGAATCTCTACTAGGAGCAGTGTGGGCCACAAGTATCTGTACTGGGAGCAGTGGGTGCCACAAGGATCTGTACTGGGAGCAGCGGTGGCCACAAGGATCTGTATTAGACATCATATTTTTATAATCTCTTTATTAAAGACCTTGTGGATAGGATAGAGAGGAAAGTGTCAGTTTTTGATGATGTCACAAAACTATGTAGGATAAAAACTGAGCTCAACAGTATAATATTACCAAACGATCTGGATAAGTTGTCTGAATAGACATTCTCTGTAGAGTAATGCACCTGGGATGGAGTAATCGTATTGCTGCTAATACATTGAATGGAAATATACTCGAGACTACAAAACAGGAGAAGAACTTGGATATTATGGTTACAAGTAAGTTGAGCAGCAGTACTCAATGTCAGGCAGCAGCCACAAAAGCAAATAAGATTTTAAAGTGTATAAAAAGAGAGATAAAATCCTGTAATCCCAAAGTTTTGTTGCTCCTCTATAAATAATTTGTAAGGCCACATATAGAGTATGGAATCCAATTTTGACTCCACATTTTAAAAAGGATATTGGAAAGCTAGAGTCAGTTTAAAGGTGGCAAATAGATTATTACATGGGATGGAAGGCCTCTCCTATGATGAGAGGTTAGAAAAGTTGGCCTTGTTTTGCTTAGAAAAAAAGAAACATAAGAGGTGATCTCATTGCCATTTATATATACACTAGATGGTGGCCCGATTCTAACACATTGGGTATTCTAGAATATGTATGCGTAGTGTATAGCACAGCCCACATAGTATATTGCACAGCCCATGCAGTACATTGCGCAGCCCGCGCAGTACATTGCGCAGCCAACGCAGTACATTGCGCAGCCAGTGCAGTACATTGCGCAGCCCACGCAGTACATTGCGCAGCCAGTGCAGTACATTGCACAGCCAACGCAGTACATTGCGCAGCCCACGCAGTACATTGCGCAGCCAGTGCAGTACATTGCGCAGCCAACGCAGTACATTGCGCAGCCCACGCAGTACATTGCGCAGCCAACGCAGTACATTGCGCAGCCAACGCAGTACATTGCGCAGCCCACGCAGTACATTGCGCAGCCAACGCAGTACATTGCGCAGCCATGCAGTACATTGCGCAGCCAGTGCAGTACATTGCGCAGCCAACGCAGTATATTGCGCAGCCATGCAGTACATTGCGCAGCCAGTGCAGTACATTGCGCAGCCCACACAGTACATTGCGCAGCCAGTGCAGTACATTGTGCAGCCAACGCAGTACATTGCTCAGCCAACGCAGTACATTGCGCAGCCCACGCAGTACATTGCGCAGCCCACATAGTACATTGCGCAGCCCACGTAGTACATTGCGCAGCCCAAGTAGTATATTGCGCTGCCCATGTAGTACATTGCGCAGCCCACGTTGTACATTGCGCAGCCCAAGTTGTACATTACGCAGCCCACGTAGTATATTGCGCAGCCCACGTAGTATATTGCCCAGCCACGTAGTATATTGCGCAGCCCATGTTGTATATTGCGCAGCCCACGTTGTATCTTGTGCAGACCACGTTGTATATTGCGCAGCCCACGTAGTATATTGTGCAGTCCATGAAGTATATTGTGCAGACCACGTTGTATATTGTGCAGCCCATGGTGTATATTGCGCAGCCCACGTTGTACTTTGCGCAGCCCACGTAGTATATTGCGCAGTCCACGTAGTATATTGCGCAGCCCATGTTGTATATTGCGCAGCCTACATTGTATATTTTGCCCAGCCCACGTTGTATATTGCGCAGCCCACGTTGTATATTGTGCAGCCCACGTTGTATATTGCGCAGCCCACGTATATAGCAATGTGAACATGATATCCCTGTTAAAAAAAAAAAGAATTAAAATAAAAAATAGTTATATACTCACCTTCCGTTGGCGCCTGGATCCAGGAAGCGGTTACGGACGCTTGGGATCCACCGAAGCTCCGCCGAGCCGCTCGCGCCGGCCGCCATCTTCTGTTCCCAGGATGCATTGTGAAATTACCCAGAAGATTTAGCGGTCTCGCAAGACCGCTAAGTCTTCTGGGTAATTTTGCAATGCATCGCCGGGAACGGAAGATGGCGGCCGGCTCGGTGGACTACGGATAGTGAGTATAGCAGGTTTTTTGTTTTTTAATTATTTTTAACATTACATTTTTTTACTATTGATGCCGCATAGGCAGCATCAATAGTAAAAAAATGGCGACACACAGGGTTAATAGCGTCAGTTACGGAGTGCCGTTACCGCCGGCATTAACCCTGTGTGAGCGGTGACCGGAGGGGAGTATGCGGGCGCCGGGCACTGAGTGCGGGGAGTAAGGAGCGGCCATTTTCTTCCAGACTGTGCGTGTCGCTGATTGGTCGTGGGCGTTTTGCCACGACCAATCAGTGACTTGGATTCCATGACAGACAGAGGCTGCGACCAATTAATATCCGTGACAGACAGAAGGACAGACAGAAGGACAGACAGACGGAAGTGACCCTTAGGCAATTATATAGTAGATATGATACTAATTCAATGGAACAGCTCATGATTTATTTCATCCAAGGACCAAGAGACATTCCTTATGTGTGGAGGAAAGGCAATTCCGGCAGCTAAGTATCAAATGGCATATATTATTTCAGTATTTAAAAAGAAGCTGATTGTTTTACTTACAACAAATGGCGTTGTGAGATATAAATAATCTAGTGATAGAGAATGTATAAATGGTAGAGAAAGGTGGAACTTGATGGAATATTTTTTTTTCAAACCGTGTGACCCAAAAATAAATGTATTCCCAGAAAATAGTGTGACAGTGAAAAATATGTCCCCATATTCTTCCTCATAATGTAATTGGTTGACAATTGCAATGGAAGCTGCCAGCAGCGGATCTTGCTCTTGATGATTTGGCCCAAGTGAATTTAGAACATTTCTCTGATGACTATTAATAACCTTGTTGACAGCCGCCAAGGTGTGTAAGTGTGGGGATTTCTGCAGGGACACTCATACTCGATACTGAATAAATCAAGATGGTTTGAAAATATTGTTTCCATTTTTTCATCATTTACATACATGTGTATCCATCCTGAGATATCGATAATTCCACAACTTTTACTTATTGATGCTGCACTATCAATGTTGAGGAGTGTAAGTTTAGCTTGTCCCCGAATTTTAAGAAGAAAATTAAATAATAGTTGTGTGCAAAATAATTTTGTAAGATTGCATGTATTTTGTTTGAAAATCAGCACAACCAATAGAGAACATCAGCCCCCTGTCCATGTGTTTTTAAAGCTCCACGTAATTTAAATAACTAGAAAGTTTTTTTTCCCGTTCACTAATGTCTGTGCAAAACCCATCCATGTTACACTGCATCATTAGTCTATCACTCAGTATCCTCCAGGGAAGAAAGAAGAATGTCCCTCTAGTTGACCCTTTATCACAGCTGAACTATAATGTCTTGCCTTATGTTGAACCAGCAATAAATTATTCTGCCACCACAACAAGAAGGCACCAGGGTCATCAAAGCATGGACCATCACACTGTGTGATCACACATTGAAAAAGTAGGAGGAGAGGGTGATTCATGTGCTTCAAGTTATGCTAACAAACTCCTCTTGGCTATCCTGATGCTGTCCTCATTTGCTACTTTGCCATTCCTGTGAATAACTGCATATCTGCAACCAATTTTTCAGTTTGGTTATACATCTCTGTTATTCTTGTGCATAACTTCATCTCTGCAAGCAAGTTACCAATTTTACCATACTTCTCTACTATTCTTGTGGGTAATTGCACTTCTGTAAGCAAGATTTTAGTTTGGCTATACATCTCTGCTACTCTTGTGAGTGACAGCACTCCTTCAGCAAGATATCAATTGCCTACACATCTCTGATATTTCTGTACTATCAGGACATCTGGTTCAGCTGCATCTATTGCACCAGCTCCGCTTTCCCATCTGCCATCTTGCATACTCTGCTGTATTTGTCTTTGTTGATTGATGTGCCATTCGACAAGTACAGCTCCGTGGCATCATTACCGGGGTTCATGCTTATTATTATCCTGGTCAACTACCTACCTATTAGGTGTTAAGCCCAACGATGGTGCACGTAGTTTGTGGACCTACTGTACCACCGGGCCGGACATGCCTAGGAAGGATCATAGCTAAGCGGCTACCTGGTATTCACTGGAGCTGCTGATGGTTGAGACAGGCAGGGCTGCAGGTAGCTCCCAGGTACCACTCCTAGGCAGAACCTCCAACTGCAGCTGGAGGGTCGCTGACACTGGACTAGGGCTCCATTCAGACTAATAAGATCTGGTTTCTCTACAGAACAGTTACTGACACGGATTTGGGCTACATTCAGACTGGGTGGATTTGGAGACTGGTTTTAGCAGACTGGATACAAACAGACCAGGGAACGAGGTTGCTTGGCTGCATCCTCCTGCAATGGAAAGGCTACATAGCCTGCTGACATCACTGCTGGTAAGGGAAGGAAAAGTCTATTCTTATCCAAAATAGAGGTTTCTGAACGTGTCCCATATGATCACTAAAATGGACCATGAACATTGTTGAAATGTTTCCAAATTCATTTTTTTATGCAGTGTTTCCATTAGATCACATCGCCTGAACAATATGAAGAAAGCCGAGCCCTGTCAGGCAGCAGTCATTCAGCAGTGAAGCCACGCAGAATTTTATAATAAGTAACCTTGGTGCCTTCTAGTAAAACATGGAATTGAGCCCCTCTCATCATGGGACCACCGTGCGAGTGAATTAAAGGTAAGAAAAAGTTCAAAGATAATTTTGGTTTTCACTTGGTCCCATGTCTTTTCCTCTTTCCCATGATCTCCGAGTAACCTGTATTCAATTGTCCATTGAATATTTTCTCCATCTCCTCCACAGATAGTGATGACTCTATAGAAATTAGCCAATTTAGATAATGGGCCACTTAGCATCTGGCTTGCTTCTTCTCCAGTAATTACACCAAGGAAGCTATATTGCCTGACATAAGACTGATTGGATTGCCAGGGATGAAATTTGCTGTGAAAATCTGCAGCAAATCCTCTTCAAATTTGTGTTTAATAATCTGCCACAATGCTCTAAAGTTTCCAAAGTCTAAAATCTATGTGGCAACATGGTTACACTGAATCAGAATTTTTTTTATTTACTTTGCCTTTTGAGAAACCTAGTTAGATATCGTATAAAGAAAGTTAGGAAACTTGACTGGAACCCAATGATTTGTTATAGATTACTAAACCACAGACCACCTGGAAATGCATTTTCGTATTATTAACATGTCATGACATTTCTCTGGAAAAAATGCTGTGAGTGACTCCACCTTTTGGGAAATGAAGAAGAATAGGTAATGTAAGTACTGTATATGAGAAAGTGCATTTTTTTTGTAAATTGCCCATTCCAGACAACCCTGATCAGATGACTGCTTTATTACCAAACCTTCCATTCCCCCTAGAACTTCTGGTAGGCACCAGGAAAAATGGAAGACCTCCTGGACTTCCAGAAAAGTGGACACATCTTTGAGGCACAGAAAAATACTCCCAAAAAGCAGATTAACCACAACCTTTATGCATTGCTGGGACACCAAACCTCATCACCAGAGGAATATTCAGGGATAGAACGGAGCATGAATGGGAAATGACTAGTGCTCATCACTACTCATTAATCGCTCAAGCATCAGTGTGCTCAGGATGTTCGTTACTTGGTGAGTATATGTTTAATGTTCAAGCGGGAGCTCGTGTCCCCACCTCGCATGATCGACGCTTTTCAGACAGCCAATAAACATGTGGGGATTGACTACTAGTCACTGTAACACCGTTATCATCTTGCTTACTGTGACTAGATGGCTGCATAGAGTCATGAAGTCTATAAAAGACCCATGATGCTATGCTTGTTGCATTGTACCCCGGAAACAAGCAGAGCAGGGTGAGGTGCTGGTGAAAGAGGGACAAAATTGTAGCTACCTATTAGCTAGACGTCTATTCAGCCACAATTATATTTCTTTTAAGTACAACAGTAGTCTTTCTTAGGGCTAATTATAATAAATAGTAAAGTAATACAGCAGTTAGCAGCACTTAGGGAAAGATTGTACTTAAGGGATCGTGTAGGACAGGACAGGGTGATTTATATTGATACTGCAGTCTTATATGTCCATCTGAAGTGGGTAAAGTTGCCTGGCATTGTAATAATGCTATGTTTTTCAGAAATTACATTTTATGCAGCATTTCTCATGCTGGAGTTGGGCCTTGCACCAACCCCCCAAAAATTGTTTGTTAAATAAATCCCATTGCTATATTGATACTACAGCCTTATACGTCCATCTGAAGTGGGCAAATTTGTCATAATGTGTGTGAACATATAAACCCTTTAAAATGTTTTTTATTCATAAATATATTAAAATTACAAATAACCCAGTGAATTTGTCATAATGCAATTTTTTTGAGCAGTGAAATTTTATATGGCATTTATAATGCTAGAACTGGGCCTCAAGCCACCCCACCCCCCAAAAAAATTGTTTGTTAGAAAAATTGCAATGCTATATTAATACTGCAGTCTTATATGTCCATTTGAATTGGGCAAATTTTGCTGACATTATAATACTGCAATCTTTTCAGCAGTAACATTTTATATGGCATTCATAGTGCTAGAGTTGAGCCCCAAAACACACACAAAAAACTTTGGTTGCAAATGGCATTGCTATATTGATAATGCAGTCTTACATGTCAAGCTGTAGTGGGTAGGGTTGAGCGACTTTTACTTTTTCAGGATCGTTTCGGGTTTTGTGAAACCCGACTTTGTCAAAAGTCGGGTCGGGTGAAATCGGCCGATTATTGCGAAAAGTCGGGGATCCGACCGAAATACGAAACCCAATGCAAGTCAATGGAGAATCAAAGTCGGCAGTGAGTGGAGGACAGGAAAACACCAACAGAGTCCATTTTAATGCCAAAAACATCAATTCTTGTTACTTAAGCTTGTCAATCTTAATTTACCTTATAATAATAGTTAGCCATTGAAAATTTGGGGGTCATTTGGCAACAGTTGTGGGGGGAGTAGGGCTGGCTCAAGTTTTTTGTGGGCCCAAGAAACGCGGACTACGTCATGGCGGTGGAGCAGGGAGAGGTAAGTATTTCAACTTTGCAAGTGCTGTGATCCTGAGCAAGCAGGGGGGCACACTCGTTCGCATTGCCACTGGCACAGGGCCCCTCAAAGTACTGCGGTGTGATTGACGGCGGTGGCGCCTCCCACTGGCAGAGACACTTTTGCGTACTATGAGGGGCCCTGTGCCAGTGATGTCGCCAATGAGTGGTATGCCCCCCCACCTGTTGAAGGAACCTGCACTTTCATCTGCACCTTCCTCTTTGTCCCCATGTAAGGTGGTATAGTATGCGGGAAGGGGAATCTGAGTTTCAGCAGGGTCAGACTCAGGCTGTGTAGAGTGCAAGGAGAATGTAGTGGTCTGTGTAAGGCTACGTTCACATTTGCATTGTGCGCCGCAGCATCGGCGACGCAACGCACAACGCAGGAACAACGCATGCACAACGCTGCGTTTTGCGATGCATGCGTTCTATTTTTTAACGCAAAAAAATGCATCATGCTGCGTCCTCTGCGCCAGGACGCTTGCGCCAAAAAGAACGCATGCGTCCCAAAACGCAACGCAACGCATGTCCATGCGCCCCCATGTTAAATATAGGGGCGCATGACGCATGCGGCAACGCTGCAGCGCCCGACGCTGCGGCGCACAACGCAAATGTGAACGTAGCCTTAATGTACTAGCAGACTCATCTAGCAGTGGCTGGGCAATGGGCAGGAATAAGGAGGAAACACAGATATAGGCCCAAAATAAAAAAGTCAGCTAAAAGCTGTTAAAAATTGGTAACAGGAGTAAACAGGCGGCATTGGTTTGTTCAGTGGAGGAGAACAACAATCAGCGGCAGACACCGTTAGTAGGCCCAACCAAACAAGTAGGCCAAATGCAGTTTCATATTCTAAATATAGGCCGAAAGCCTGAAGATTGAAGCTCAGCTTTGTGTAGTAGAGGAAAACAAGAGGCAGCAGCAGACAACGTTACTAGGCCCAAACCAAGAACTAGGCCAAATGTAGTTTCATATTGTTGTTACAGGCCGAAAGCCTGAAGCTTCAAGCTCAGCTTTGTTTAGTAGAGGAAAACAAGAGGCGGCAGCAGACAATGTTACTAGGCCCAACCCAACAAGTAGGCCAAATGCAGTTTAATATAAAAAATATTTAAACGAAAGCCTGAAGATTGAAGCGCAAGAAAAATAAACCAGGAGAACACCAAGGAGCGGCAGACACCGTTAGTAGGCCCCAACCCAACAAGTAGGCCAAATGCAGTTTAATATTTGAAACGGGACAACAGTTGAAGTTCAGCTTTGTTCAGTGAAGGAAAAAAAAGAAGCAGCGGCAGACACCTTTATTACGCCCAAATAATAAAGACAGTGGTAGTAGGCGCAAAGTATTAAATAGAGTCCACGGCCCCTGTATATTTTAACTATCATCTATCATTTCAAATAATTCGTATTGGCAGTGCCATTTCAGGTTTTACCCACACAGACTACACAGTGGTGGAGCTGGGAGAGGTAGTATTGCAAGTGGTAGAGCACTGTTCAATCTGGGGGGGGAACACTCTCTCGTGGGCGGTGGTACTGGCACAGGGCCCCTCATATTATGACGGTGTAATATGAGTTGTGGTTCAGTGTCTCCCCCCAAAAATGAGGAAGTCTGGTGGAAGAGGCCGTGGGCGGGGGTTGCCAGCTGGTACTGATGGTGCTGGTGGTGCTGCATCTCGTGGTAGTGGCAAAAGCACAGTAGCACCTAAGGCTGGAGGTGTTCAGCCTGCGTCATCGTCTGGCTACACAAGGCCTCGAAGGCTCCCTTACCTGGGAGTAGAAAAACAGCTTTTAAAGCCGGAGAAGCAGGAAAAAGTGTTGTCTTTCCTTGCTGACTCACCCTCTAGCTCTTTCGCCTCCTCTTCCCAAAGTTCTAAATGTAAGAGCAGCCAGTTGTCAGTGGATGCTCCCGGTCAGGAAAAAGGCGTTTCCTTGTGTCCTTCTCCCAAACCAAAAGTGAAGGATGGAGCAGGCGACACTACAGGTTACTCCATGGAGCTCTTTAAACATACCGTGCCTGGGTTAGAAATGGAAATTGTACACTGCCAATTACAAGAAGAATCGGACATGGAGTGCACTGATGCACAGCCACAGCTAGATTGTGATGCTGTTCCATTGACTCTGATCACTACATTGCCCTCGCAGTTTACTGAGCCAGAATGTGACCCTGATGAGACTATGGTGCCCTGTCCCGAACGCTATAGCACCTTACACGGTGACACTGAGGAAGGTGCACATGACATTGAGGAGGAGGTGATAGATGACCAAGTTGTTGACCCAGATTGGCAGCCATTGGGGGAAGAGGGTGCCGCTGCCACTAGCTCAGAAGCGGAGGAGGATGATCCGCAGCAGCCATCTAAATTGCAACAGCTGTCATCTGGCAGGCCCGTATCAGGCCAAAAATGTTTGCGAAAAACAAAAACAGTTTTAGGAGAGCGTGGCCATTCGGTGAAAGTAGCACAGCGCACAATGCCTGAAAAGGTTTTCGATAGTAGGAAGAGTGTAGTGTAGCAATTTTTTAACCAAGATCAGAATGATCAGTCAAAAGTTATCTGTAAGAAATGCTCAAAGACCTTTAGCAGAGAGAAGAATCTTCAAAATTTAAATACAACGTGCATGCTTAGACATTTAACCAACATGCACTTGCAAGCCTGGACTAACTACCAAACGTCCCATACCATTGGTGCACCTGCTCGGAATGAAGGTAGTCAGCAATGCTACATTGCTTCCCTCACTGTAAGCCCACCGGTTAGGACACCACCAGCAGCAAATGTGGAGGTATCGTCGTAAGGCCAAAGCAGTCAGGGAATCACAAGGTTATTGGTAGGAAAGACTGTATGTAGGCCAACAACAAGAATACCATAACAAACTCTCTCTCAATCCGCCATGTCCACCACCACCACCACCGCTAGTTCCACCATATGCAGCTCTCCAGTCGAGCTCACCCTACAGGAGACTCTCGTTAGGAAAAGAAAGTACTCATCCTCTCATCCGCGTACACAGGATTTGAACGCCCACATTGCTATACTAATCTCATTACAGATAATGCCCTACCATTTGGTTGAAAGCGAAGCTTTCAAAGACCTGATGGCCCATGCAGTACCACGCTATGACCTACCCAGTCAACACTTCTTTGCGAGAAAAGCCATCCCAGCCCTCCACCAGCATGTCAAAGACCGCATTGTCCATGCCTTGAGGCAATCAGTCAGTGGAAAGGTGCACCTCACAACAGATGCATGGACCAGTAGGCATGGCCGGGGACGTTACATGTCCATCACGGCTCACTGGGTTAATGTGCAGGATGCAGGATCCACAGGGGGCAGCCATAGTGCGACAGTTCAGCCTATCCCACAGTCTCAGGAAAAAGTTGGAATAAGGCGTTCGCCACTCCTCCTCCTCCTCCTCCAGAAGCGAAAGCTCGTACACAGAGCGCAGTCGCCCTACCACTCCATCCGCAGCTGCCAGTGTTGCACACGGGGTGTCCCATTATCGAACAGCTAGTGGTAAGCGTCAGCAGGCTGTGTTTCAAATGAAGTGTTTGGGCGGCAACAGACACACCGCGGAAGTACTGGTGGAGTACTTGCAGCAACAAACTCAGTCATGACTGGGCAGTGTACATCTTGAGGCAGGCAAGGTATTCAGTGATAACGGAAGAAATTTTATGGCTGCCATAGCCCTTTCAGAACTGAAACACATACCTTGCCTGGCTCACACCTTTAACCTGGTGGTGCAGGGCTTCCTCAAAAATTATCCAAAGTTACCAGCCCTGCTCCTGAAGGTGCGAAGACTTTGCTCGCACATCCGCCGGATGCCCATACACTCCAGCCGTATGCTGAACCATCAGCGATCGCTGAATCTTCCCCAGCACCGCCTAATAATCGACGTTGCAACAAGGTGGAACTCCACACTGCACATGATTCAGAGGCTGTGCGAACAGAGGCGTGCTGTTATAAATTTGTGGGAGGATACACGGGCAGACACTTGGATGGCACACCATGTCTGGTGTGCAGTGGTCGACGCCATCATAAGCATTAACATCCCACTTATACGTCCACTGATGCAAAGTTTGACGCACATTAAGGAGCAGGCATCTGCAGCCGAGGAGGAGGGAAGCCTTGATGACAGTCAGCCATTGACTGCTCAGGGAACTGTCCAGGACGAATTGGCGGACGAAGAGGATGAGGAGGAGGATAATGGGGATGAATATGTATGGGAGGAGGATGATTCTCAGGTGGCAATAGAAACTGGTGGTAATGCAAGGTCTGGTACAGGTTTATTGCGGGACACTTGTGATGTTGATTTGCAAGAAAGTGGGCCTCAACCCAGCAGAAACAGTTAATTCACACCTGGAACATTGGCCCACATGGCTGAGTATGCCTTGCGTATCCTAAAAAGGGCCCCCCGCATTGTTAAAATGATGACCGATAACGACAACCGGTTATCCTCCTGGATACAAGATATAAAGGAAAACTGCAAAATATCATGCCACATGAGAACCTAGGTCAAATATTGGCTACCAAACAAGCAACTCTTGTAGACGTTTGGTTCAGGCATTCCCAGCACACAGCGGCGGTGATGGTTCTCACACGAGCTGCAGGGGGCAACATGGCAGAGGTGCTAGAGGTGCAGAAATCCCAAGTGGCATTGGACAGAGGGGTTTTATGACAAGGTTGTGGAATGATTTCGCAATGATCGCTGACACGACAGGGACAGCTGCATCGATTCAAAGTGACAGGAGACAGCATTTGTCCAGTATGGTTACAAACTACTTTTCCACCCTTATCGATGTTCTCCCTCACAGATCATTCCCCTTTGATTACTGGGCATCTAAACTAGACACCTGGCCTGAATTGCCAGAATATGGATTACAGAACCTCGATTGCCCTGCTGTCAGTGTGCTATCAGAAAGAGTGTTCAGTGCTGCTCAATACTGACCGAAAAAAGGACACGTCTGCCAGTGCCTACCAAAAATGTTGATTAGCTAACCTTCATTTAAATTAACCAATCATGGATTTCACATTCTTTTGCCCCACCTTCCCCTGCTGACACGTAGCTTGCCTGAAAGATGACTTGCTTTTGGGGGGAAACACAGAACCACAAATCTGGCCCTGTGGTATAACACAACACTATGAACGTGGCAGAAAGTGGCTGCCTGATATACGACGCACTAGCAGTACAGCTGAATATACACTGTGTGAGAATTTGAATCTCCATTTTTGGGGGGGAGACACTGAACCCTAACTCTGGCCCTGGGGGATAACACAACACTATGAACGTGGCAGAAAGTGGCTGCCTGATATACGACGCACTAGCAGTACAGCTGAATATACACTGTGTGAGAATTACTATCTCACTTTTGGGGGGAGACACTGAACCACAACTCTGGCCCAGTGGTATAACACAACACTATGAACGTGGCAGAAAGTGGCTGTAATTATTATAAAAAAAAAAAAAAAACTGCAATAACAAGCTACAATGATCTCAGGACAAGTATGGCAGCAATAAAAAGGACTGCTGAACCAAAAAATTGGTAGACAAATACACAAGACAGGTAACTGTGCAGAAAGGAGCAACAGGATTTTTGCTTTGAAAAAAGCAGTTGGTTTGCACAGCACCGTGCACACAGCTATGCAGCTGCTGCACTAAAATACGACCTCCACTGTCCCTGCACAAAAAGGTGGTGTGGGACAGTGAAAATCGCTCCAGCACAAGCGGTTTGGGTTTTTTTATTTTCTCCCTAACTCTGTCCCTGCTTCTGACTAACTGCAGCAAACTCTCCCTATGCTCAGATCGGCAGAAGTAAGATGGCGGTCGGCGTGCACACCCCTTTATAGCCCCTGTGACGCCGCAGACAGCAAGCCAATCACTGCCATGCCCTTGTCTAAGATGGTGGGGACAGAGACCTAAGTCATCACGCTGCCCACACTCTGCGTCCTCCTTCATTGGATGAAAAAGGCCGGTAACAGCGTCATACAAAACGCAACTATGGCGCTCTGATCGTGTACCGCATGGCTGATGCCACACTAGGATCGGTTCGGGTTTCATGAAACCCGACTTTGCCTAAAAGTCACCGATTTATGAAAATGACCGATCCGTTTTGCTCAACGCTAGTAGTGGGCAAATTTTGCTGGCATTGTAATACTGAATGCAACGTTTTCTCAACAGGGATTTATCATACATAATTGAAAATGGGCAAGGCGCGTGCTAAGGGATGGGGAAGTGGACTTGATACTGATGGTGAGTGCGGAGGCTGAGGCCATGGGCAAGGTGAAACCTGTGCCTGCTGCGGGAGCACAACAAACACACATATCATGTCGATCTAGCTTCCTGTCCCACTTTGCAGTGGGGAACGGAACACCACTCTTGAAGCCAGACCAGGTTGAAAAGGTGGTTGGATGGTTAGCAGATAATGCTTCCAGTCACTTTGCCAGCACCACTCTGTTTACCACACAGTCCAGTCTCAGTAGCTATGATTCTGGACCACTCTGATGCTTCTTCTTCCCACAAGTGACTGGAGACAAGTGATCACCCACTTGGACACTCTGAAGAGTTTATAGATTCTGGCCTCTCTCCCTGCCTGTTTAAGTGGGACATGATGAGATCGTGTATAGCGATGCTCAAATATTTGAGCAGTCGCGTTTGCAAGAAGGTGATGGTGGAAAAATGCAATTACAAGAGATGGATGATGATCGGACACAATTACCAACAAGAGGTGTTGTTATGTCAGCAAGTCAGGAGAAGGATGAGGGTGCGGAAGTGGAAGACAATTTGGTGGACGATAAAGTCACTGACCCAACCTGGGAGGGTGACATGCAGAGTGAGAACAGCAAAGCACAAGGGGAGGGATCTGCAGCTTCACAGCGGGCAGGAAGAGGCAGTAGGGTGTTCAGAGACCCAAGATGGGCAACTGTTCCCAAGAGTATCAACGCGGGTGAAGTTGGAAAGCCAAGGTTTAGAACGGTGCTCATGAGTCTGGCAATTTTTCGAAAGACAGTCAATTTAACCCCAAAAAAGGACATTTGCAACATCTGCTATGCCAACATCAGCAGGGGCAGCACAACTATCAGCCTGACCACGACCAGCATGCTCAGTCACATGCAATCAAAGCAACCAACTACCTTTGTTGAAAGCTAGGGTCCAGAAACAGTGTCTGCAGGTGACACCACTGCCTCTTTCCCTGTTCTACGGGCACGCCAATCCCCTGTCCATGACACAGGCATAGATGCTTCCTACCCTGCAGCTGTTGTTGCACACCTGCAACCACAATCAGCAACCACATCCACTTTCTTGTCATAGCACACCTTTCACTTGTCCCTACCCCAGTCCTTGGAACGCAAGAATAAATACATAGCCACCTATCCACAGGCTACAATGCCAGATTGCTTGACCTGTGAATTTTGCCATTTAGACTTGTAGAGACAGAACTTTTCTGCAAGCTCGGTCTGCAGCCACCACTCTTTCTCCTGGTGTACCTTCCCCACCATTGCACAAGCACGTGTTCCATAACATCTGCCATGCGCCGCTGAAAAACGCTGTGACTGGGAAGGTCCTCTTAACCATGAACACCTGGACAAGTGCTCTACATTTGCCTGATGGCACACTGGGTGAACATTGTGGAAGCCAGCACCCAGTCAGACCCTGCGACGGAAAACGTTATGCCAATACCCAGGATTAAGGGCCCTGGTTCAGTCAGGTTTCCCCCACCTTCTACATCAGTTCTTATACCTACTACTCACCTTTAATCTCACAAATGTCAAAATCAGTCGCAAGCTGGAAGCACTACAGCACTGCCTTGGCCAAGTGGCCACAAGCTCTGCTGTAGCTAATCTGTTTAGGCGACAAGCAGCACACAGCCCTGTAGTTGTTGAAAGGTCTAATAGACCAGACTGATCTGTGACTATTGCCCCTGAACCTACAACCTGGCATGGTCATGTCTGACAATGGCCATAACCTCGTGGCAAACTCACAAATGTACCATGCCTAGCCCATGTGCTCAACTTAGTGGTTCAGTGGTTTCTCGAAACCTACCTACCTAGATCTGCCTGAGCTACTTGTGAAAGTATCCCGCATGTGTGCCATTTCCGCAAGTCGGCTACAGCTGCTGGAGCCCTCGCAGGGCTGCAGCAGCGTTTACAACTTCCAGATCACTGACTGGTTTGCAATGATACCACGTGTTTGAACTCCATGTTACATAATCTGGCAAGGCTTTGTGACCAGCAGAGGCCAGTAGTTGAATACCAGCTATTCCATGCACGTCGGTATTCCAGTGAGCCTCCACACTTAAGAACTGATGAGTGGGCATGGATATCTGACATCTGTGTGGTTCTCCAAAACTTTTAGGACTTGGCCAAGATGGTGAACAGCGATGATGCCATAATCAGTGTCACCATCTGGCTTCTCTGTGTAATAAAATGCATGCTGCTCACAATTAACCCCTTCCTGACATCCGACGTACTATCCCGTCGAGGTGGGGTGGGCCCGTATGACCGCCGACGGGATAGTACGTCCAGCGCGATCGGCGGCGCTCACGGGGGGAGCGCGGCCGATCGCGGCCGGGTGTCAGCTGCCTATCGCAGCTGACATCCGGCACTATGTGCCAGGAGCGGTCACGGACCGCCCCCGGCACATTAACCCCCGGCACACCGCGATCAAACATGATCGCGATGTGCCGGCGGTGCAGGGAAGCATCGCGCAGGGAGGGGGCTCCCTGCGGGCTTCCCTGAGCCCCCCGCAGCAACGCGATGTGATCGCGTTGCTGCGAGGGTCTTACCTCCCTCCCTGCCTGCTCCAGACCCGGATCCAAGATGGCCGTGGATCCGGGTCCTGCAGGGAGGGAGGTGGCTTCACAGAAGCCTGCTCAGAGCAGGCACTGTGAAGCAGCCTGCACTTCTCGCAGATCGGTGATCTGTCAGAGTGCTATGCAAACTGGCAGATCACCGATCTGTATTGTCCCCCCCTGGGGCAAAGTAAAAAAGTAAAAAAAAATTTTTCCAAATGTGTAAAAAAAAAAAAAAAAAATATTCCAAAATAATGAAAAAAAAAAAAAAAATATTCCCATAAATATATTTCTTTATCTAAATAAAAAAACAAAACAATAAAAGTACACATATTTAGTATCGCCGCGTCCGTAACGACCCGACCTATAAAACTGGCCCATTAGTTAACCCCTTCAGTAAACACCGTAAGAAAAAAAAAAAAACGAGGCAAAAAACAACGCTTTATTATCATACCGCCAAACAAAAAGTGGAATAACACGCGATCAAAAAGACAGATATAAATAACCATGGTACCGCTGAAAGCGTCATCTTGTCCCGCAAATAACGAGCTGCGATACAGCATGATCAGCAAAAAAATAAAAAAGTTATAGTCCTGAGAATAACGCGATGCAAAAATAATTATTTTTTCCATAAAATAGTTTTTATCGTATAAAAGCGCCAAAACATAAAAAAATAATATAAATGAGGTATCGCTGTAATCGTACTGACCCGACGAATAAAACTGCTTTATCAATTTTACCAAACGCGGAACAGTATAAACGCCTCTCCCAAAAGAAATTCATGAATAGCTGGTTTTTGGTCATTCTGCCTCACAAAAATCGGAATAAAAAGCGATCAAAAAATGTGACGTGCCCAAAAAGTTACCAATAAAAACATAAACTCGTCCCACAAAAAACAAGACCTCACATGACTCTGTGGACCAAAATATGGAAAATTTATAGCTCTCAAAATGTGGTAACGCAAAAAATATTTTTTGCAATAAAAAGCGTCTTTCAGTGTGTGACAGCTGCCAATCATAAAAATCCGCTAAAAAACTCGCTATAAAAGTAAATCAAACCCCCCTTCATCACCCCCTTAGTTAGGGAAAAATAAAAAAAATGTATTTATTTCCATTTTCCCATTAGGGTTAGGGTTAGGGCTAGGGTTGGGGCTAGGGTTAAGGCTACAGTTAGGGTTGGGGCTAAAGTTAGGGTTAGGGTTGGGGCTAAAGTTACGGTTAGGGTTTAGATTACATTTACGGTTGGGAATAGGGTTGGGATTAGGGTTAGGGGTGTGTCAGGGTTAGAGGTGTGGTTAGGGTTACTGTTGGGATTAGGGTTAGGGGTGTGCTTGGATTAGGGTTTCAGTTATAATTGGGGGGTTTCCACTGTTTCGGCACATCAGGGGCTCTCCAAACGCGACATGGCGTCCGATCTCAATTCCAGCCAATTCTGCGTTGAAAAAGTAAAACAGTGCTCCTTCCCTTCCGAGCTCTCCCGTGTGCCCAAACAGGGGTTTACCCCAACATATGGGGTATCAGCGTACTCAGGACAAATAGGACAACAACCTTTGGGGTCCAATTTCTCCTGTTACCCCTGGGAAAATACAAAACTGGGGGCTAAAAATAATTTTTGTGGGAAAAAAAAAGATTTTTTATTTTCACGTTATAAACTGTAGTGAAACACTTGGGGGTTCAAAGTTCTTACAACACATCTAGATAAGTTCCTTGGGGGGTCTAGTTTCCAAAATGGGGTCACTTGTGCGGGGCTTCTACTGTTTAGGTACATTAGGGGCTCTGCAAACGCAATGTGACGCCTGCAGACCATTCCATCTAAGTCTGCATTCCAAATGGCGCTACTTCCCTTCCGAGCCCTCCCATGCATCCAAACGGTGGTTCCCCCCACATATGGGGTATCAGCGCACTCAGGACAAATTGGACAACAACTTTTGGGGTCCAATTTCTCCTGTTACCCTCGGGAAAATACAAAACTGGGGGTTGAAAAATAATTTTTGTGGGAAAAAAGTTTTGTTTTATTTTTACGGCTCTGCATTATAAACTTCTGTGAAGCCCTTGGTGGGTCAAAGCACTCACCACACATCTAGATAAGTTCCTTAGGGGGTCTACTTTCCAACATGGTGTCACTTGTGGGGGGTTTCTACTGTTTAGGTACATTAGGGGCTCTGCAAACGCAATGTGACGCCTGCAGACCATTCCATCTAAGTCTGCATTCCAAATGGCGCTCCTTCACTTCCGAGCCCTTCCATGCGTCCAAACGGTGGTTCCCCCCACATATGGTGTATCAGCGCACTCAGGACAAATTGGACAACAAAGTTTGGGGTCCAATTTCTCCTGTTACCCTCGGGAAAATACAAAACTGGGGGCTGAAAAATAATTTTTGTGGGAAAAAATTTTTGTTTTATTTTTACGGCTCTGCATTATTAACTTCTGTGAAGCCCTTGGTGGGTCAAAGCACTCACCACACATCTAGATAAGTTCCTTAGGGGGTCTACTTTCCAACATGGTATCACTTGTGGGGGGTTTCAATGTTTAGGCGCATCAGTGGCTCTCCAAACGCAACATGGCGTCCCATCTCAATTCCTGTCAATTTTGCATTGAAAAGTCAAATGGTGCTACTTCCCTTCCGAGCTCTCCCATGCGCCCAAACAGTGGTTTACCCCCACATATGGGGTATCAGCGTACTCAGGACAAATTGTACAACAACTTTTGGGGTCCAATTTCTTCTCTTACCCTTGGGAAAATATAAAATTGGGGGTGAAAAGATAATTTTTGTGAAAAAATATGATTTTTTATTTTTACGGTTCTGCATTATAAACTTCTGTGAAGCACTTGGTGGGTCAAAGTGCTCACCACACCTCTAGATAAGTTCCTTAGGGGGTCTACTTTCCAAAATGGTGTCACTTGTGGGGGGTTTCAATGTTTAGGCACATCAGGGGCTCCCCAAACGCAACATGGCGTCCCATCTCAATTCCAGTCAATTTTGCATTGAAAAGTCAAATGGCGCTCCTTCGCTTCCGAGCTCTGTCATGCACCCAAACAGTGGTTTACCCCCACATATGGGGTATCGGCGTACTCAGGACAAATTGTACAACAACTTTTGGGGTCCATTTTCTCCTGTTACCCTTGGTAAAATAAAACAAATTGGAGCTGAAGTAAATTTTTTGTGAAAAAAAGTTAAATGTTTATTTTTATTTAAACATTCCAAAAATTCCTGTGAAGCACCAGAAGGGTTAATAAACTTCTTGAATGTGGTTTTGAGCACCTTGAGGGGTGCAGTTTTTAGAATGGTGTCACACTTGGGTATTTTCTATCATATAGACCCCTCAAAATGACTTCAAATGAGATGTGGTCCCTAAAAAAAAATGGTGTTGTAAAAATGAGAAATTGCTGGTCAACTTTTAACCCTTATAACTCCCTAACAAAAAAAAATTTTGGTTCCAAAATTGTGCTGATGTAAAGTAGACATGTGGGAAATGTTACTTATTAAGTATTTTGTGTGACATATCTCTGTGATTTAAGGGCATAAAAATTCAAATTTGGAAAATTGCAAAATTTTCAAAATTGTCGCCAAATTTCCATTTTTTTTGCAAATAAACGCAGGTAATATCAAAGAAATTTTACCACTATCATGAAGTACAATATGTCTCGAGAAAACAATGTCAGAATCGCCAAGATCCGTTGAAGCATTCCAGAGTTATAACCTCATAAAGGGACAGTGGTCAGAATTGTAAAAATTGGCCCGGTCATTAACGTGCAAACCACCCTTGGGGGTGAAGGGGTTAAAGAGGAGGCTTTGCAGGTGGAGCAAGTTGAGATGAAGCAAGAAACTATACTGGGTGATGCTACACAGCCCAGCCTCATCTCATCTTCTCAGCGTGGATTGGTTAACATGAGAAGGAGTAGGAGCAACAGGAGCTGGTTGCCTGCACTTCAGACTGTAATACCCAAACCACCTTCATCCCATCTGTTCACCATGGATGGCCTGAAGATGAGGAGGAAAGGGAGGACGAGGAGGACAACTTGGACAGTCGCTCTCTTAATAGGCACAGTGAAGTCTTGGCTGTTGGCAGTCTGGCTAAATTATGTTCTTCTGCCTTTTCTGTGACCCTTGTGTTGTACGCATTTTGGCCAACACTAATTACTGGTTGGTCACTCTGCTAGACCAACGCTACACACACTGCTTACAGGATTTCAAAGCTGGGACAGGAGAGTTTGTAAATACAGAAAGACCATGCTGAGTAGATGCGAAATGCTCCACTATATTTCCCAGCAGGGTTGATGAAATAACAGGCCCTTGATGCTGCTACGTTAAACTTATCGCTTTTTTCAGGGCTAATTCAAACATTTATCTGCCATACTTCTACAGTGAGGTGTTGCAGTAGGTATAGCAAATGACAGGCTGGGAATATTGCCATATAAATTTTAAGCCTTGCTGTTGCTTAATTCCATGGACTCTTTGACCAATTAATTTTTTTTATGGTAATCTGTACTCAGAAATTCATCAAAGCAGCCAGTGCTACTTGCGTTCCCCCATTGTTGCTGCCATGTACAAGAAAAAACCTTTTCAAGGCAAGTTCAAATCCCTTCTATATTCTACAATAATACCTCTCTTATATGCAGTTCCTCTATGGTGTGGTTTTGCATGATATGTATATCTTATGACAGGCATTTAGTCAGGGATTATTTCCTTATTTATTCTTAGTCTTGCTGTTGCTCTATGCCATGGACTCATTGTTGGATTCATGTTTTGTACAGTGTTCTATACTCAAAAATTCATCAAAGCAGGAAAAATTTAATGATTTCATGTGTTCATTCACAGTTTCTCTGTAGCATCTGCATGTAAGAGGTAGTGGTTGGATATTTTATGCTACTCGAGCAGGAATTACCACTTCCGAAGTACTGAGTGCTCTATTTCCATCTATTTCTGGGCGTTCCTTTAATTACGGTATGTTTGGCTTCATTGTCCTGCTGGAAGACCCATGACCTCGGATGCAAACCCAGCTTTCAGACCCCAGGAACTACATTGCTACCCAAAATCTTTTGAGGATCTTTATATTTCATGATGCCTTGCACACAGTCAAGGCACCCAGGGCCAGAGGCAGCAAAGCAACACCTAAATTTCTTTGAACTGTGAGGTGGCCATGGTGATAGTCGTGGTGATGAGCTGCTGTGTTCCCACACCTTGGCACCCCACAAAAGAAAACATAATGTCCCATCAGCTGTGTGCGATAAGTGCAAAGTGGAACACTCACATTAGGTTCTGGGGTTCCTTCTGGTCCTGTATTCTTAGTTCCAGCTTCCAGATTCATGCAAACAGTTCCAGACTCGGTACTCATGCTTAACAGTTCAACTTTACTTGAAGACAGGGGTTTTAACACAGATGCAGCACAGTTCACCTTCATTTGCATTTCCCGAGCTCTCCCTGCATTCTCTAGCAACTTTCATCCCAAAGACGCTCCTTTCCCTCCTGCAGCTTTTGTGCCCCTAGATCCACCATCTTCTATCATTCCCCCATCCGGTTTCTCTTGGAAAAAATAAAAGGCGCACTCAGTTCTGCCTAGTCCCGGCCATAGGCTCCAGCTCCTCTCATAATGATTACTACACTCTATGGTGACCGCTTGCACGCTGTCCATCCTGGGGTCCCGCACAGACCGGCAGTCTCCAGCCCCATCACTAATCCATCTTCCATCTCCTGTTGCTATCTCACTGGCTCTGCTCACACTATATCCCACTGCTCTGCCCTTCACCCATCTCTAGCTCCACCCAACCGGAAAAAAACCCTTACTATAACTATGCTTATACTGACACTCTAATTCCCTAACTCTATTGTGCCCCACTAAACTATACCCAGTACTATCCTATTCTACAGCTACCCTCTTACCTTATCCCTCACATCTTCCTCTATTCTTGCAACAATATGAAACATTAGATGTAATATCACATACACAATACTATTATTAAGATACATGTAGGCATCGTTCACATTACTTCCATTTAACCATACACATATGGACACTAGGGGGAGATGTGCTTGACAGCTTCTGTCACCCGCTTACAGAACCGCCACCATATTTGCCTGTAACTACTGTGTTCTTTTATTTTTAGGCCTCATTCCATTTACAGTAAACAGCAGAATGATGAGCTTTACCAAAATAAATCTATTTTGGTCTCATCTGTCTACAAGACTCCTGTTGGCCGTCTAAAAATAATGAGGTCTGCCTGTTCCCTCTATAAATTGTGAGGGCCGCCTGCTGACCCTCCAAGTTTCAAACTTTACAGTATTAATACAAAAAAGAAAATTTGCCTAACTCAGATGGATAAATTATATTGCATTAGCATTTATCAATATATGTCTATGCAAAACATAGCCGGCTGCTTAGTGAGGGCTGGCTGCTGGCTATCTAAAATTAGAGTGAGGGCATCCAGATGGCCCAATGACAATAGTGAAGGCCACCTGCTGGCCCGCTAACAATAGTAAGGGCCGCCTGATGGTCCTCTACGAGGAAAAGTGATGGCTGACTAATGATCCAGAAAAAAAAAATTTATCTGGATGTTTCTGATCATGTCTCACATACCTCATGGACAGATAAGGCTTCTTTCTCACTTTCGTTGGAATGTGCACATCGCAATGCGTCGTTCTGTGAAAAAAATGCATAGTTGCCCGCAGGATGCGTTTTTTTCACATAGACTTGTATTACCAACACATCGCGACGTATGGACACACATTCCATACTTCGTGCACTGGATGCGTCTGTATTTGGCGGCCCGTCATTACGAAAAAATGTTCAAGGGAACGTTTTTTCGCACGTCGGGTCCTGCATTTCCTACCGCGCATGCGCGGTCGGAACTCCGCCACCTCCTCCCCAGTCCTTAACATTGAGCATCGGACGCATTGAAACACTGCGTCCGCTGCTCACGTCTGTCAAAATTGCACACACTTCCGTCGGTACGTCCTGCGGACGCTTGGCGATGGGCACATACCGACGGAAGTGTGAAAGAAGCCTAAGGTAGAAACATGCTAAAATTACATTTCCTGTAGAATGTTTTTTTCAGAAAAAAATGCAAACGTACAAAAATGCAGCAAAAACTACGTGTGAACATATCCCAAGGTGTGGAGGAACATATTTTTTTCTCTTCTTCATTTTGCCTTACATAGAAGCCATTATCCTGGAAAGAATGTTTTTCAACATTTTTTCCAGTCAAATCCATTCCAACTGCGGTTTTATATGTTTTATTGTCGGTCCGTAAAAGTGACGTAATACTCTGACAACATTGTTATCAGCACCGACCTGGGATTCAGAGATGCTTCCAGGGGTGTTCCCCATGCTGTTCGCTTATCATTTCAGCGCTGTTTACATTATTCTCAGCAATTTTTAGACCCCCTCCAGACCTCTGGTGGGCCGCTGTAAAAATGCTCGATTTTCTCATTGATTTCCATTATACTCGTTACTCAAGTCGAACACCCGAGCATTTCCATTTGCTTGACTTAAGTAACACGTACCCGAACATTTAAGTACTCGCTCATCACTAATGGCTGTGCACATAAAAACATTTTTAGAAGAGTTGGCAGATGTGAGAAATGTTGGGCGCTGTTGGGCTGTTCAGCTGAACTCTGGAGACCAAACCCAATCAAGTCCTAGACACTCAGATTTACTTCTTTAGAATGGTGGTTAATACGCTCAAGTCCTCACTTTATAAATGATAATTGTTAATACCAAGGAGGTATGAAGCTTGTCCTCTATATCGTATCACAGCCGCCCCAGATAATAATGACATGATATGTTTACCTGTGTGTCTGCTTTTCTGACCTTCCACTAATAAGATGTTGATCTATATCAAGCATTTGGAACATCTCATATTCATTCTCTCTTTATTTAATCTAGATCAGATGTTTGAATTCTCTTTCAAGTATTCTGCTGTCAGATTTGTTCCTATCAAGGAGACAAGAATGAATAAAACCGAAAGAAAACTATTTATCTTTTAAGGACACTCACTGTTCACCAACTTGATGGTAAAAATATGTTTCTATTGTACAACGAGGAGCCGAGAATCACCAGCATTCCTGCAATTACAGAGATATAATAAACCTTTTATTACAACTGTAATACTTTTCCTGATAAGAGCCTATTCTTCTATGATACTGTGCATTATATTAAACTTTATCAATTTATCTTGAGCAACCTAGTAAAAAGTTTCTGATTTATTTTTTAATATAACTTATATTAGTATTACTTACAGTATGTGCGGTAGTGTACCTACCAGATGGCTGAAGGAGCTCACACAGTGGAGCCCATCCAGAACGACGACCACTCTTAACTATATTGGTCATGTTCTCCATGATCTACTACTCTCCTTTAGCTTTAGACCTGCCACCTACAGAATAGCAAGGGCATGCACAGGATGTCAGAGTCTGCGATTGGAACAACATGGTGATGTCATCGAGCTGTGACTCCTGACATCCTGTCCCTGCCAGAATTATATCACCATATCACTCTGCCTAAGCTGGGATGCTGACTGTGTTGGTGAACTTGCCAGGATTTGGGGTTATGTGAATGTATCTGTATAAGTAGTGTATGAATTTGATGAATTTCTGAGTACAGAACACTGTAAAAAACATGAATCGGTGAATAAATACATGGAAAAAAACAGCAGCAAGGCTTAGAATTTATAAAGCAATAATCAATCCCTGACTAGAGGAGTGTGATATGCTATTCCTACTGCCACACTTCACTGTAGAAGAATTGTAGATAATAGCTGTATTATTGTAGAATATAGAAGGGATTTGAATTGGCCCTGAACATTTTGTTTTCTTGGATGTGGCAGCAACAAACTGTGTAGTAACGCAAGTAATACTGGCAGCTTTGATGAATTTCTGACTACAGATGGACTTAAAAAACATGAATTGGTCAATAATGCATGGAAGAAACCAAAGGCTGAGAATTTCTAAAGCAATAATCCCTGACTAGATGCCTGTCATACGCTATTCCTACTGTCACACCGTTGACGAATTGCAGATAAGAGCATTATTATTATAATAGAATAGAATATAGTTGAATTAGCAATTAAAAAAAGCAATTAGTTTAATGTAGCAGCCTCAAGGACTGTTATATTATCATCAACCCTGCTGGAGAAAATAGTAGTGTTTCACATTTTCTCAGTCTGATCTTCTGTGCTTACTGTACAAACTCTCCTTTCCTGGCTGTGAAATCCTGTATGCAATGTGAGAACCCCTATGTGATGACCACCTGATAGCTCACAACAAGGCACTGGATTATATACTAATAGAACCCTTTGGCTCTTTTGGTTTCAAAAGTTTCTCCCTCAACTAAAAGGTGGATCCATGGAAAAACATTTTTTACCATTGCAAAGAAGTGGGTCTCCTACACTGGTAAAGCGTGTGCACTAAGTGCAAGGAATGCCCGAAATTAGGAGGCACTGCAATACCCCTTTCTTGAGACGTAGTGGAGGGTCTCAGAATATTTTCTTCCCAATTATTAAGGAGTTGGTATCCTAGACTGCTAATGCCCTTGCAGTAAATGCATGGGCTGAAAAATATTTACCCCTGGGGGGTTTACATATACATATACATATATATATATATATATATATATATATATATATATATATATATATATTCTGGCAGATTGTCTCACTCGGCTGCACACTGTGACTTTAAGAACTTCCTTTGGTTTATTGTATTTAGCATAAACCAAGATGTAGTACAGAAAATACAGCCCTCTGGGCAAAACAGTTAACCAAATCAAAATGGTGGCAGAACAAACAGTCCTTCTGTCAGTGGGGTTCCTCCTTTATCACTTCACCAGTGACTCTATCACAATATGTATAAAAGAATGTTCGAGGTGGGCACCTAAAAATTGCTAATGCAGGCATGATAAACACCATTAAAAAATCTATAGCGAGGGTAGTGTGATCACCTTGTTGATATGGTTGTGGAGGAGGAAGAGGAGAATGACACAAAAAAGACAAAATCCTGAAGCGGTTACCATGTTTGGATGGGAGGGGAGCAAATGAATAGACCAGAAAAAAAACACTGGATTTGAGTTTATGTTCTGCTGCTGTCATCCAGTGATGTAAAGAAGTCTAGCATAATCCAGCCCTTTCTTCATTTTGATAAGAGTGAGCCTGCCAACATTGCACCTATTGGTTAGAATACCCCTGGTGGCACTAAAAACCTGCTCTGACAAAACACTAGCAGCAGGGCAGGCAATGAACTCCAAGGCATAGAAAGACACATGTCTAGCTTCAATACCCAATATTTGTAGAGCACAGAGGAATTACGGAGGATGCTGTTTTGGTCAGCAAGGTAGTCCTTTAGCATCTTCAAAACTGTTTCCCTCCTTGACAGAACACATCACGCTCTGGGCCTGGGTATGGGGAGGGTCTGAGAAAACTGTCCCAGTTCTTTGAGAGTGTTCCTCTGCCTCTGCTGCATCTGGTGTGTGTCTCCTTAGTCTCCACTCCTTGGTTGTCCAAAGAAAGTGACCTCTCCTGCCAGAGTTGTCAAATTGGATTTTTTTCAATAATTCCTCAAGTAGGGCTATCTGGGGGGAACTCTGATTGAACCAGGGCTCACAATCCTACATGTTGGTAGCACATGCTCCATCCCAGGGTCTGACTGCGTCCTGTCTTCCACAATGTTCACCCAATGTGCCATTAGCGTCCCTTTCCACAAGCATTTGTCCAGGTGTCCGTGGTTAAGTGGACCTTCCCAGTCACAGCATTGGTCAGTGCATGGCTGATGTTATGGGATACGTGCTTAAATAGTGCAGGAATGGCATACCAAAAAAATAGTGGTGTCTGGGGACCGAGTACCAAGGGACGGCCGCCGCCATGAGGTTGCGGAAAGGTTCCTTCTCCACAAGCCTAAACAGCAACATTTCTAGGGCAAGCAGTCTGAAAATGTGGCCAATTAGCATTATAGCCTGAGAGTGGGTGGCTGCGCACTTATGTTAGTGTTCCAAGGAGTGGGATAGAGACAACTGAATGCTGCACTTGGACAAGGGTGTGGACTTGGTTGCTGATGGTGGTCTCAAGTGTGCAATGACAGGTGCAGGGTGGGAAGCATTTTTGTCTATGTCATGGACAGGGGATTGGTGTGCTCTCAAAATAGGGGAAGAGGCAGTGGTATCACCCGTAGATAATGTTTCTGGAACCTGACGTTTGGCCCAATTAGTCGGGTGCTTTACTTGCATGTGTCTGAGCATGTTGGTGTTGGTCAGGATGGTAGTTGTGCTAGCCCTGCTGATGCTGGAATGGCAGATATTGCAAATGGCCTTTTGGGGTTAACTGAAATGCTTTTAA
This sequence comes from Ranitomeya variabilis, assembly GCF_051348905.1. Lineage (NCBI taxonomy): Eukaryota > Metazoa > Chordata > Amphibia > Anura > Dendrobatidae > Ranitomeya > Ranitomeya variabilis. The sequence goes on along the minus strand of NC_135234.1, from coordinate 41,851,651 downwards.
AAAAGCACCAGACTCGGGAACACATAACACTTGGGTTGGCAACTTCACCCGTGTTGCTGTTCTGGGGATGAGTTGCCCGCCTTATGTCTCTGACCACCCAATTGCCTCTTGTTGCCTGTTGTGGTGCTGAAGATGCCCCCCCTGTGCACTGGTGTTCTCGCTCTGTATGTCACCTTTCCAAGTTGGGTCAGTAACTTCATTGTCCACCACCTCGTCTTCCATTTCCGTACCCTGGTCCTCTTCCTGACTTGCTGATGAAACAACACCACTTGATGGCAATTGTGTCTCATCATCATCCAGCTCTTGTGGCAGTAATTGCATTTTTCCACCGTTGCCATCTTGTGAGCATGACTGCTCAAATATTTCAGCATCGCAACATGAGATCACCTCATTTCCCATTTTGAACCGACACGGCGAGAGACCTGAATCCATAAATGCAAATGTGAACAACTCTTCAGAGTGTCCAAGTGTGGGATCACTTGTCTCCGAGCACTCGGCATGGTGGAAGTTAGGAGGATCATGGTGAGGATTATGTGGTCCAGAATCACAGGCTACTGAGACTGGACAGTGTGGCAGAGAGGATGGTGCTGGCAAAGTGACTGGAGGCATTATCTGCTAGCCAGCCAATCATCTTTTCACACTGGTTTGGCTTCAAGAGAGGTGTTCCATGCCCCCTACAAAGTGGGACAGAAAGCTAGATCGACATGACGTGCATGTTTGTTATGCTCCCACATGAGGCACAGTATTACCTTGCCCACGTCCTCGACCTCTGCGCTCACCATCAGCATCAACTCCTCTTCAGCATCCCTTACGACGTGCTTTGCCCATTTTCAATTATGCGTGATATATCCCTGTTGAGAAAATGTTCCTGACAGTATTACAATGCCATCAAAATTTGCCCACTACAGATGGACGTATAAGACTGTTGTATTAATATAGCTATGGTATTTGTAACAAAAGTTTTTCTTTTATGTGTTTTGAAGCTCAACTCTAGCACGATAAATGCCATATAAAATGTCACTGCTGAAAAACGTTGTAGTATTACAATGCCAGCCAAATTTGCCTACTTCATATGGACATATAAGACTTCAAAATCAATATAGCAATGCGATTTTTTTGAACAAACTTTTTATTTTTGGGGGTTGTGGCTTAACTGTAGCACGCTAAATAGAGTTGAAAATATTGGCACTAAATAAAAAGACCCATATCTCTGGAACCGTATGGCAGATTTAGAAAAAAAACAAAACTGGAATGCTCAGAGGAGCAGGGAATAAAATAATAGCAAAAAATGATCACTTTTGACGTGGTGACAGGTCCTTATTAAAAGGCATTATTATGTTATAGAGGCACCCAGTATATTGTAACCATCAAATGGGCACACAGGGGCATAGTTACTTTCTAGGGACAAACATGTGGGCACATATTTCTAAGACACTTACAAAGGGCATTCATTTTTTCTAGGGAGCGATGTTGCTTAAAGCACCGCTCCAGCACTATTTTTCAGCGCTGGAGTGGTGCTTTAGATGTAAGCCCTCCACCCCTTGTCATATACTCACTCTCCGACGTCTTCACAGCTTCCTTGATGCTGCTCCAGTCTCTCTGTGCCCTCCTGTGAGCGCAGCTTCTGACTGTCCGGAAGTCAGAAGCTACATCACACACTCTCAATGCAAGTCTATAAAAGACAGAACAAGTCTCTTATAGACTTGTATTGTAAAGTGTGCTCCGCGCAGCTCCATAAAATACTGGAGCTGAGAGTAAGTCACTTTTTACTTCGGAGACCATCGGGAGTCTTGCCGGCAAAAATGGATGAAAACACGGGAAGGTGAGTATGAGACAGGGGACTTACATTTAAAGCAGCACTTCAGCTGTGCAATAAAAAAATGCTGGAGTGGTGCTTTAAGGAGTATTATTAGTATCTGGGGTACCAAGAGGAGAAGTGTTACCATGCCCTAGAGCAGGTGTAGTAATTTAGGGACAAATACGACAGCAGCGGTTCAGCATTGAGGTATCAGCAGGATAAGGAGTTTGTGTTGAATGAGAATAAATAGGAGCTGGGAATCTAAAAAGTCAAATGGAGATGCTGTATGTTGTAATCTCTGTAGACGAGTCATTACTAGAATCATAGAATCATAGCATCATAGTATGGTAGAGTTGGAAGGGACCTCCTGGGTCATCTGGTCCAACCCTCTGATCAAAGCAGGATTCACTAAATCATCCCAGACAGATGTCTGTCCAGCCTCTGTTTGAAAGCTTCCATGGAAGGAGAACTCACCACTAGGGTTGAGCAAAACGGATCGGTCATTTTCAGAAATCGGCGACTTTTAGGCAAAGTCGGGTTTCATGAAACCCGAACTGATCCTAGTGTGGGATCGGCCATGTGGTACACGATCAGAGCGCCAAAGTCGCGTTTCGTATGACGCTGTTACCGCTGTTTTTCATCCAATGAAGGAGGACGCAGAGTGTGGGCAGCGTGATGACATAGGTCTCTGTCCCCACCATCTTAGACAAGGGCATGGCAGTGATTGGCTTGCTGTCTGCGGCGTCACAGGGGCTATAAAGGGGCGTGCACGCCGACCGCCATCTTACTTCTGCCGATCTGAGCATAGGGAGAGTTTGCTGCAGTTAGTCAGAAGCAGGGATAGAGTTAGGGAGGAACTATAAACCCCCAAACCGCTTGTGCTGGAGCGATTTTCACTGTCCCACACCACCTTTTTGTGCAGGGACAGTGGAGGTCGTATTTTAGTGCAGCAGCTGCATAGCTGTGTGCACAGTGCTGTGCAAACCAACTGCTTTTTTCAAAGCAAAAATCCTGTTGCTCCTTTCTGCACATTTACCTGTCTTGTTTATTTGTCCACACTTTTTTGTTCTGAAGTCCTTTTTATTGCTGCCATACTTGTCCTGAGATCATTGTAGGGACTAGGGAGTGTGTTATTGCAGTCATTTTTTTTTTTTTTTATAATGATTACAGCCACTTTCTGCCACGTTCATAGTGTTGTGTTATACCACTGGGCCAGAGTTGTGGTTCAGTGTCTCCCCCCAAAAGTGATATAGTATTTCTCACACAGTTTATATTCTGCAGTACTGCTAGTGTGTCATATATCAGGCAGCCACTTTCTGCCACGTTCATAGTGTTGTGTTATACCACTGGGCCAGAGTTGTGGTTCAGTGTCTCCCCAAAAAAAATGGAGATTCAAATTCTCACACAGTGTATATTCAGCTGTACTGCTAGTGCGTCGTATATCAGGCAGCCACGTTCTGCCACGTTCATAGTGTTGTGTTATACCACTGGGCCAGAGTTGTGGTTCAGTGTCTCCCCCCAAAAGTGAGATAGTAATTCTCACACAGTTTATATTCTGCAGTACTGCTAGTGTGTCGTATATCAGGCAGCCACTTTCTGCCACGTTCATAGTGTTGTGTTATACCACTGGGCCAGATTTGTGGTTCTGTGTCTCCCCCCAAAAAATGGAGATTCAAATTCTCACACAGTGTATATTCAGCTGTACTGCTAGTGCGTCGTATATCAGGCAGCCACTTTCTGCCACGTTCATAGTGTTGTGTTATACCACTGGGCCAGAGTTGTGGTTCAGTGTCTCCCCCCAAAAGTGAGATAGTAATTCTCACACAGTTTATATTCTGCAGTACTGCTAGTGTGTCGTATATCAGGCAGCCACTTTCTGCCACGTTCATAGTGTTGTGTTATACCACAGGGCCAGAGTTGGGGTTCAGTGTCTCCCCCCAAAAGTGAGATAGTAATTCTCACACAGTTTATATTCTGCAGTACTGCTAGTGCGTCGTATATCAGGCAGCCACTTTCTGCCACGTTCATAGTGTTGTGTTATACCACAGGGCCAGAGTTGGGGTTCTGTGTCTCCCCTCAAAAGCAAGTCATCTTTCAGGCAAACTACGTGTCAGCAGAGGAAGGAGGGGCAAAAGAATGTGAAATCCATGATTGGTTAATTTAAATGAAGGTTAGTTAATCAACATTTTTGGTAGGCAGACGTGTCCTTTTTTTGGTCAGTATTGAACCAGCAGCACTGAAGACTCTTTCTGATAGCACACTGGCAGCAGGGCAATCGAGGTCCTGTAATCCATATTCTGGCAATTCAGGCCAGGTGTCTAGTTTAGATGCCCAGTAATCAAAGGGGAATGACCTGTGAGGGAGAACATCGATAAGGGCGGAAAAGTAGTTTGTAACCATACTGGACAAATGCTGTCTCCTGTCACTTTGAATCGATGCAGCTGTCCCTGTCGTGTCAGCGGTCATTGCGAAATCATTCCACAGCCTTGTCATAAAACCCCTCTGTCCAACGCCACTTGGGATTTCTGCACCTCTAGCACCTCTGCCATGTTGCCCCCTGCAGCTCGTGTGAGAACCATCACCGCCGCTGTGTGCTGGGAATGCCTGAACCAAACGTCTACAAGAGTTGCTTGTTTGGTAGCCAATATTTGACCTAGGTTCTCATGTGGCATGATATTTTGCAGTTTTCCTTTATATCTTGTATCCATGAGGCAGGCCAACCAGTTGTCGTCATCGGTCATCATTTTAACAATGCGGGGGTCCCTTTTTAGGATTTTCAAGGCATACTCAGCCATGTGGGCCAATGTTCCAGGTGTCAATTAACTGTTTCTGCTAGGTTGAGGACCACTTTCTTGCAAATCAACATCACAAGTGTCCCGCAATAAACCTGTACCAGACCTTGCAATGCCACCAGTTTCTATTGCCACCTGAGAATCATCCTCCTCCCATACATATTCATCCCCATCATCCTTCTCCTCATCCTCTTCGTCCGCCAATTCGTCCTGGACAGTTCACTGAGCAGACAATGGCTGACTGTCATCAAGGCTTCCCTACTCCTCGGCTGCAGACGCCTGCTCCTTATTGTGCATGAAACTTTGCATCAGCAGACGCATAAGTGGGATGTTAATGCTTATGATGGCGTCGACCACTGCACACCAGACAACTCCATGTCTGCCATCCAAGTGCCTGCCCGTGTATCCTCCCACAAATTAATTACAGCACGCCTCTGTTCGCACAGCCTCTGAATCATGTGCAGTGTGGAGTTCCACCTTGTTGCAACGTCGATTATTAGGCGGTGCTGGGGAAGATTCAGCGATCGCTGATGGTTCAGCATACGGCTGGAATGTATGGGCATCCGGCAGATGTGCAAGCAAAAGCAAAAGCAAAGTCTTTGCACCTTCAGGAGCAGGGCTGGTAACTTTGGATAATTTTTGAGGAAGCCCTGCACCACCAGGTGTGAGCCAGGCAAGGTATGTGTTTCAGTTCTGAAAGGGCTATGGCAGCCATAAAATTCCTTCCGTTATCACTGAATACCTTGCCTGCCTCAAGATGTACACTGCCCAGCCATGACTGAGTTTGTTGCTGCAAGTACTCCACCAGTACTTCCGCGGTGTGTCTGTTGTCGCCCAAACACTTCATTCGAAACACAGCCTGCTGACGCTTACCACTAGCTGTTCGATAATGGGCCACCCCGTGTGCAACACTGGCAGCTGCGGATGGAGTGGTAGGGCGACTGCGCTCTGTGCACGAGCTTTCGCTTCTGGAGGAGGAGGAGGAGGAGTGGGGAACGCCTTATGCCAACTGTTTCCTTAGACTGTGGGATAGGCTGAACTGTCCCACTATGGCTGCCCCCTGTGGACCCTGCATCCTACACATTAACCCAGTGCGCCGTGATGGACACGTAACGTCCCCGGCCATGCCTACTGGTCCATGCATCTGTTGTGAGGTGCACCTTTCCACTGACTGATTGCCTCAAGGCATGGACAATGCGGTCTTTGACATGCTGGTGGAGGGCTGGGATGGCTTTTCTCGCAAAGAAGTGGCGATGGGTAGGTCATAGCGTGATACTGTGTGGGCCATCAGGTCTTTGAAAGCTTTGCTTTCAACCAAACAGTAGGGCATCATCTGTAATGAGATTAGTATAGCAATGTGGGCGTTCAAATCCTGTGTACGCGGATGAGAGGATGAAAACTTTCTTTTCCTAACGAGAGTCTCTTGTAGGGTGAGCTGGACTGGAGAGCTGCATATGGCGGAACTAGCGGTGGTGGTGGTGGACATGGCGGATTGAGAGAGAGTTTGTTATGGTATTCTTGTTGTTGGCCTACATACAGTCTTTCCTACCAATAACCTTGTGATTCCCTGACTGCTTTGGCCTTACGACGATACCTCCACATTTGATGCTGGTGGTGTCCTAACCGGTGGGCTTACAGTGAGGGAAGCAATGTAGCATTGCTGACTACCTTCATTCCGAGCAGGTGCACCAATCGTACGGGACGTTTGGTAGTTAGTCCAGGCTTGCAAGTGCATGCTGGTTAAATGTCTAAGCATGCACGTTGTATTTAAATTTTGAAGATTCTTCTCTCTGCTAAAGGTCTTTGAGCATTTCTTACAGATAACTTTTGACTGATCATTCTGATCTTGGTTAAAAAATTGCTACACTACACTCTTCCTACTATCGAAAACCTTTTCAGGCATTGTGCGTTGTGCTACTTTCACTGAATGGCCACGCTCTCCTAAAACTGTTTTTGTTTTTCGCAAACATTTTTGGCCTGATACGGGCCTGCCAGATGACAGCTGTTGCAATGTAGATGGCTGCTGCGGATCATCCTCCTCCGCTTCTGAGCTAGTGGCAGCGGCACCCTCTTCCCCCAATGGCTGCCAATCTGGGTCAACAACTGGGTCATCTATCACCTCCTCCTCAATGTCATGTGCACCTTCTTCAGTGTCACCGTGTAAGGTGCTATAGCGTTCGGGACAGGGCACCATAGTCTCATCAGGGTCACATTCTGGCTCAGTAAACTGCGAGGGCAATGTAGTGATCAGAGTCTATGGAACAGCATCACAATCTAGCTGTGGCTGTGCATCAGTGCACTCCATGTCCGATTCTTCTTGTAATTGGCAGTGTACAATTTCCCTTTCTAACCCAGGCACGGTATGTGTAAAGAGCTCCATGGAGTAACCTGTAGTGTCGCCTGATGCATCCTTCACTTTTGGTTTGGGAGAAGGACACAAGGAAACGTCTTTTTCCTGACTGGGAGCATCCACTGATGACAGGCTGCTCTTACATTTAGAACTTTGGGAAGAGGAGGCGAAAGAGCTAGAGGGTGAGTCAGCAAGGAAAGACAACACTTTTTCCTGCTTCTCCGGCTTTAAAAGCTGTTTTCCTACTCCCAGGTAAGGGAGCCTTCGAGGCCTTGTGTAGCCAGACGATGACGCAGGCTGAACACCTCCAGCCTTAGGTGCTACTGTGCTTTTGCCACTACCATGAGATGCAGCACCACCAGCACCACCAGTACCAGCTGGCAACCCCCGCCCACGGCCTCTTCCACCAGACTTCCTCATTTTTTTGGGGGAGACACTGAACCACAACTCATTTTACACCGTCGTAATATGAGGGGCCCTGTGCCAGTACCGTCGCCCACGAGAGAGTGTTCCCCCCCAGCTTGAACAGTGCTCTACCACTTGCAATACTACCTCTCCCAGCTCCACCACTGTGTAGTCTGTGCGGTTAAAACCTTAAATGGCACTGCCAATACGAATTATTTGAAATGATAGATGATAGTTAAAATATACATGGGCCCTGGCCTCCATTTAATACTTTGCGCCTACTACCACTGTCTTTATTATTTGGGCGTAATAACGGTGTCTGCCGCTGCTTCTTTTTTTTCCTTCACTGAACAAAGCTGAACTTTAACTGTTGTCCCGTTTCAAATATTAAACTGCATTTGGCCTACTTGTTGGGTTGGGGCCTACTAACGGTGTCTGCCGCTCCTTGGTGTTCTCCTGGTTTATTTTTCTTGCGCTTCAATCTTCAGGCTTTCGTTTAAGTATTTTTTATATTAAACTGCATTTGGCCTACTTGTCGGGTTGGGCCTAGTAACATTGTCTGCTGCCACCTCTTGTTTTCCTCTACTAAACAAAGCTGAGCTTGAAGCTTCAGGCTTTCGGCCTGTAACAACAATATGAAACTACATTTGGCCTAGTTCTTGGTTTGGGCCTAGTAACGTTGTCTGCTGCTGCCTTTTGATTTCCTCTACTACACAAAGCTGAGCTTCAATCTTCAGGCTTTCGGCCTATATTTAGAATATGAAACTGCATTTGGCCTACTTGTTTGGTTGGGCCTACTAACGGTGTCTGCCGCTGATTGTTGTTCTCCTCCACTGAACAAACCAATGCCGCCTGTTTACTCCTGTTACCAATTTTTAACAGCTTTTAGCCTACTTTTTTATTTTGGGCCTATATCTGTGTTTCCTCCTCATTCCTGCCCATTGCCCAGCCACTGCTAGATGAGTCTGCTGGTACATTGACACAGACCTCTACATTCCCCTTGCACTCTACACAGCCTGAATCTGACCCTGCTGAAACTCAGGTTCCCCTTCCCGCATACTATACCACCTTACATGGGGACAAAGAGGAAGGTGCAGATGAAAGCGCAGGTTCCTTCAACAGGTAGGGGGGCACACTCATTGGCGACGTCACTGGCACAGGGCCCCTCATAGTACGCAAAAGTGTCTCTGCCGGTGGGAGGCGCCCCCGCCGTCAATCACAACTCCGTACTCATTGAGGAGTAGGGTTGAGCGAAACGGGTCGATCATTTTCAAAAGTCGCCGACTTTTGGCTAAGTCGGCGTCTCATGAAACCCGATCCGACCCCTGTGCTTGTCGGCCATGCGGTACGCGACTTTCGCGCCAAAGTCGCGTTTCAATGACGCGAAAAGCGCCATTTCTCAGCCAATGAAGGTGAACGCAGAGTGTGGGCAGCGTGATGACATAGATCCTGGTCCCCACCATCTTAGAGAAGGGCATTGCAGTGATTGGCTTGCTGTCTGCGGCGTCACAGGGGCTATAAAGGGGCGTTCCCGCCGACCGCCATCTTACTGCTGCTGATCTGAGCTTAGGGACAGGTTGCTGCCGCTTCGTCAGAAGCAGGGAGAGCGTTAGGCAGGGTCCACTAACCACCAAACCGCTTGTGCTGCAGCGATTTCCACTGTCCAACACCACCTTCGGTGTGCAGGAACAGTGGAAGCTATTTTTTTTTTTTTTTCCCCTCAGCGCTGTAGCTCATTGGGCTGCCCTAGAAGGCTCCGTGATAGCTGTATTGCTGTGTGTACGCCACTGTGGAAACCAACTGCTTTTTTCAAAGCACATATCCTCTTGTTCCTTCCTTTCTGCACAGCTATCTTTTTTGTTTGTCCACACTTTTTATTTAATTTGTGCATCAGTCCACTCCTATTGCTGCCTGCCATACCTGGCTTACATTACTGCAGGGAGATAGTAATTGTAGGACAGTTTTTTTTTTGTTTTGTTTTTTTTTTGTGGGAGATTAAGATTGGCATTTCTGCTACAGTGCCATCCCTGTGTGTGCCATCTCTCACTGAGTGGGCCATAGAAAGCCTATTTATTTTTTCCGTGATTTGTGTTCTAAAATCTACCTCAACACAGAAACACTACATCAATCAGTGGGAGAAAAATATTGGCCTCAGTCAGGGCTTGTGTGCCACTGCTGTGTGTGCGCTATCATTCAGTGGGCTATAGCAAGCCTATATTTTTTTTTTTTTTTTTTTTTTAATATTATTTGGTTTCAAAAGTCTCCCTGAAAAAAAAAAAAAAACCTAAAAAAACAGTGGGAGAGTAATATTGCCCTTTCAGCTTGTGTGCCAGTCTTGACTCCTGGGTGTGCCACCTCTCTCCCTTTCATTCAGTGGGCCATAGAAAGCCTATTTTTTTTTTTTTTAATATTATTTGGTTTCTAATTCTCCCTGAAAAAAAAAAAAAAACCTAAAAAAACAGTGGGAGAGTAATATTGCCCTTTCAGCTTGTGTGCCAGTCTTGACTCCTGGTTGTGCCACCTCTCTCTCTCTAATTGTGGGCCATAGAAAGCCTTTTTTTTTTTTTTTTAATATTATTTGGTTTCTAAAGTCTCCCTGAGAAAAAAAAATAAATAAATTAGGTGGGAGATTAATATTGACATTAGTGCTTGAGTGACAGTCCTGCGTGTGTGTCATCTCTGTGATTTTGTGCCACAGAAAACAGAGTGTGTAACATTGTGCCTGATTTTCCTTGTGGTCTCACCAACCTGTTAAGGGATATTGAAATCATACTGAAGTTATAGCTCACCGTGTAAGTTGTTTGATAGCAACAAATAAAGTTACTTTGGTTAAGATTTTAAAACAATGAGGAAGTCTGGTGCAAGAGGTCGTCGTGGGCGTTCATTGTCAGCTGGTAATGATGGTAGTGGTAGTGGAGCATCAGGTGGTCGTGGGGATAAAAATATTCCACCTAAGTCTGGAGCTGTGGAGCCAGTTTCGTCGTCAGGCTACACAAGGCCTCGAACGCTCTCTTTTCTGGGAGTAGGAAAACCGCTTTTAAAGGCGGAGCAGCAACAGCAAGTTTTGGCTTACATTGCAGACTCAGCCTCTAGCTCTTTTGCCTCCTCTTCCGAAACTGGTAAATGTAAAAGCAGCGCGTCGCTTGTGGATGTTCACGGTCAGGGACAAGTCGCTTCCTTGTCCTCCTCAGCAAAAACTACAACAAGAGAGAAGGATGCAGCAGGCGACACAACGGGTCACTCCATGGAGCTCTTTACACATACCGTCCCTGGCTTAGAAAGTGAAACATTTAACAGGCCATGCCCATTACAAGTATATTCTGACATGGAGTGCACTGATGCACAGCCACAGCCAGAGTACTATGCTGCTCCTTTGACTCAGACCACCACATTGCCCTCTCAGGGTACAGATCCACAATCAGACCCTGATGAGACTATGTTGCCCCGCCACGAACGCTATACCACCGACCGACACAGTGACACAGACGAAGTTGCACACGAGCTCGAAGAGGAGGTAATAGATGACCCAGTTATTGACCCCGATTGGCAGCCATTGGGGGAACAGGGTGCAGGCGGCAGTAGTTCAGAAGCGGAGGTGGAGGAGGGGCCGCAGCAGGCATCAACATCGCAACAGGTTCCATCTGCCGGGCCCGTATCTGGACCAAAACGCGTGTCAAAGCCAAAACCTGTTGGAGCACAGCGTTGCCATCCGGTTAAAGCTCAGTCTGCAATCCCTGAAAAGGGATCAGAGTCTAGGAAGAGTGCAGTCTGGCATTTTTTTAAACAACATCCAACTGATCAGCGCAAAGTCATCTGTCAAAAATGTTCAACTAGCTTAAGCAGAGGTCAGAATCTGAAAAGTCTAAATACTAGTTGCATGCATAGACACTTAACCACCATGCATTCTCAAGCCTGGACTAACTACCAAACGTCCCTCAAGGTTGTAGCACCCTCGGCCAATGAAGCTAGTCAGCAACGCAACATCCCTTCCGTCACTGTAAGGCCACCATTTTCCGCACCACCGGCAGTATCTGTGCAGGTTTCTTTGCCAGCCAAAAGCAGTCAGGGTCAGGGAATCACCAGTTTTGTAGGAGGAAATATTGCATGTAGGGCACCGGCGGAAACAATACCGTCTCCAACCGTCTCTCAGTCTGCCATGTCCACCGGCACACCCGAAAGTTCCACGATCTACAGCTCTCCAGTCCAGCTCACCCTACATGAGACTCTGGTTAGAAAAAGGAAGTACTTATCCTCGCATCCGCGTACACAGGGTTTTAACGCCCACATAGCTAGACTAATCTCGTTAGAGATGATGCCCTACCGGTTAGTTGAAAGCGAAGCTTTCAAAGCCCTGATGGAGTACGCTGAACCACGATACGAGCTACCCAGTCGACACTTTTTTTCCAGAAAAGCCATCCCAGCCCTGCACCAGCATGTTAAACAGCGCATCGTCCATGCACTCAGGCAATCTGTGAGTACAAAGGTGCACCTGACTACAGATGCATGGACCAGTAGGCATGGCCAGGGACGTTATGTGTCCATCACGGCACACTGGGTGAATGTGGTGGATGCAGGGTCCACAGGCGACATCAATTTAGGGACAGTTGTGCCTAGCCCACGGTCTAGGAAACAGTTGGCTGTAGGCGTTCGCACCCCCTCCTCCTCCTCCTCGTCCTCCTGCAGAAGCTACAGCTCTTCCACAGAACGCAGTCGGCCAACCACTCCATCGGCAGATGACACTGTTGCACACCAGTTGTCCCATTATGGGCCAGCTACTGCCAAGCGTCAGCAGGCTGTATTGGCTATGAAGTGTTTGGGCGACAACAGACACACCGCGGAAGTTCTGTCCGAGTTCTTGCAACAAGAAACGCAGTCGTGGCTGGGCACAGTAGATCTTGAGGCAGGCAAGGTAGTGAGTGATAACGGAAGGAATTTCATGGCTGCCATCTCCCTTTCCCAACTGAAACACATTCCTTGCCTGGCTCACACCTTAAACCTGGTGGTGCAGTGCTTATTGAAAACTTATCCTGGGTTCTCCGACCTGCTCCTCAAAGTGCGTGCACTTTGCTCACATATCCGACGTTCGCCTGTACACGCCAGCCGTATGCAGACCTATCAGCGGTCTTTGAACCTTCCCCAGCATCGCCTAATCATAGACGTTGCAACAAGGTGGAACTCAACACTGCACATGCTTCAGAGACTGTGCGAACAGAGGCGTGCTGTTATTTATTTGTGGGAGGATACACGGGCAGGCAGTAGGATGGCAGACATGGAGTTGTCAGGTGTGCAGTGGTCGAAGATACAAGACATGTGTCAAGTCCTTCAGTGTTTTGAGGAATGCACACGGCTGGTTAGTGCAGACAACGCCGTAATAAGCATGAGCATCCCCCTAATGCGTCTGCTGATGCAAAGTTTGACGCACATAAAGGAGCAGGCGTCTGCACCAGAGGAAGAGGGAAGCCTTGATGACAGTCAGCCATTGTCTGGTCAGGGCAGTGTACAGGACGAGGTAGCGGGCGAAGAGGAGGTGGAGGACGAGGAGGATGATGGGGATGAGTATATTTTTAATGCGGAAACTTTCACGGGGGCACAGGAAATTGGTTGCGTGTCACGGCCGGGTTCTGGTTTTTTGAGGGACACAAGTGACGTAGATTTGCCTGCAACTGCCCCTCAACCAATCACAACCGGAGATTTGACAAGTGGAACTTTGGCCCACATGGCGGATTATGCCTTACGTATCCTACAAAGGGACACACGCATTACGAAAATGATGAACGATGACGATTACTGGTTGGCCTGCCTCCTTGATCCACGCTATAAAGGCAAATTGCAAAATGTTATGCCACATGAGAACTTGGAACTAATATTAGCAACCAAACAATCAACTCTTGTTGACCGTTTGCTTCAGGCATTCCCAGCACACAGCGCACGTGATCGTTCTCACACGAGCTCCAGGGGGCAGCAGACTAGGAGTGTTAGGGGTGCACACATCAGAAGTGGCGTTGGACAGAGGGGTTTTCTGACCAGGTTGTGGAGTGATTTTGCTATGACCGCAGACAGGACAGGTACTGCTGCATCAATTGAAAGTGACAGGAGACAACATTTGTCCAGTATGGTTACTAACTATTTTTCATCCCTTATCGATGTTCTCCCTCAACCGTCATTCCCATTTGATTACTGGGCCTCCAAATTAGACACCTGGCCAGAATTGGCAGAATATGCATTGCAGGAGCTTGCTTGCCCGGCAGCAAGTGTCCTATCAGAAAGAGTATTCAGTGCTGCAGGGTCAATATTAACCGAAAAAAGGACTCGTCTGGCTACCCAAAATGTTGACGATCTAACATTCATTAAAATGAACCACAACTGGATTTCAAAATCTTTTGCCCCACCTTGCCCGGCCGACACCTAGCTTTCCTATGAAAAGCTCTTGCCTGTGAATTACTTTTCTAATGTCTAATTTGCTGCTGCAGATTGTACAGCATACGACATGTTTACACCTCCCTAAATGGCCAAACTCCCCACACGGGGCCGTGGTATCGCGACTTGGCGCAAGCACCCGTGAGACTGCTGTTTGTCTGAAGAGGTGGGTGTGCTCGCTTTTGGTTGACGGCATTGCTACTGGGTCCCTCATAGTACAATGTAGTGTCTCTGGCGGTGGTGGTGCGCACCCAACGTCAGACACACCGTTGTAACATGAGTGGCCCTGGGGCGGTCCCGCCGGCCTCAAGAGAGTTCCCCCCTACCCCAGCTCAAACTGGGCTGTACTACGTGCAAAATTATGTCGCACAGCTCCACCAATCTTTAGTCTATTCGCTGACATCATTCAATGTCTGGCACTGACAATACAAATTTGTAGACATCTATGATGCAACTTAAAGTAGTCTGTGTCTGTGTCCTATATTGGCACCATTAAATAGTTACTGCCAAATTACTATGTCAGAAACACAGCAGATGAGCCCACCCCTGTACCTAAGTATGCCATCTTTTTTTTTGTTTTGGTTGTTTTGCGAGACATTAACATCTATTTATATTTTGGGAGTACTGGGACAGACACTCCTTGCACTACTCCTCCACTCAGCACCAAGCTGCCTGCCCGTGTATCCATGTAACCGCTGTAAAACTGCCATGAGCCTATTGTTTGTTATTTTAGGCCTTTGATAGCCTGTCTGCGGTCCCTACTCCTCCACTGACCACCAAGCTGCCTGCCCGTGTATCCATGTAACCGCTGTAAAACTGCCATGAGCCTATTGTTTGTTATTTTAGGCCTTTGAAGCCTTTCTGCGCTCCCTCCTTCCACTAGTCCTCCACTGACCAGACCACTGCTGCCCGTGTACCCCTGGAACCAATTTTAAAGTGCCTACAGCCAGCCCATTTTATTGTGTTAGGCCTTCGAAGCCTGTCTGCGGTCCATACTTCCACTAGGCCTCCACTGACCAGACCACTGCTGCCCGTGTACCCCTGGAACCAATTTTAAAGTGCCTACAGCCAGCCCATTTTATTGTGTTAGGCCTTCGAAGCCTGTCTGCGGTCCATACTTCCACTAGGCCTCCACTGACCAGACCACTGCTGCCCGTGTACCCCTGGAACCAATTTTAAAGTGCCTACAGCCAGCCCATTTTATTGTGTTAGGCCTTCGAAGCCTGTCTGCGGTCCCTCCTTCCACTAGGCCTCCACTGACCAGACCACTGCTGCCCGTGTACCCCTGGAACCAATTTTAAAGTGCCTACAGCCAGCCCATTTTATTGTGTTAGGCCTTCGAAGCCTGTCTGCGGTCCCTCCTTCCACTAGGCCTCCACTGACCAGACCACTGCTGCCCGTGTACCCCTGGAACCAATTTTAAAGTGCCTACAGCCAGCCCATTTTATTGTGTTAGGCCTTCGAAGCCTGTCTGCGGTCCATACTTCCACTAGGCCTCCACTGACCAGACCACTGCTGCCCGTGTACCCCTGGAACCAATTTTAAAGTGCCTACAGCCAGCCCATTTTATTGTGTTAGGCCTTCGAAGCCTGTCTGCGGTCCATACTTCCACTAGGCCTCCACTGACCAGACCACTGCTGCCCGTGTACCCCTGGAACCAATTTTAAAGTGCCTACAGCCAGCCCATTTTATTGTGTTAGGCCTTCGAAGCCTGTCTGCGGTCCCTCCTTCCACTAGGCCTCCACTGACCAGACCACTGCTGCCCGTGTACCCCTGGAACCAATTTTAAAGTGCCTACAGCCAGCCCATTTTATTGTGTTAGGCCTTCGAAGCCTGTCTGCGGTCCCTCCTTCCACTAGGCCTCCACTGACCAGACCACTGCTGCCCGTGTACCCCTGGAACCAATTTTAAAGTGCCTACAGCCAGCCCATTTTATTGTGTTAGGCCTTCGAAGCCTGTCTGCGGTCCATACTTCCACTAGGCCTCCACTGACCAGACCACTGCTGCCCGTGTACCCCTGGAACCAATTTTAAAGTGCCTACAGCCAGCCCATTTTATTGTGTTAGGCCTTCGAAGCCTGTCTGCGGTCCATACTTCCACTAGGCCTCCACTGACCAGACCACTGCTGCCCGTGTACCCCTGGAACCAATTTTAAAGTGCCTACAGCCAGCCCATTTTATTGTGTTAGGCCTTCGAAGCCTGTCTGCGGTCCATACTTCCACTAGTCCTCCACTGACCAGACCACTGCTGCCCGTGTACCCCTGGAACCAATTTTAAAGTGCCTACAGCCAGCCCATTTTATTGTGTTAGGCCTTCGAAGCCTGTCTGCGGTCCATACTTTAAATACTCCTCCACTCACCACCAAGCTGCCTGCCCGTGTATCCATGTAACCGCTGTAAAACTGCCATGAGCCTATTGTTTGTTATGTTAGGCCTTTGATAGCCTGTCTGCGGTCCTTACTTTAAATACTCCTCCACTCACCACCTAGCTGCCTGTGTATCCATGTAACCGATGTAAAACTGCCATGACTGCCTACTGTTTGTTATTTTAGGCCTTTGATAGCCTGTCTGCGGCCCCTACTTGCAATACTCCTCCACTGACCACAATGCTGCCTGGAGTGCCTGCCTGTGTATCCATGTAACCGATGTAAAACTGCCATGACTGCCTACTGTTTGTTATTTTAGGCCTTTGATAGCCTGTCTGCGGCCCCTACTTGCAATACTCCTCCACTGAGCACAATGCTGCCTGGAGTGCCTGCCTGTGTATCCATGTAACCGATGTAAAACTGCCATGACTGCCTACTGTTTGTTATTTTAGGCCTTTGATAGCCTGTCTGCAGCCCCTACTTGCAATACTCCTCCACTGACCACACCAATGCTGCCCGTGTACCCCTGGAACCTATTTAAAAGTTCATAGAGCCTAGTTATATATTTTATTTACTATTAATAAGGCCATGATGGACTACGCTGTACCACGCTACAAGCTAACCAGTCGACACTTCTTTTGCGAGAAAAGCCATCCCAACCCTCCACCAGCATGTAGAAGACCGCATTGTCCATGCACTCTGGCAATCTGTGAGTACAAAGGTGCACCTGACAACAGACGCATGGACCTGTAGGCATGGCCACGGAAGATTACGTGTCCATTACGGCGCAATGGGTTAATGTGGTGGATGCATGGTCCACAGGGGACAGCCTACTAAGTCTGTCTGCAGTCCCTAATTCAAATTGTCCTCCACTGTCTAAATCGGAACTTCCACCTTCTGGCTTTCGGCCTATAGTATCAGAAATTAAACTGCATTTGGCCTTCAACTTTGGTTAGGGCCTACTAACGGCTTCTGCCCCTCCCTGGTGTTGTCCTCAACTAAATAAAGCTGAGCTTCAACCTTCCGGCTCTCATTAAGTGGTTTTTAAAAAAAAAAAATTGGTGGTTAGGGCCTACTAACGGCTTCTGCCCCTCCCTGGTGTTGTCCTCAACTAAGTAAAGCTGAGCTTCAACCTTCCGGCTCTCATTATGTGGTTTAAAAAAAAAAAATGGTGGTTAGGGCCTACTAACGGCTTCTGCCCCTCCCTGGTGTTGTCCTCAACTAAATAAAGCTGAGCTTCAACCTTCCGGCTCTCATTAAGTGGTTTTAAAAAAAAAATGGTGGTTAGGGCCTACTAACGGCTTCTGCCCCTCCCTGGTGTTGTCCTCAACTAAATAAAGCTGAGCTTCAACCTTCCGGCTCTCATTAAGTGGTTTTTAAAAAAAAATGGTGGTTAGGGCCTACTAACGGCTTCTGCCCCTCCCTGGTGTTGTCCTCAACTAAATAAAGCTGAGCTTCAACCTTCCGGCTCTCATTAAGTGGTTTTAAAAAAAAAAAAATTGGTGGTTAGGGCCTACTAACGGCTTCTGCCCCTCCCTGGTGTTGTCCTCAACTAAATAAAGCTGAGCTTCAACCTTCCGGCTCTCATTATGTGGTTTTAAAAAAAAAAAAAATGGTGGTTAGGGCCTACTAACGGCTTCTGCCCCTCCCTGGTGTTGTCCTCAACTAAATAAAGCTGAGCTTCAACCTTCCGGCTCTCATTAAGTGGTTTTAAAAAAAAAATGGTGGTTAGGGCCTACTAACGGCTTCTGCCCCTCCCTGGTGTTGTCCTCAACTAAATAAAGCTGAGCTTCAACCTTCCGGCTCTCATTATGTGGTTTTAAAAAAAAAATGGTGGTTAGGGCCTACTAACGGCTTCTGCCCCTCCCTGGTGTTGTCCTCAACTAAATAAAGCTGAGCTTCAACCTTCCGGCTCTCATTATGTGGTTTTAAAAAAAAAATGGTGGTTAGGGCCTACTAACGGCTTCTGCCCCTCCCTGGTGTTGTCCTCAACTAAATAAAGCTGAGCTTCAACCTTCCGGCTCTCATTAAGTGGTTTTAAAAAAAAAATGGTGGTTAGGGCCTACTAACGGCTTCTGCCCCTCCCTGGTGTTGTCCTCAACTAAATAAAGCTGAGCTTCAACCTTCCGGCTCTCATTATGTGGTTTTAAAAAAAAAAAAAATGGTGGTTAGGGCCTACTAACGGCTTCTGCCCCTCCCTGGTGTTGTCCTCAACTAAATAAAGCTGAGCTTCAACCTTCCGGCTCTCATTAAGTGGTTTTAAAAAAAAAATGGTGGTTAGGGCCTACTAACGGCTTCTGCCCCTCCCTGGTGTTGTCCTCAACTAAATAAAGCTGAGCTTCAACCTTCCGGCTCTCATTAAGTGGTTTTAAAAAAAAAATGGTGGTTAGGGCCTACTAACGGCTTCTGCCCCTCCCTGGTGTTGTCCTCAACTAAATAAAGCTGAGCTTCAACCTTCCGGCTCTCATTATGTGGTTTTAAAAAAAAAATGGTGGTTAGGGCCTACTAACGGCTTCTGCCCCTCCCTGGTGTTGTCCTCAACTAAATAAAGCTGAGCTTCAACCTTCCGGCTCTCATTAAGTGGTTTTAAAAAAAAAAAAAATGGTGGTTAGGGCCTACTAACGGCTTCTGCCCCTCCCTGGTGTTGCCCTCAACTAAATAAAGCTGAGCTTCAACCTTCTGCTCCAAATTACCATTTTAAAAAATGCAATAGGCTTTTCCGGCCTACTAAAGGTGTCTGCCCCTCCCTGGTGTTGTCCTCAACTGAACAAAGCTGAGCTTCCACATTCTGGCTTTCGCCCTATACTATCAGATATTAAACTGCATTTGGCCTACTAGTGTGGTTAGGCCCTTGAAACAGTGTCTGCTGCTCTTGGGTTTGCTACTCCACTGAACAAAGCAATGCCGCCTGTTTAGTCCTGTTACCAATTTTGAACTGCATGTAGCCTACTTTATTCTTTGGCCCTATATCTGTTTCCTCCTCATCCTGCCCATTGCCCAGCCACTGCTAAATGAGTCTGCTGGTACATTGACCTAGACCACTACATTCCCCTTGTACTCTACACAGCCAGAATCTGACCCTGCTGAAAGTAAGGTTCCCCTTCCCGCATGTTATACCACCTTACACAGGGACAAAGAGGAAGGTGCAGATGAAAGTGCAGGTTCCTTCATCAGGTGGGGGGGCATACTCGTTGGCGACGTCACTGGCACAGGGCCCCTCAGAGTACGCAAAAGTGTCGCTGCTGGTGGGAGGCGCCCCCGCCATGCAAACACACCGCCGTACTTTGAGGGGCCCTGTGCCAGTGGCAATGCGAACGAGTGGGCCCCCCCTGCTTGCTCAGGATCACAGCACTTGCAACTTTTAAATACTTACCTTTCCCTGCAACACCGCCGTGACGTAGTCCGCATTTCCTGGGCCCACGAAAAACTTGAGCCAGCCCTACTCCCCCCACAACTTTCCCCCAATTCCTTATGCCCAACTATTATTATACAGTTAATTAAGATTGGCAAGCTTCAGAAACAAGAATGGATGTTTTTGGCATTAAAATGGGCACTGTAGGTGTTTTCCTGGCCTCCACTCACTGCCGACTATGCTTCCCCATTGACTTGCATTGGGTTTCGTGTTTCGGTCGATCCCCGACTTTTAGCGATAATCGGCCGACTGCACTCGACTCGACTCTGGACAAAATCGGGTTTCCCAAAACCCTACTCGATCTTAAAAAAATGAAAGTCGCTCAACCCTAGTGGCCGACACTTCTTAAGGGGACTGCTGTGGCTGATGGTGATGCAGCAGAGTTGTTATGGCTCTCCACGGGTAGAGCTTGGCCCCAGTGCAATTATGGTGTTAAAGTCAATGATGGAGAATGTTGTAGTGCAGGGCAGGTGATGCAGTAATAATTCAGAGGACACAGCAGGGTGCAGTTTCAACACTTTACTCACAGTTCTTATATGCAGTCCCCAGCTGGGTGTTGTGTCCTCTTGGTCTGTGGCCCAGCCAGCTCTCAGGTAAATTGGGGTTCACTTTCCCGAGACCCCCTTTATTATGTACCATCCCTGGCCGTCTCTTTGCGCTGACTTCGCCCTCCTGCCCTGCTCCTCACGCACAGTGTCCCAAGCCGGCAGGCTTGGATCTTGTTGGGTGACTCCTCCTGGTCCCCTTGATCCTATGTGGCTGCCTTTTCGGCAAATGTGTGTGACTGTGGCTGTGGCATGTATAGTTACACAGCCTCCGGCTTGCTAGCTGAGCCTTGTAGTTCTTCCACTAGTCTGGGGGCCGGTTCCCCTACTGTGACCTGGTCTTTCCACCCAACTACGGTTGGCATGGATTCAGACACCCAGGGTGGATTCCTCACTTCCGTGGCCCCTAGGACCTCTTCCTTCCTTCTCTCAGGAGCTTCTCTCTCTGTCCTCTGGTGCTGGGACGAGCTCTCACTCCTCAAGTCCCCAGTTCCAACTCCCTCTGCCTCTCACTAACTGACTAACACCTCCTTCTTGTTTCCATGACAGCTCCTCACAACTGCCACTCTCTCCACCCACACCTTCTACTTAGTCCCTCCCTGGCCTAGAGAGGTCTAGTGTTGGATGCTAGTGTGTGGGTACTGGGTATTGTTCCCTCTTTACCCGGGAGCTGAGTACCACACCTCTGGGTGAGGTGCAGTACTTCTGTGGCGACTGGACCCACAGGGGGCCACATAATGGCCGGCAAATGTCCCTGACACTCATCGCCAACCTGCTGACACTCGATTACATTCATAATGTGACTGTCAACAGGTGAAAGTGGTTGACTAGTTTGGCAAATTAATTTGGGATTACCCTATAGGACAATTTGCATTGCATGGATGGCCTTTTGCTTTTGAAAAGAACTGTGAAATCCCTTATGTCTCCTGTGGCAGCACTGCAGGAGAGCACTTGCTAACATATTCCCCTGCTGATTATATCTGATTGCTAGAGTGGCAGTAGTAGTAGAAGAGTTTTAATAATATAAGTGCTCTATAACATGACTATGCACTAAGTTAAGTAAAATGATTTGCAGGACCCTGTTCCCAGGGCCCCATCCGTGATCCATGGCATTCAGATCGGAGCAATGCAGAATCCTATTAATTGTCTAGTTTACCAAATCTCGTCTGTTTGCAGCGAAATAATGATGTGGCTGCTGTGAATCGTTTTGCTGAACTTTACTATTCCCTTTATATGTGAGTTTGAATATTTAATAGTGCAAAAATTGAATTTTTGGCTTAGATGATAAGATAGGGAATGCAGTTCTGTAAGGTTCTGAAACTTTCCAAATTATTTCTCCAGTTGTATTACATCGTCTCATTCTTCTGCTCTCCTACATTAGAGATAGACATGACTGGCTTGTTGGAAGAAGCAATGAATAAATAAGTACGAGCGTTTCATGTTCTTGTGTGTTCAGACTTTTGTTTTCTATTACTTTTTCTATTCTTTTGTTATATTTGCATTGGGATTTTCACCTTCGTTCATCATAAAACAGTAGATGAGAAATACAGATATATTGCCTTTGTTGTTAGAGTTGTTGGAAGCAAAACTGAAGATCAAACAAAATCCATTCAACTTCTTAAAGATGGGAATATTTTGGGTCAACTTTTATCATACTGTATTTTTTGTGATTTTCCAACAATTCCTGCTCTTCATGAGAAGAATTTAAGTTTTCACTGATACTACTTTGGGGTTTAGACAGTAGAATCTATCTATATAATCGTCTAAGGGGTACTTCCGTCTGTTTGTCTGTCTGTAATGAAATCCCACATCGCTGCATCAGCAACAAGCTTAGTCTGGGCGCGAATTGGCCCCTCACTACACCGCTCCAGTCAGTGCCCCCTCCCTACCCCCTCCAGTCAGCACCAGTGTGTTTCCCCATCCCGGACCAACTTTTTACTATTGATGCTGCCTATGCAGCATCAATAGTAAAAAGATATAATGATAAAAAAAAAAAAAAAAAGGTGCTATTCTCACCTTCCGACGTCCACCGATGCGGCCACCAGCTTCCGTTCCCAGAGATGCATTGCAAAATTACCCAGACGACTTAGCGGTCTTGCGAGACCGCTAAGTCATCTGGGTAATTTCGCAATGCATCTCTGGGAATGGAAGCTGGCGGCTGCATTGCGTGCATCGGGACAGCTTCGGTGGACGATGAAGGGTGAGTATATAACTATTTTTTATTTTAATTATTTTTTTTAACAGGGATATGGTGCCCACACTGCTATATACTACGTGGGCTGTTATATAATGCGTGGGCTGTGTTATATAATGCGTGGGCTGTGTCATATACTGCGTGGGCTGTGTTATATACTACGTGGGCTGTGCTATATATTACGTGGGCTGTGTTATATACTGTGTGGGCTGTGTTATATACTGCGTGGGCTGTGTTATATACTGCGTGGGCTGTGCTATATATTACTTGGGCTGTGTTATATACTACGTGGGCTGTGCTATATATTTCATGGACTGTGTTATATACTGCCTGGCTGCTATATGCTATGTGGGCAATGTTATATACTGTGTGGCCTGTGTTGTATACTACGTGGACTGTGCTATACACTATGTGGGCTGTGCTATATGTTACTTGGGCTGTGTTATATACTACGTGAGCTGTGCTATATATTACGTGGGCTGTGTTATATACTGCCTGGCTGCTATATACTATGTGGGCAGTGTTATATACTGCATGGCCTGTGTTATATACTACATGGCCTGTGTTATATACTGTGTGGGCTGTGCTATATACTATGTGGCTGCTATATACTACATGGCTGTGCTATATACTACGTGGCTGTCTGTGTTACGTAGGCTGTGCTATATACTATGTGGCTGCTATATACTATGTGGCTGCTATATACTATATGGCTGTGCTATATACTATGTGGCTGTGCTATATACTATATGGCTGTGCTATATACTATGTGGCTGTGTTATATACTATGTGACAGTGCTATATACTACATGGCTGTGCTAAGCGTGACATACATACATACATATTCTAGAATACCCAATGCGTGTTATATACTACGCGGGCTGTGCTATATATTACGTGGGCTGTGTTATATACTGCCTGGCTGCTATATACTACATTGGCAGTGTTATATACTGTGTGGGCTGTGCTATATACTACATGGCCTGTGTTATATACTGCATGGGCTGTGCTATATATTAAGTGGGCTGTGCTATATACTACGTGGCTGCTATATACTATGTGGCCACTATATACTATGTGGCTGCTATATACTATGTGACTGTGCTATATACTACGTGGCTGTCTGTGTTACGTGGGCTGTGCTATATAGTATGTGGCTGCTATATACTATGTGGCTGCTATGTACTATGTGGCTGTGCTATATACTATGTGGCTGTGCTATATACTATTTGGCTGTGCTATATACTACGTGGCAGTGGTATATACTACGTGGCTGTCTGTGTTATATACTATGTGGCTGTGTTATATACTACGTGGCTGTGCTATATACTACGTGGCTGTGCTATATACTACGTGGCTGTGCTAAGCGCGACGTACGTACATACATACATACATATTCTAGAATATCCGATGCGTTACAATCGGGCCACCATCTAGTTTACTAATAACTGTTTTGGGGGTTAGGGTGGCAATACTAGGACTAAGGCAAGACAGAGGAAGAAAGCAGCATAGGGCACTGCCATATACCACCTGGAATGGGGGTGGGTGGATAAATGTCATTACTGTTGTAACATTGCACTGCTAACATTCTCCCATGCCCTAAGTGACATGAACTGTGCTGTTATCAGTATTGCAACATAAAGATTGCTGGGAAACAGACAGACCAGTACGAAGTAATGATAAGATTATTGATCCACAAAGTCAAATATTTTGAAATTTGATTTACGGCTGTCAAAAAAAACTTGCCCATCATCATTTTGCATACAGGTGAAGCATGAGAGCACTGGCTAACGTCATTCTGTGTTGTAGTGTTGGCCTTCCCAAAATGCTCGGCAGCAATGATATCAAGAAGATTATGCTACCAATGGTGGTCAGTAACGGGGCCATCACAGATCAGTGGTTCCCAGCAGAGCACAGATTGTCATTCTCCATCTCCAGAGTCACTGGTAAGCTGTTCTCTGCTGTACAGTGTAGTTTGTTATGGTCAGTGAGGTCACCTCTTTCTCTTTCTCTCGCTTTCTCTCCTGTAGAGTGTAATTTCTTTAGGTCAATGGGGCTCTATCGCTCCTGTAGAGTGTAAGCTCTTAAAGTCACATTGGTCTTCTCTCTCCTCAACAGTATAAGATCTTATGGTTACCGGGGCCCTCTCCCTCTTGTATTGTGTAAGCTTTTAATTTTAGAGTGTAAACTATTATTGTTAGCGGTATCCTCTCTCTTTCCTGTAGAGTGTAAGGTCTTATGGTCAGTAGGGTCCTCTCTCTATCCTGTAGAGTGTAAGCTCTTATGGTTAGTGGAGTACTGTCTCTCTCTCTCTCTCTCTCTCTCTCCTGTAGAGTGTAAGCTCTTATGGTCAGCAGGGTCCTCTCTTTCTCCTGTAGAATGTAAACTATTATGGTCAGTGGTGTCCTCTCTCTCTCTTTCTCTCCTCTAGAGTGTAAGTTCTTATGGTCAGAGAAGTCCTCTCTCTCTCCTATGGAGTAAACTATTATGGTCAGGGGTGTCCTCTCTCTCTCTCTTTCTCTCCTGTAGAGCGTAAGCTCTTATGGTCAGCAAAGCTCTTCTGGTCAGTAAGGTCCTCTCTCCTTCTCTCCCCTATAGAGTGTAAGCTCTTATGGTCAGCAAAGTCCTCTCTCCTCTAGAGTGTAAACTATTGTGTCCTCTCTCTCTCTCCTGTAGAGTGTAAGCTCTTATGGTCAGTAGGGTCTTGTCTCTCTCTATCCTGTAGAGAGTAAGCTCTTATGCTCAGTGGGGTCCTCTCTCTTTCTCTCCTCTAGAGTGTAAGCTCTTATGGTCAGCACGGTCCCCTCTCCTTCTCTCCCCTGTAGAGTGTAAGCTCTTATGGACAGCATGGTCCTCTCTCCTTCTCTCCCCTGTAGAGTGTAAGGTCTTATGGTCAGCGGGGTCCTCTCTCTCTCCTGTAGAGAGTAAGCTCTTATGGTTAGTGGGTCCTCTCTCTCTCTCTCCTGTAGAGTGTAAGCTCTTATGGTCAGCATGGTCCTCTCTCCTTCTGTCCCCTGTAGAGTGTAAGCTCTTATGGTCAGCAGGGTCCTCTCTTTCTCCTGTAGAGTGTAAACTGTTATGGTCAGGGGTGTCCTCTCTCTCTCTTTCTCTCCTGTAGAGTGTAAGCTCTTATGGTCAGCAGAGCTCTTTTGGTCAGCAAGGTCCTCTCTCCTTCTCTCCCCTATAGAGTGTAAGCTCTTATGGTCAGCAAAGTCCTCTCTCCTCTAGAGTGTAAACTATTGTGTCATCTCTCTCTATTTCTCTCCTGTAGAGTGTAAGCTCTTATTTTTAGCAGGGTCCTCTCTCTTGAGTAGGGTGTCAGCTCTTATGGTCAGCGAGGTCCTCACTATCTCTCCTGTAGTGTAAGCTCCTATGGTCAGCAAGTTCCTCTCTCTCCTCATGCAGACGTGCCATCACTCGTATTCTTTACTTGTTTACTAGTAATTATTAACTACACCTTTGGGTCAGGAGTTAGATTCTAGTGGCAGCTAAACAAAAACTGCATTGTGCACTGTATTTATTTTTGATTTCTACTATGAATACCAATATGCTTAATGCATACAGATCTGCTTATTAATATTCACACCTTTACGTAAAGTTTCTAGACCTTATAAATGTGTATAACAAAGTTCAACCTTTTGTGCTCCCAAAATAAGTGGCCAACCAAAGTAATTATATATACACAGAGCGACTCTAAAAAGAATTGAGAGCTGTCAGCAGTGTAATAATGTCCCTGCCAAGAAGGCAGGATTTGTTCTTTGTCCTTCTCTAAATTGCTTTGTAGAGAGAACCTTTTACTTTTTTAAGTAAAAAATAAATAAAAAGTAACTGCAGGTAAAACTCAAGTGACGGACCGCCGGCTACTGAATACTGAGCAGGTGACGCTCATAGCAAAGAATCCATGAAATACTATTCCCAAAACACCTTGATTATGTCTACTATGCAAATAAATCTAAATTGAAATTGGAAATTGGATTATTTGGATTGTTAATCGAAAAGGTTTCTTGTTCAAGCAACAATCGACTTTTTTGCATGAACGTTCAAAGTCTACTCAGCCAGATACAAAAAGTAACAACGTTTCGTCCATTCAAAAGCTCTTTATCAAGTACAAACAGAGAGCTGCACGGTGAGCTTAAATAGCTGGTTGACATACCCAACACCAATCATTAAATAGCTCCGTCCACTAGAGTAACTATCAATATACATACAAAAAACAAACATATTGATAAAATAAAGGATATACTCATGATAGTGTATGAAGATCAGTGTTTTATAGATAAAAAGAGAACAAGGGAATAGTGTTAATAAAAGGAGAAGAACTTCCTGGTTGCAGTGAGTTGGTATTAGTGGAAGGTTTAAGCAAGTTCACTGTGGAGTTCAAGTGCAGTGGGCTGCTTGTGTCTACATGGATCCATTTGTCATGCCCGGGACCTCAAGATTGTCACCGGGTCATCGGGTACATCACGCCTGCAGAACTGCAGGTGAAGATGGACACTCTTCTCAAAGGCGGAGGATAATGTAATCCAGGTGCATTACCATAGATGGAGAGGGATCCCTAGTGATAGTGGAGATAGTAGGAAAAGGCATGGTCTATCGAGAACGAGTGTCAGGTACCTGAGGAAAGACTGTAACCTGTGGTGCCCTATCCCACATGCTCCACTGTAATAACCATGAATTGTTCAGTAAACATTTGACTGTTGATAAGCATTTGGTGTTCCCTGGATGGTGTGGAGCAGTTCCTGAAGATGAAAGCCTGGATCTAGTGGAGGCCTATGGCCCACTAGTGAGTGTGATGCACCCCACACCTGATAGCTCACTGGGACAGGACACGATTTTCCTGTAGGGTGCCAGAGCATTAAGGAACAGCAGCTGCCCATGACTACCTCGCTCAGGCACCTTACATTATGTTGGTGGAGTTGACCAATCCTGGTCAAAGCTGCATGTTGTCATGAGAACTCCAGTCACATGATCACAATGTGGACAGCAATCATGTGATAACAGGTAGGTAAACAAAGCAGATTACAGTCATTGTGCATATAAAAACCAGTCTCAATCAAAACGCAAAGAAGGCAGATGGAGGACCAAGGGGACCATTGTTTCTTATGATGCATTTCTAATGCATGATGCACTTTGCTGCTAATACATCCAACTCCCTTGTGTCCCTTCCTCCTATTGGTCCTCCATCCTCCCTCTTTGTGCTCTGATTGATAATGATTTTCACTTGCATGATAGTAGAGCATGGCACTCCTGGCCGCAGGTGCACCAAAAGGAGCCCAATCCATACTATAACATCTATGGAGAACTTGGCACTCAATTTATGTAGAAAAAAATTATTTGCAGTCCACAGTGAATATATATGATGTTTTGGTCTCAGTTCAGACCTTCTTCAGATATATGGATTTCCATAGAAGAATATAGGAATCGATGCTTAACCCCTTAGTGACGGAGCCAAATTTTTGAAATCTGACCAGTGTCACTTTCTGTGGTAATAACTCTGCAACGCTTCAACATATCCCAGTTATTTTGAGATTGCTTTTTCGTTACACATTATATTTTATGATAATGGTAAATTTAGGTCAATATGTTTTGTGTTTATTTATAAAAAATATCAAAAATTTGAGAAAAATGTTAAAAAATTAGCAATTTTCAAAATTTTAATGATTATCCCTTTATTCCAGTTAGTTATACCACAGCAAACCATTAATAAATAACATTTCCCACATGTTGGCTTTACATCAGCACCATTTGTGAAATGTTATTTTATTTTGTTAGCATTTTAAGAGGGTTAAAAACATAGCAGCAATTTCTCATTTTTTCAAGGAAATTAACTAAATTTATTTTTTAGGGACCTATCCATGTTTGAAGTGACTTTAGGGGTCTCATATATTGGGAAACCCCCAAACGTGATACCATTTTAAAAACAGCACCCCCTGACATATTGAAAACTGCAGTCAGGTAGTTTATTAACTCTTCAGGTGCATTACAGGAATTAATGCAAAGTGGCATGACAGAAATGAAAATCTGTATTTTTACCACCTAAATGTCAGTAACTCCTGAACAGATTACTGCATTAGTCAGATTCTAAGGCCACTATTTGGTCATGAATTGCCATGGCAAACATCAGGACCACAAAATGATAATCTGAGGGCACCAATTTGGATAAAGAGGAAGCCCCCACACTCTGTTAACCATTTATAATGATGTAGTCACTATTGACAGCAGCATCTAAGGAGTTAAACAGATATGGACGGTGCAAACACTGATCGTGGCAGATACAGCAAGTTGTCAGCTATAGTGTACAGCCGACAGCTGCTGGATTGTCGCCTGTATGGGGAGGCTGTTCTCTTATATCTCAGGTCAGTTAAAAGACGTATTGGCGATCATTAAGGATACAGTGTGCCTGGAAAATGGGAATACCAATAACAATATGGCACCCATAGATAGAAGTCACCATGATATAGTCCTCTATGGCAATCTGTAGATATGACCTTATGTCTTACCCTCGAGCTTTTCACTATATCATGTATTATATACATAACTTTTTATTTTCATTACTTATCGTTAGGCATTAGAGATCCATGGTGGTCAGTTGATGTCAGAATAGAACTGGACACACCAACCCATTGACCTTATATTCAGTGTTTTATAGTCAGCCTGTGGAAGGGAACTATTGTTTGGTGAGTGGCACTGAAGTTATGTCCACTAGGAAGCTCAGGAAGATCCTCGTCCTTGTGAGCTAGAAAATGGTGACAGATGGGTATGGTTTCCTCGCAGGCCTTGGATGTGACCCTGTGGTGCACTCCTGAACTAGAGACATGAAGGGAGGATGGCAGAGTAGGAACCTTTAAAACTGCCCCCGGGTGGGAAGGCTGCCTTGCTGATAAATGATTGTGGAGTGGCCCTGAAGTCTCCTAGTGAGTTAACAATGCTGGACAGTACAAATAGGGCCAAAGACACAATTATTATAAATGACATTGAGCAGAAGGGTGTCTTGTTGCAGATCTTGAACTGGGGCCTTTGAAGGGGATCTGTCAATAGGTTGTTGCAATTTAATCTGAGAACAGTAAAATATTCGGCAAGAGAGAATGATTCCATGTGTCACTTACTAGACTTTGTGTTGTAGTTTCAATGCAATCAGTGTTTTATCATCAGGAGATTATCACTAAAGGACTAAGTCTCAGGAGCAAGCCAGTGCAGCTAACCTGGGTAACCCTGCCCCCATCTCTGATTGGCAGCTTGCTGAGAATGTGCAATGCACACAGGAAGCTACCAATCAATGTGGTAGGCGAGGTTATACATAGCTCAATATTCTGAGCTCTGCAGCAGAGAGAGCAGAAATTCTATCAAAATGGCACCAAACAGCCCAGTAAAAGATGCATTGCCAGAATCATCATGCTGCTTTCAAATTACATAGCAAAAACCTGCTGACAAATTCCATCTTCCTAACTGAATTATCCTCCAGACACTGTCAAATTATGCATTATTCAAATATACTTACAATCCTTTGTATGTATATATATATATATATATATATATATATATATATATATATATATATAAAACTTTATTTTCTTTCTTTTCTTTCCCAAACCCTTTGCTGCAGTGCTGTTTTAATGTATAGGTTATGCTCCTTTAGGAGATCCTTTCAACTGCTGCTTGGTAAAATCCATCCATATATTCAACATTCTGAAGGTGAGCAATTTCCCAATTTGATTACCTGGATACTGAGAATAAGAGAGGCTCAGACAGGGAAAGTCTTATACATAGATTGTTTAAATACAATGTACGGATCTTTGATGAGCAGCAGTTGTAATAAGCATCTGAAGAGGTGTGAACTGAGCATTAAAACAGCCTTATAGCATAGTATTTAAGAAAGATGGAAGCTAAATAAAGTAAATGACTTAAATTCATAACTTTAAAATGCTCTTGGGGATAATTAAATTAAAAAAAATGTGATTACTCTTTAATCAATTTGTTGTTCATGTTTGCAATGTAGAAGAACTGCACTTTATGGATGGAAATCAAGGCTACAAATATAGCAATCAAAGTTGCAGATATTGCTGAAAATATTGTTTATCACAAATAACTTCCAGATGTTTGAAAACAATTTTTGAGAGGAATTTTGGTTATTTGATTAATACTTTTCTGATAGCCGCGTTATGTTGTGTACAACATTGTCTTTTCCTGAATTTTTCCGAAAACACTTCATCACTTGATGTTCTTTAGTGAGGTCAGGAATTGAAGTCTTTAAGTTTTGGGTAAGGGCGGCTCCTTCTAAACGAAAAGTCACTTCCAACTGAAGGAAAAATTGGAATCAGACTCAGTTCCATTTAAAAAGAAAATAGATGTTTAATGTCAGGTAAATGTTAAGTTAAGCGGTTTGGAAGGGACTGTGTTCCTCTTCTGTGTTTTCTGAAAACTATTAGGGCGAAAAACACGTTCCCTATGCTGGAACTTATGATCACAAGTAATGTGATTTAGACAAAAAAAAATCCCAAAGATAATATACTGAGTAGAAAAATGTGACTTAAACTCTGGAAAGTCCAATATAATAAGAAAACTTCCACGCAAAATGATGCAGTAAAATTCTATTTATCTGACGCCATTGGACCTAATAGGAGACAGATTATATAAATAATGGTTTATAAATTAAAACTCTTGTAATGACGAAAAACTTTTAGTGTCAAGAGTTCTCCATCCATCCAATTTGCTGATTGGTGAAGTCTTTATAAAATGGTACAAACATTTAACACAAAATCATCTACTGTGAATAGTCTGAATATTTTGTAGATAAATTTGATATAGTTGTAATTTGTTATCCAAAATCCGCTCTCAAAGATCCATCCTGTTCCTTACTTACCTCTCTCCCAGAAACTCCGTGTCTTCCTCACATATTATCTCAGGTTCTTCTAAGTCCTTTCTCTACCACTTTTTAACCTGCTCTTTATATTATGGTCACTAATATTTCTCTTGCTCATCAACTCTACTCTAGGACTTGACGAATATGATAGTACATCTTGGCGCTCTACACATTCTCAATCACTTTGTGACCTAGCATGCCACAGCCATCAGGTTGACATTTGGTAGATCTCCACTACATATTTTTTTTAGCAACTTCTTCACTCACTTATGTTCCTTTTTTTCATATAGATCTTCAACCGTCATTAGCAATCAGTGGCTGTAGCAGTCAGGTGGAAAAAGCATACCGTTTGTATTGCAAAACCTTGAGACACATCCTATACACAAGAGCCATTATTATATCGAGAATTGAGTGGACCTGGTTACATTCAAATTCGTCAAGCTGTGCAAATTTTTCAAAGAAATTAAATTTGCAGCACAAATTCTCTGAAAATGGAATGTTCCCCATTATGCGCTCTCCAGATCCCTAAGCATAATAACCGTAACTTAAAAAAATATATAAAATATATAAATAAAATATAAAGGTCAGATTGTGTAATGATGTCACGATGTTGCGAAGCGTCGTGACCTCAGAGGCTTGTTGTCTAGAGATGACTGGATCACTTTGCGTGACCCCGGTCCATGGTCCAGATTAGTAGTCTCTGGCTTTGGACATTCGTGAATTAACTTACCATTCAGGCACATCTTATGATTAGCCTAGCTGGTGAGACAGCACTTTTGCACTGCACAAAATATAGATGATGCCCGGAAACCTGACTAATCATGAGCTGAGCTTGGGACCAGAAGGGTAAGGAAATTCACGCAGCTCCCTTCCATGGCCTGAGAATATTGTCCTGCACAATAGACTGGGGTCTCGCGAAGTAATCAGTCATCCCTATTTGAGTCTTCTGTGTAGAGCAGGACTTCTGACCAGGCCTTGGAGGACATGGAGAGTAGCAGAGCTGCCATCAGAAATTTCAGGGTCCCATACTGGCAACATTTTTGGACCCTCTTGAGGCTCTGCCCAGGCTCCACCCCATCTCCACCTTCACCCCTCAAGACTTTCACAGATCCACTGCCCACTCTTGGAAAAACTTTACTTCTGTACCATGCCCTCAGCAAACACACATTAACAGTTCCCATCGAACACCATATCACATACATAGCCATCAGCTTTTGTTTTGGCCAAAAGATTTTTTAAACCTGCCGTCACACCATGACCAGACCTAGTGACCAAATATTACCACATGGAACAGAGGTGTCAAACTGCATTCCTCGAGGGCGGCCAACAGGTCGTGTTTTCAGGATTTCCTTAGCATTCCACAAGGTGCTGGAATCATTCTGTGCAGGTGATTAAATTATCACCTGTGCAATACAAGGAAATCCTGAAAACATGACCTGTTGGCGGCCCTCGAGGAATGCAGTTTGACACCTCTGACATAGAAGTTACAAATACCGCCACACGATGGCCAGACCATATATTACCACCACATAGTAACAGAATAATACCACATACAAGGGACAAATACCACCACACCATGTGTAGACCATATATTACCACCAAATAGTGACTGAATAATTCCATGTACAAGGGAGAAATACTGTCAAACCATCACCAGACCACATATTATAAACAGCTCACCAAAAGACATAAATTAATAAAAATACCAGAAAAAGAAGCAGCACTACCAACACCAAACTAGATTACAAATGAAGTAGCAAGATGCAGCAGACCCCCATAACAAAGCTGGGGGCAGCACAGATGCAAAATACTGATGAAAACAGACACTCACAAACCTACCAATTCATGAAGGTGGTGGCTGCCCAGTAAAAAATGCACACAAATGAGGCTTGCGTCGGATGCCAGTCACACAGGTACATGTGATGCACAGTGTGTGGCTTACGGCCTTTTAATGACACCTATACTATTAGATCAGGTAGGCTGTCCAGCACTATATGAGTTCCCCACAAGGAGAGTTCACCCAACCAATAATAAAGGGCTTGGCTGCATCCTGCAAAAATGGAAAAAGGTGCAATAAAAAATGTAAAATAATGTATACAATAAATACATTACATGCATCTTGCTAATGCATTTGTAATCTAACTTGGCATTGGTGGGCTGTTTCTTATTCCAGACCACATATAACCACCACATAGTGACTGAATTATACCACATACAAGGAGCAAATACTGCTACATCATGACCAGACCACAAATTACCACCACATAGTGACCAAATACTACAATACTGATCACTAATAAAAATCACACTTTTCTAATATTGTCATAAATGCTGTTGTACACAAGAGCTCTCATATATAGTGTATAGCATACAGGTTATACAGGGATCACCAGTGACATTATACACAGGAGTATGTCAGTGTACAAAATTACTTCTGCTCACCGGGCCCCCTACAACAGTAAGGGCAGTATTGCCCTGATGGCAGTCCTGGCGAGTAGCAACGTAACGAAGAGCTATGACCTTGAAGGACTGATCACTGAAGACTGGACTGTGGACACTGGAGACAGCTGGGGTGCTGGGACAGATTTGAGTGGAGCGAATTACAAAAAAAATCTGTATTCTGGAATATAATGAATTTTGTAAAATTTGATAGAATTCAATTCCATGCAAATAAATTTGCCCATCTCTAATTAATGCTTTTATTATATGCAGAGTGTGTACAAGAGATGGGAAAATTATAAATCTGCAAAGTGATGCTTCACAAAATAGCTGTCAAACAAGTCGTAAAGGAGGGACCAATCATTTTGACAAGTTCCCCTTGCCCTTTGATTAGGGCATAGGGCGCTGAATATTGTTCTGAGACTTGGCTCTATGATGTCCCTGGATCAGAACAGCCATGGTTTATAACTTTGGATGCAGAAGTTACCTGATTCCAGAGAGGATCTTACATTCTAATACTATTCCAATCTGCTATGTTTCAGTGCCCTGTCTCGTCCTTATCCTTTGAAACACAATAATTCGGGACTTTGATTTCTGGCATCACATCAGCTTTATTTTGTCGAATGACTTTTGTGAACATAATTAATGCATGATTTACAATTACATTTACAACTGAATGCTTTAGCGGAACAGAAAACTTGGATTTCATAAAACAGATTTCAGTCCATTCTGCTTACAATGCATATTTTATTGGCCAACATGTTGAACCTGTCTTGGATAATGTAATGTTTTGTTGCCTTACATCTTAAATGTTTCATACAGGAAACCAATATGTATAAAATGATTTCTGCAAAGCTGTTTTTTCATTCTTGGAATAATATGGAACTGGTTGGCAGTAGTACAGCAGCCTGACATTTGCAATTAGACATAGACAACATTCGTTGCTTTTTTTAAAGTTGACTTTACACTTACAACTTCTGCCAAGGAAATAAGCCAAGACTTTAAATCACAAAAGCCATACTTTTGTGCATGACTCTGCAGATTTGAGGTGTGGAAGTTATTTTGGGATATTAGTGTAATTTTCAATTACATTTCAAAGGATAAATCTATTTATTTTTCATTGCGTATTTAAAGCATGGACAGAAGGTCTAGGCATCATCAGTGTTTTTACTGGTTCTGCATCTGCCTGTGGGTAAAATGTTGAAAGATTTATAAAAAAAAGTCTAAGTTGCAATGTGAAAAAACAGAAATCAAAGGATGTGGTTCAAAGAGTAGAACTGTGTCATTCCCAACAACAGCCATGGATATCCTACAAAGTCAATCAACTACAGAAGAGTTAATTGATCCTCTAGGTTCACCCATTTCCATCTATTATTATTATTATTATTATTATTATTTATTTATATAGCACCATTAATTCCATGGTGCTGTACATGAGAAAGGGGTTACATACAGGGTTATAAATATCGTTTACAGTAAACACGTTTACAGTGACAGACTGGTACAGAGGGGAGAGAGGACCCTGTCCTTGCGGACTTACATTCTATGGGATAGTGGGGAAGAGACAGAAGGTCGGAGGTGCAGCAGCTCTGACGGTGGTGAGGTGGCTGCTCTGGCGATGGCGAGGCGGCAGAATGGTTATTGCAGGCTGTAGGCTTTCTTGAAGAGATGGGTTTTCATGTTCCGTCTGAAGGATCCGAGGGTGGTGGATAGTCGGACGTGTTGAGGCATGGAATTCCAGAGGATGGGGGATATTCGGGAGAAATCTTGGAGGCGGTTGTGTGAGGACCGAATAAATGTGGTGGAGAGTAGGAGGTCTTGGGAGGATGGATCGGAGATTACGTGAGGGAAGGTATTGGGAGATTAGTTCAGAGATATAGGGAGGGGACAGGTTGTGGACGGCTTTGTAGATCAGTGTTAGTAGTTTGAACTGGATTCGTTGGGGAATTGGGAGCCAGTGGAGGGATTTGCAAAGGGGAGAAGCAGGGGAGTAGCGAGGAGAGAGGTGGATTAGCCGGGCAGCAGAGTTGAGGACAGACTGGAGTGGTGCAAGAATGTTAGCGGGGAGGCCACAGAGGAGGGTGTTGCAGTAGTCGAGGCAGGAGATGATAAGGGCATGCACAAGAGTCTTAGTAGATTGTGGGGTGAGGAAGGGACAGATTCTGGAAATATTTTTGAGTTGGAGGCGACAAGAGGTGGTAAGAGTTTGAACGTGCGGTTTGAAGGACAAGGCAGAGTCGAGAGTTACCCCGAGGCAGCGGATTTCAGGTGCGGGAGAGAACGTGATGCCGTTTACCATAATAGATAGATCAGGTAGGGGGGATACGTGAGATGGGGGAAAGATTATGAGTTCGGTTTTGTCTACATTGAGTTTTAGGAAGCGAGAGGTGAAGAAGGAGGATATGGCTGACAGAAACTCCGGGATTCTGGACAGAAGAGAGGCGACATCTGAGCCAGAGAGGTAGATCTGAGTGTTGTCCGCATACAGGTGGTACTGGAAGCCATGGGACTTTATGAGTTGCCCTAGGCCAAGGGTATAGATGGAAAAAAGTAGGGGCCCTAGGACAGAGCCTTGAGGGACTCCAACAGAGAGGGGGCGGGGTGAGGAGGTAGTGTGGGAGTGTGAGACGCTAAATGTGCGGTCTGAAAGGTATGAGGCAATCCAGGACAGGGCAAGGTCTTTGATGCCAAGGGAAGAAAGAATCTGTAGCAGTAGGCAGTGATAGACTGTGTCAAAAGCAGAGGACAGGTCAAGAAGGAGGAGGATGGAGAACTGTCTGTTAGCTTTGGCTGTGAGTAAGTCATTAGTAATTTTTGTCAGGGCAGTTTCGGTGGAATGGTTGGGGCGGAAGCCAGATTGGAGGTTGTCAAGGAGAGAGTTATATGAGAGGTGGGAGGAAATTTGAGCATGGACATGCTGCTCAAGGAGTTTTGAAGCAAACGGGAGCAGTGATATGGGGCGGTAGCTGGGCATAGCAGTTGGGTCAAGGTTAGTTTTTTTGAGGATGGGTGTGATGGTGGCATGTTTGAAGGCAGAGGGGAGGGTACCAGAAGATAGTGATAGGTTGAAGAGATGGGTTAGGGCTGGAATGAGCATGTTAGTGAGGTTGGGGAGCAAGTGGGAGGGGATGGGGTCAAGTGCACAGGTGCTGAGGTGTGATTTGGAGAAGAGGCGAGTAAGCTCTCCTTCAGTGATGTTGGAGAGGGAGGTTATTAGGGAAGGGCAGAGGTCTGGTATATGGAGTGGTTGGAGATGTGGAGCAGTTAGGGTTTGCCTTGTTTGGTCGATCTTGTTTTTGAAGTAGGTGGCAAAGTCCTTGGAGGAGATGAGGGGAGTTGGGGGTGGCAGTGGTGGGCGGAGGAGGGAGTTAAATGTGCTGAACAGTTGTTTTGGGTTGTAGGATAGTGAAGATACAAGGTTAGTGAAATAGGTCTGTTTAGCGGAGGTGAGGGCTAATTTGAAGTCAAATGTAGCTTGCTTGAAAGCAGTGAAGTCGACTGGCAGGCGTGTTTTCTTCCAATGTCGCTCTGCAACCCTGGATGCTTCTCTAAGTTTTTTGTGAGATTGTTATGCCAAGGTTGCCTATTGGTTCGTCGCACTTTGCCATGCATGAGAGGGGCGACTGAGTCTATGGCTGATGTGAGAGTGTAGTTATAGAACGCTGTGGCGCTGTCCGTGTCGTGGAGTGAAGATATGGAGGACAGGGGTAGGAGAGAGTCTGAGAGTCTGTGAATGTCTAGATGTGCGAGGTTTCTGCGTGGATGTGGTAATGGCTGGACATGGGGGGTGTTGTGAACTATACTTCTTGGCTCCCTCTTGTGGTCACTAGTGATTTGGCACTTGGATTGTCTTTTACCAGGTTGGTACTCACCTGCTTCGTTAGGCCTGGGGTGTTGCTATTTAAACTTCCTGGATTCTCAGTCCAGTGCCTGGCATCGTTGTAATCAGTTCATTTCTGTTTGCTCCTGTCTTCAGGTCCTGGTTCTTTGCAAGATAAGCTAAGTCCTGCTTTCTTATTTTTTGTTATTTTGCTTTGTTCATATTTTTGTCCAGCTTGTACAAAATGTGATTCCTGATATTGCTGGAAGCTCTAGGGGGTTGATATTCTCCCCCCTCACCGTTAGTCGGTTTGGGGGTTCTTGGATATTCAGCGTGGATATTTTGCAGGGTTTTTTTGCTGACCATATAAGTCATCTTACTATTTTCTGCTATTAGTCAGTGGGCCTCTCTTTGCTAAAATCTAGTTCATTCTTACGTTTGTCTTCTTACCTCACCGTTATTATTTGTTGGGGGCTTGTATTACTTTGGGGTCTTTTCTCTGGAGGCAAGAGAGGTCTTATTTTCCCTGATAGGGTTAGTTAGTTTTCCGGCTGGCGCGAGACGTCTAGGATCAACGTAGGCACGTTCCCCGGCTACTGTTAGTGTTTGTGCTAGGATCAGGTATATGGTCAGCCTAGTTACCACGTCCCTATGAGCTGGTATTTATGTTTGCAGACTTTGCTGTAATCTCTGAGATCCTTGCCATTGGGATCATAACAGTATGCCAGGCCCATGAATAGTTAATGCATTGCAGAAGTGGGATTAAAAG
The DNA here is from genome assembly GCF_051348905.1 of Ranitomeya variabilis. Classification (NCBI taxonomy): domain Eukaryota; kingdom Metazoa; phylum Chordata; class Amphibia; order Anura; family Dendrobatidae; genus Ranitomeya; species Ranitomeya variabilis. Next base: position 41,813,485 of record NC_135234.1, on the reverse strand, counting down.
AAAAGGAGTTCTGAGGTTTTTTTTCTCCTCTTTCTTCCTTCCCCTTTTTCTCAGAGTGGCTGTAAGCTTTGCTGCAGACATGAATGTTCAGACCTTGATTACTAGTGTGGATCAGCTTGCTGCACGAGTGCAGAGCATTCAGGATTTTGTTGTTAGTAGTCCTAAGTTTAAGCCTCGTTTTATTGGTCCTTATAAAATTTTGGAAGTTCTTAACCCGGTTTCTTTTCGTTTGGATCTTCCGGTGTCGTTTGCCATTCACAACGTGTTCCATAGGTCTTTGTTGCGGCGGTACGTTGTGCCTGTGGTTCCTGCTGTTGAGCCTCCTGCTCCGGTGTTGGTTGAGGGCGAGTTGGAGTACGTGGTAAGAGAAGATCTTGGATTCTTGTCTCTCTAGACGGAGGCTTCAGTATTTGGTCAAATGGAAGGGCTATGGTCAGGAGGATAATTCCTGGGTGGCCGCCTCTGATGTTCATGCGGCCGATTTGGTTCGTGCCTTCCACGCTGCTCATCCTGGTCGCCCTGGTGGTCTTGGTGAGGGTTCGGTGACCCCTCCTTAAAGGGGGGGTACTGTTGTGAACTATACTTCTTGGCTCCCTCTTGTGGTCACTAGTGATTTGGCACTTGGATTGTCTTTTACCAGGTTGGTACTCACCTGCTTCGTTAGGCCTGGGGTGTTGCTATTTAAACTTCCTGGATTCTCAGTCCAGTGCCTGGCATCATTGTAATCAGTTCATTTCTGTTTGCTCCTGTCTTCAGGTCCTGGTTCTTTGCAAGATAAGCTAAGTCCTGCTTTCTTATTTTTTGTTATTTTGCTTTGTTCATATTTTTGTCCAGCTTGTACAAAATGTGATTCCTGATATTGCTGGAAGCTCTAGGGGGTTGATAATCTCCCCCCTCACCGTTAGTCGGTTTGGGGGTTCTTGGATATTCAGCGTGGATATTTTGCAGGGTTTTTTGCTGACCATATAAGTCATCTTACTATTTTCTGCTATTAGTCAGTGGGCCTCTCTTTGCTAAAATCTAGTTCATTCTTACGTTTGTCTTTTCTTCTTACCTCACCGTTATTATTTGTTGGGGGCTTGTATTACTTTGGGGTCTTTTCTCTGGAGGCAAGAGAGGTCTTATTTTCCCTGATAGGGTTAGTTAGTTCTCCGGCTGGCGCGAGACGTCTAGGATCAACGTAGGCACGTTCCCCGGCTACTGTTAGTGTTTGTGCTAGGATCAGGTATATGGTCAGCCTAGTTACCACATCCCTATGAGCTGGTATTTATGTTTGCAGACTTTGCTGTAATCTCTGAGATCCTTGCCATTGGGATCATAACAGGGGGGCGGTGTTATGACCCCAATGGCGAGGGTCTCAGAGGAACGTGGAAGTCTGCAGAATACAAAAATCCAGCTCATAGGGCAGTGGTAACTGGGTTGACCATATATCTACTCCTAACGCCAACACTAGAAGTAGCCGGGGATCATTCCTACGTTGATTCTAGATGACACGCGCCAGCCGGAGAATCTAGCTACCCCTAGTAGAGGAAAACAAAGACCTTTCTTGCCTCCAGAGAAGGGGACCCCAAAGCTGGATAGAAGCCCCCCACAAATAATGACGGTGAGGTAAGAGGAAATGACAAACACAGAAATGAACCAGGTTTAGCACAGAGAGGCCCGCTTACTGATAGCAGCATAAAGAAAGGTAACTTATATGGTCAACAAAAACCCTATCAAAATCCACACTGGAAATTCAAGAACCCCCGAACCGTCTAACGGTCCGGGGGGAGAACACCAGCCCCCTAGAGCTTCCAGCAAAGGTCAGGATATAGATTTGGAACAAGCTGGACAAAAATACAAAACCAAAACAAATAGCAAAAAGCAAAAGGCAGACTTAGCTGATATAACTGGAACCAGGATCAGTAGACAAGAGCACAGAAGACTAGCTCTGATAACTACGTTGCCAGGCATTGAACTGAAGGTCCAGGGAGCTTATATAGCAAACCCCTAACTAACGACCCAGGTGCGGATAAAAGGAATGACAGAAAAACCAGAGTCAAAAAACTAGTAACCACTAGAGGGAGCAAAAAGCAAATTCACAACAGTACCCCCCCTTAGTGAGGGGTCACCGAACCCTCACCACGACCACCAGGGCGATCAGGATGAGCGGCATGAAAGGCACGAACTAAATCGGCCGCATGAACATCAGAGGCGACCACCCAGGAATTATCCTCCTGACCATAGCCCTTCCACTTGACCAGGTACTGAAGCCTCCGCCTGGAGAGGCGAGAATCCAAGATCTTCTCCACCACGTACTCCAACTCGCCCTCAACCAACACCGGAGCAGGAGGCTCAGCAGAAGGAACTACAGGCACAATGTACCGCCGCAACAAGGACCTATGAAATACATTGTGAATAGCAAACGACACAGGAAGATCCAGACGAAAAGATACAGGATTAAGGATTTCCAATATCTTGTAAGGCCCAATAAAACGAGGTTTAAATTTGGGAGAGGAGACCTTCATAGGAACAAAGCGGGAAGAAAGCCACACCAAATCCCCAACGCGTAGTCGGGGACCCACACCGCGGCGGCGGTTGGCAAAGCGCTGAGCCTTCTCCTGTGACAACTTCAAGTTGTCCACCACATGATTCCAGATCTGCTGCAACCTATCCACCACAGAATCCACCCCAGGACAGTCAGAAGGCTCCACATGACCCGAAGAAAAGCGAGGATGGAAACCAGAGTTGCAGAAAAAAGGCGAAACCAAGGTGGCGGAACTAGCCCGATTATTAAGGGCAAACTCAGCCAACGGCAAGAATGTCACCCAATCGTCCTGATCAGCAGAGACAAAACACCTCAAATAAGCCTCCAAAGTCTGATTGGTTCGCTCCGTCTGTCCATTAGTCTGAGGATGGAAAGCAGACGAAAACGACAAATCAATGCCCATCCTACTACAAAAGGATCGCCAGAACCTGGAAACGAACTGGGATCCTCTGTCTGACACAATATTCTCAGGGATGCCGTGCAAACGAACCACGTTCTGGAAAAACACAGGAACCAGATCGGAAGAGGAAGGCAGCTTAGGCAAAGGAACCAAATGGACCATCTTGGAGAAGCGATCACATATCACCCAGATAACGGACATGCCCTGAGATAGCGGAAGATCAGAAATGAAATCCATGGAGATATGTGTCCAAGGTCTCTTCGGGACAGGCAAGGGCAAGAGCAAACCGCTGGCACGAGAACAGCAAGGCTTAGCTCGAGCACAAGTCCCACAGGACTGCACAAATGACCGCACATCCCTTGACAAGGAAGGCCACCAAAAGGACCTGGCCACCAGATCTCTGGTGCCAAAAATTCCCGGGTGACCTGCCAACACCGAGGAATGAACCTCGGAAATGACTCTGCTGGTCCACTTATCCGGGACAAACAGTCTGTCAGGTGGACAAGACTCAGGCCTATCAGCCTGAAATCTCTGCAACACACGTCGCAGATCCGGAGAAATAGCTGACAAGATAACTCCATCTTTAAGAATACCAACAGGATCAGCGACTCCAGGAGCATCAGGCACAAAGCTCCTAGAAAGAGCATCGGCCTTCACATTCTTTGAACCTGGTAAATACGAGACAACAAAATCAAAGCGGGAGAAAAACAATGACCAGCGGGCCTGTCTCGGATTAAGGCGTTTAGCAGACTCGAGATACATCAGATTTTTGTGATCAGTCAAGACCACCACACGATGCTTAGCACCCTCGAGCCAATGACGCCACTCCTCAAATGCCCATTTCATGGCCAACAACTCCCGATTGCCCACATCATAATTTCGCTCGGCAGGCGAAAACTTCCTAGAGAAAAAGGCACAAGGTTTCATAACAGAGCAACCAGGGCCTCTCTGCGACAAAACGGCCCCTGCCCCAATCTCCGAAGCATCCACCTCAACCTGAAAGGGAAGTGAGACGTCAGGCTGGCACAAAACAGGCGCCGAAGTAAACCGGCGTTTCAACTCCTGGAAAGCCTCCACGGCTGCAGGAGCCCAGTTAGCTACATCGGAGCCCTTCTTGGTCATATCCGTCAAAGGTTTCACAATGCTAGAAAAATTAGCGATAAAACGACGGTAGAAGTTAGCGAAGCCCAAGAACTTCTGAAGACTCTTAACTGACGAGGGCTGAGTCCAATCAAGAATAGCTCGGACCTTGACTGGGTCCATCTCCACCGCAGAAGGGGAAAAAATGAACCCCAAAAAGGGAACCTTCTGTACACCAAAGAGACACTTTGAGCCCTTGACAAACAAAGAATTTTCACGCAAAATTTTAAAGACCAACCTGACCTGCTCCACATGCGAATCCCAATTATCAGAAAAAACCAAAATATCATCCAGATAAACAATCAAAAATTTATCCAGATACTTCCGGAAAATGTCATGCATAAAGGACTGAAAAACTGAAGGCGCATTGGAGAGCCCAAAAGGCATCACCAAGTACTCAAAATGACCTTCGGGCGTATTGAATGCGGTTTTCCATTCATCACCTTGCTTAATGCGCACAAGGTTGTACGCACCACGAAGGTCTATCTTGGTGAACCACTTGGCACCCTTAATCCGGGCAAACAAGTCAGACAACAGCGGTAAAGGATACTGAAATTTGACAGTGATCTTATTCAAAAGCCGATAATCAATACAAGGTCTCAAAGATCCGTCCTTTTTTGCCACAAAAAAGAATCCCGCACCAAGAGGGGAAGAACAGTTTGCGGTCTGCGCTGGATGAAGAAGAAAAGCAAAGATGAATATCTTCAACTAGAGACATCACTGAGACAGGTCCTGGCAAACTGTTATGACCCCAATGGCGAGGGTCTCAGAGGAACGTGGAAGTCTGCAGAATACAAAAATCCAGCTCATAGGGCAGTGGTAACTGGGTTGACCATATATCTACTCCTAACGCCAACACTAGAAGTAGCCGGGGATCATTCCTACGTTGATTCTAGATGACACGCGCCAGCCGGAGAATCTAGCTACCCCTAGTAGAGGAAAACAAAGACCTTTCTTGCCTCCAGAGAAGGGGACCCCAAAGCTGGATAGAAGCCCCCCACAAATAATGACGGTGAGGTAAGAGGAAATGACAAACACAGAAATGAACCAGGTTTAGCACAGAGAGGCCCGCTTACTGATAGCAGCATAAAGAAAGGTAACTTATATGGTCAACAAAAACCCTATCAAAATCCACACTGGAAATTCAAGAACCCCCGAACCGTCTAACGGTCCGGGGGGAGAACACCAGCCCCCTAGAGGTTCCAGCAAAGGTCAGGATATAGATTTGGAACAAGCTGGACAAAAATACAAAACCAAAACAAATAGCAAAAAGCAAAAGGCAGACTTAGCTGATATAACTGGAACCAGGATCAGTAGACAAGAGCACAGAAGACTAGCTCTGATAACTACGTTGCCAGGCATTGAACTGAAGGTCCAGGGAGCTTATATAGCAAACCCCTAACTAACGACCCAGGTGCGGATAAAAGGAATGACAGAAAAACCAGAGTCAAAAAACTAGTAACCACTAGAGGGAGCAAAAAGCAAATTCACAACAGGGCGGGTGAGGAGGACAAGGATGAGAAGGTGAGTAGATGGTGGTCAGATAGGGGGAAGGGAGAGGTTGCAAGATTAGATAAGGAACAGAGGCGGGTGAAGATGAGGTCTAGTGTATGTCCGTCTGTGTGGGTGGCTGTGGAGGACCACTGGGTGAGTCCAAAGGTTGAAGTAAGGGCCAGTAGCTTGGAGGCTGCAGGCTGGCGGGTGTCAGTAGGGATATTAAAGTCACCCATGATGATGGTGGGGATGTAAGCGGAGAGAAAGTGAAGGAGCCAGGTGGAGAATTGGTCGATGAAAGCAGTGGCTGAGCCCGGTGGTCGGTATATGGCAGCTATTTGGAGATTGGAGGGAGCATAGATATGGACAGAGTGAACCTCAAAAGAAGGGAGGATAAGGGAGGGTGGGGTTTGGATAGGGTTGAAAAAACAGTTTTTAGAAAGAAGGATACCCACTCCTCCACCATGTCTGTTGCCAGAGCGAGGAGTGTGGGTAAATTGGAGGCCACCGTAACTCAGTGCTGCAGGGGAGGCCGTGTCATCGGGAGTCAGCCAGGTCTCAGTGAGGGCCAGGAAGGAAAGGTTGCGGGAAGTAAAGAGATCATGGATCACGTGGAGCTTGTTGCATATAGAGCGGGCATTCCAAAGTGCCCCAGGGAGAGGAAGCAGGGGGGTGGGGGTCAGTGGCACAGATTTTAAGTGTGAGGGGTTGCGATAGTTTCTCATAGTGTGAGAAGGATAGGGGGAGGATTAGTGATGAATGAGGCGGGGGGGTAAGAGAGAGAGGAGATAGTTATGTGGTTTGAGGGTGCGAGGGTATGGGGTTAGTGGAGGAGAGTGAGGATTAGTGGAGCAAAAAACAGTGGGGGAAATGTGAGCATGGTTAAAGAGCAGGGGAGAAAAAGAAGGCAAGTAAAGTTAGAATACAGTGATTAGTCTTACCGTCTGGCCGATTTCTGGACTATTTCTGGTATATTTCAGAAGATACACTTAAAATATGTCACTTGAAATTATGTCACATCTGACTAAAGTCAAATCTGACCCGCTCTATGCAACTTATACCATTCTAATGACCAAGAAATGAAGCCAGGTGACACAGGGAGGGGAGGAAGGAGGTGGAGGAAAGTCCACAGCAGGGGACAATTAGCAGATTGCAGTTAATACAACATTTGACTACCAAAGATGAAGACAGAGGCAGGATAAGATCAAATGATGGGGCTAGGTGTGAGGAGCACAGATATGTCAATATGCAGTCAGAAAAGTTTTCAGAAAGATACAGGAATTAAAGTCAGGGAAAAAGAAGCAACGTACCACTTAGAACAGAGAGAGAGAAGTACATGGGATTCAGGGTTGCAGTGGCTAATCCAGAGTAGGAGACGTACCACTTAGAACAGAGAGAGAGAAGTACATGGGATTCAGGGGTGCAGTGGCTAATCCAGAGTAGGAGACGTACCAGCAGTTAGAACAGAGGGAGAGAAGTACATGGGATTCAGGGGTGCAGTGGCTAATCCAGAGTAGGAGACGTACCAGCAGTTAGAACAGAGGGAGAGAAATACATGGGATTCAGGGGAGCAGTGGCTAATCCAGAGTAGGAGACGTACCAGCAGTTAGAACAGAGGGAGAGATGTACATGGGATTCAGGTGTGCAGTGGCTAATCCAGAGTAGGAGACGTACCAGCAGTTAGAACAGAGGGAGAGAAATACATGGGATTCAGGGGAGCAGTGGCTAATCCAGAGTAGGAGACGTACCAGCAGTTAGAACAGAGGGAGAGAAATACATGGGATTCAGGTGTGCAGTGGCTAATCCAGAGTAGGAGACGTACCAGCAGTTAGAACAGAGGGAGAGAAGTACATGGGATTCAGGGGTGCAGTGGCTAATCCAGAGTAGGAGATGTACCAGCAGTTAGAACAGAGGGAGAGAAGTACATGGGATTCAGGGGTGCAGTGGCTAATCCAGAGTAGGAGACGTACCAGCAGTTAGAACAGAGGGAGAGAAGTACATGGGATTCAGGGGTGCAGTGGCTAATCCAGAGTAGGAGATGTACCAGCAGTTAGAACAGAGGGAGAGAAGTACATGGGATTCAGGGGTGCAGTGGCTAATCCATCTATCTCCTTAAGCATCATTCATATCTTCAGGGTAATATAGAAAAGTCAGGTGACCCCATGATATAAATTGAAGGGAACCTGTAAGTGCAAAATGACTATCCAAACAATCCACAGATACTCGGTGAACACGTGATATGACCATCCCACCTACTTGATTTCCATCTATTTCTTCTCTCCTCTTTCTTGATTTTCAGGAGCCTGAAAAGGGAGAAACAGACACATGGATAAAGTTTTATAAGTTAATAATAACATATGACAAACAATAGGAGTGTTTTCGTCATAGGGAGTATTATGTATAATGGAGGCATCATCAATACAGACATCACTGATCAGGGGCAACGACCGGTAGGGGTGTATTGAGAGAAGTTCGCGTCAAACCAGGTCATCATGGATACCTATAAACCAGCTATAAGGTAAGGCAATACAACGATCTTATAGTACATATCATGGTACTTTGGAGAATATATGTGAGTAACTGTCCCTCACAAATAATGTTTGGCGCTCATATTGAACACTATATACATGTACTCACATACTGGCTATGTCTTTACTACTGTCCTTTTAACTGATTAAAGGGATTTCCCCAAAATGTGTTATTTTTAGACAATAAAGTTTTTATTGTCTTCGAGTGAGGATTCCTATGTTTTTTATGGTTTATTTTTTATCCTTACTTTTTATGCCAAATGGATTCTATTGCCAGGATCTCTTTACACCTTCAGCGATCATCGACTTAGATCTCTACTGCTGGTACCTTATCACAGTACATTAATCTATGCATTGTTGTTGCGACACTCACAATGACTTAAGATGAGGCATTCCTATGTTTTATACCTATATCTGGTGAATACTGTACTACCCTATGTGACATTCTGCATTTTTATAGCTTTACTGCCAATTTTAAAGTCAAAACCAACCAACACTTAGGCAGGGGTGTGACCAGAAAGTGGGCGGGATGCACAGCAAAACAAAGAGGCCCCGTATCCTGGTGAGGGCCATCTACTCATGTAATATAAAGACTACATGATTTCTATAAGGGATGGAAAGTGTAAGAAGATAACTGATTACTGAAAAAGTATGTGACTCTAGTCAGTAACCATGGATAGGCCATGAGGCAGAGAAGTCAGACTTCCCGGGGTCAGTACCAAGAGAGCACGTAGTAAACTAAGGGAAAAGACAAAGGCGTAGGTCGTCACAGTCCAGAGTCAGAATACTATATACCATACAAATAGTGGAAAAGCAAAGGGACAATAACAAAATGGTAGTCAGAACATGGTCCAAAGTTCAGGCAGCAGTAGATCAGAACTCACAGCTAGAAATGGGCAAACCCAAATAGTAAAATTCAGGGTTTGTACCGAACACCTTCTGTTCTGGTCGGACCCTGAACATGGACTTCACCAGAAGGTCTGTGTTACCATTTAGGTTCGGCCAGCCAAACACCGTGTGTTTCGTGTGCTGTCATCTGTAGAAAAAAAGATACGCACTCAGCAATAGTATACGTGTACCGGCTGGACTGGATTATCCAAGGAGTCAATATATAATCAGCTGCACTCACAAAATGTGTTTTAAATTATCCTTATTTTTATTTAGAATATTTATTTAAATTAAAATTTCATTCATCACAGTGTTGACAATAGCGATAGGTACAGTGATTAGTAGTTATGTTTGGACCCAGCCAGGGTCTTTTTCAAACCTTCCTGTGTCCAAAAATAGTAAAGTAGATGTGGTATGTCATGTTTTATAAGCTGCCAGTAGTCGGGTAGTATCTGTATGGGTGTAAATATTGGTGCCAGGATGAAGGGTGTAAGCACAGCTATCAATCATAGGAGTGCATGACAGCGCGAGAAACATCGGTAGTTCTGATTGGCGGTAGGATCATTACAACTGGTAATGGTGGTAATGACAGCATGCAGTTCACAAAAATGTCAGATGACAGCGTTAGCCCAGTGTTGTTACCAGTGCTACTACTTCCATCAGCCTACTCTTGCTGTCGCTGATAACCGCTGATGGGTGTATACCTGTATTGTTGATAACCAGCCAGGCAAAACTGACAGCTGCGAGCTGCAACCCTCAACTGTTAGCTTTAGCAAGGCTGGTTATCAAGAATAGAGGGGTACCCTATTTTTGACAACCAGCCAAGCTAAAGCAGACAGCTGGGGTCTGGTATTCTCAGGCTGGTAATGGGCCATGGATATTGACCCTCTCAGCTTAAAAGTAGAAGCCCGCAGACACCCCAGAAAGGGCGATGAGGGTCTTTTTTTATTTACAGAGCAGGTGCCGGCTGATGAATACACCCATCAGCCACTGCCTGGTCTCGCTGTTATAAGTTGATGGAGTAGTAATCCCTTCAGCCTACACCAGATGTAAACTTTTTACCTCCGGTCACAGCTGAGGGCTCACACTGTCATGTGAAAGCATGGAAACCACAGTTCTCTGACTGTCAGTATTAATCTTACCGCTAATTAGAGGCTGTGGGTTTTTTTGCGCATGACAATGTGGCAAACACTGGATGTTCGGGCCCCCGTTCATGTGAATGGGGTCCGGGTTCAGGTGCTGTTCTTGTACCCAAACCAAACTTTTTTTCTAACTGTTCGACCGAACCCAAACATCCAGGGGTAAACTTATTAGGGTTGAACAATTAATATAAATGTTCAATTCTCTAGTTGCCTACTCCTGGCCTAATGGATATTGATCATGTGCACTAAAGAAATACACCAGACACAGTCAGCTGTAACTCTCCTTGATCAGTGTGGCTCAGCTCCAAGAAGGGGAGGTTTATTAGTCAAACACAATGTTATATATCTCCTGTAAGGGGGCGTCGGTTAGCTCTAAAATGGGAGTGATCAGATGTATTCCATTGGTTAGTGGGTTGGGCATGAGCAAGTCCATGGGCGGATCCATGAGGTCATCAAGGTGGGTTGGTCCGTGAGGTCATCAAGGTGGGCGTTACTGTGGGTGGATCCATGAGGTCATCTGGGTGGGCGTTATCTTGGATACCAGACAGCATGGTCTGCTAAAACAGGAAATGGCAGCCATCTTCAGTGTCTTCATTGTTCATCTTGGATACCAGACCGCATGGCTCTGGTATAGGAGATGGCAGCCATCTTAAGTGTCTTACTTTGCCTGAGGAAAACTTATGTAAGGTTAAACAATACATGTTATGGGTTACTTCTCTCAATTACCTTATGTGTTGAGGTTAATTAAGTATTTGATCTTATGGCTCTCCTCAACAAACTTATCACTGCTCACTGCCCAGGAATCAGGCAAACACACTCCAGCAGAGCAGAAGCTTTTGACTCGCAGTGATCTCGGCCAGACAACTCCCCTAAATAGCAAGTTAATTACTAAGAACAGGGAGTAACCAGACAAATCTCTGCACCTCCCAGTCTCGGATAGGTCACCTGAGCTGTCAATCAAAGCACCGACAGCTCAACATACCCCAGCACAGGATAGGATGACAGACACACTGAGCGGAGGAATTGTGACAAAGTAAACAGACTTGAATGCCAAAACTAGCTAACACTAAGGCAGGGGTGTGACCTGAAAGTGGGAGCGTTGCCCAACAAAATAAAGAGGCCCCTTATTTTGGTGAGGGCAATCTGTTCATATAACATAAAAACTCCATGATTCGAGTAAGTGATGGAAAATGGAAAAGGATCACTGATTACTGAGAAAGTACGCAAAACCAGCCAATACTTAGGCAGGGGCATGATCTGAAAGTGGGAGGGTTGTACAGCAAAATGTTGAGTCCCTCTATTTTTGTGGAGACAACCTACTTGTGTAACATAGTCTGTATGATTTTCAAAAGTGGAAACGTACTTTACCTTTTCTAACCTTATTAGTTTGTACAAGTCTCCAGATTCCTTTTCATTATCCCTTACTTATTAATAATGACACACTTATACAGATGACTGTGATTTTCAATATGGATGGCTTTTCTCACTGGGACCTGTGAGCTTTCAGTGACTATTTTGCAGAATATAACAAAGTGTATAATTTTCATTTGAAGTAACACACATTTCACAGTTTGGATTCGGTTTTAATTGAGTGAAGCATTCTTCACTTCTAATTACTTTCACGTTAGACTTTGATAAATAACACCCAAAGTGATTAATATCCGCTCTATAATCATAGGCTTAGACTTTTACAAGTCAAGTGTTTCCATTTCATTGATCACGGCGTTTTTTGACGCTTTAGCTCAACACATAAGATTTTAATTTATCTTGATGGTTCTGCAAATTATATTTTTAACAACATTTTTGATTACCATATACGCGTGTACACTGATATTTCATGCTGTGTTGGTATAGTTTCATAAAGGATACATATGGTAAACTTTGATTAAAGAAGCTGTCCGATTACCCAATATGCCTATTTTCTAATAGGCGACCGGCAGGAAGGTACACACGCAGCAATGGGCCCCTGTGCAGGAAATACGTCGGGGCCCCTTCATGCACATTTGCTCTCGTAAAAAATACCCCAAATCATAGACGTATGCATGTTCATATACATGTAGAAACAACCTGATAGACACATACACATTATGCAAACATTACACATTCATACATAAAATATGCACATCCACATGTTCACTATATGCATGGACAGTGGGCACATTACATGTCTTTATATAAAATATGCTAACATGAATTGCACATATGTACACATGCATATATTTATTATGTAGATATCATGGTAGATATCATCTCATTACATAGATGTACACAAACATATAAAATAAAATTGCACATACACATGCATTTCCAACTCGAAGTTGCGCAAACATTCTGCGACTTTTGGCAGTATGGTCCCAGCAAGCTTTGTCAAAGCGGACAGAGCAAGGGTGCGATGGGGGTGTGATAAAGCCCACCCAGTAAATTCATTAAAATGTATGCCTATTGCCTACATTATGTAATAAATTACCCAGAAAGTGTACTTGAGTCCCTTACTGGAGTAACAGTGGTGGAGGTGCAGAACACTTGTAATACGCAGGGGCATCTTACTCCAGTGGTGCCTTCAATAACGGGGTTGTTCAAGACATATATTTATGCTTATCCTTAGGATAGATCATCAATATCTGATCGGTGGAGGTGTGACACACAGCTCTCCCACCAATCAGATGCCAGTGGCGAAAGTGCCAAACATGGCCGTGGGCACCATGCAGTTGATTGAGCTATGCTGTGCAGATTCACAACTGAACACATCTGGGTGCCGCCGGCATCGGGAACAGTTGATGGAAGGGGGTGACAGGTGTTGCACCCTTACCGATCGGGTATTGATGACCAATTCTAAGCATAAAGCCATCAATATAGAAGTCCTGAACAATCCTTTTTAGACTAGCATGCACATTGCCAGTCTTAATAAATGGGGACCATATTACAAGTACATGCACACATTAAGAATATGAATGTACATACACATTACATATGCATGTAAACTTTATACCCAGTACACACACATATAGTATATTTAAAACAGATGAACCAACTGCCTGAAGCAGGCCACCACCCGGCTTGGCTAACACAAGGACTGTGATGTGAACACTGTGCTTGGGCGGACAACACTGCTTTAATGATGGGGCACTGTGCTTGGGCAAATAACACACTGGCTGTGATGAGAGCACTGTACTTGGGCAGTTAACACTGTAACTGTGATGGGAGCACTGTGTTTGGGCAGAAGACTCTGCGACTGTGATGGAAGCACTGTGCTTGGGCCGATAAAATGGTGGGAAGCTCTATGCTTGAGAACAAGGAGCTAAGTCACTAACAAAGGTACTGTGATGGAGAAAGGCTATGTCTAAGTGAAAGGGGTGCTGTAATGGAAAATGCAAAAATGGAATTTTGTTGGTGAGTGGAGAGAAGAAAGCACTGCGTGACTGCAAAGTAGAAATGAAAAAGAAGAGCGTGTGCCTGTGAGGGGAAGGGGAGAACTGAGATGACAAGCTAAAAAGGTCTATGTGACTATAAAGGGGCATTGTGGTTATAAAGAAGTGTCTGTGGCTAAAGGAATGTGATGTGAACAATGTGGTTGCCATTATAGAGGCATTATAAGAGAATTTAATGGTAAACCTTTTGCACTTGATGCCCTATAATAATCTTTTCAAGTGTGGTGACTGTAGAGTTTAAATTTAAGGACACCAATTGTATAGCGTTTAAGTTCTCTCTGTATTTTTATAAGTTTCCTCCATGTACACCAGTTTTACTCGCTTGCACTAAAATTATACTGGGTGTCACACTGGCAACTCGCACACGCGGTAAGCACCACCCACTCACTGCGGTCACCGCTCTGTTCTCCCCAGTCTCGAGCGGCCTCTTTTAGAATTTCCAACACTACTGCATCCTCCTGCCGCTGGTAAGTCTCCACCTGGTTACAGGAAGGCAAGGCCACTTTCTCCAGGCATTTCACCTCATTGTGTCCTGCAGAGGTGAAATTGTCTGGCCTATCCCCAAGCAGCACGGGGATTACTGAGCAGCTCCTACCACCACTTCTCGCCTGATCTAGGTGCATGACCTCAGCTAGATATATTGAACCTGTGCTGTCTGCCCTGACCTCGGATTGTTTGCCTCAGTCCACCTGTACCTCATGCCCATTTTTCTGAACCTCCAGTCAGCTGCTGCAGACCTGGGGACTGCCCTGGAGTGGTACCTGGTGACTACAGCCAATCCTCACCATCAGAGGCTCTAGTGAATGTCCGGTTGTCACTTAGTTACGCCCCCTCAGGTTAAGCTCGGCCTGTGGCGCAGTGGGTCCACACCCACCAGCATTACACTGGGAGGTTAGTCAATTTTCTATGAAGTGAACCCTATTAGGTGTTGGGGGAGAAAAGATAGATGACAGCCACTGACCCATCCACTCGAAAATTCTCCACTTAAAACACCACTCCAGAGTTTATTTTTTCATTTCAGCCCTGGAGTATTAGCACTAACCTAAGGTCCCTGAACCTAGTCTTTTTCTCACCGTCCACTGCCTTCACCTTTTATTGGAGCCGCTCTGTTCCTGTGGTGCCATCTTCTGACTGACTTGAAATCAGAGACAATGGTCAGTGGCTGCAAACCTGTCATCAGTATTTTGATAAATATACCACAAGTATTGTTAGGTTTGTGCCATTACACTGATTAAAATGATACCTTAGTTGATGAAATCCATCTTATGGTTGTTGTTTAATCTGCGTTTGCAGTTTTCAGTTAATGAGATCCTTGTGCTCACGGGCAGGCCTGTGGGAGGGTCTTTTTTTGGTGCTCTGATCTCATATTCATCCTTATGGGCTTAACTGACAGGTCACTGTTCATTCAGTGACCTGCCTCCTATTTTAAAAATTGCATATATTAGTCTTGGCTTTAAAAAAAATTACCTCCAGAAAAATGGCACCAGCAGCGCCAAAATAGGAGGCAGGTCACTGAAGGATCTCTGACCTGTCATAAGCCCATACTGATGAATATGTAAGCAGAGCACCACATGAAGACCCCCACAGACCGCCCCAGAGCACGAGAATATCATTAACTGAAAACTACAAATAAAGATTAAACAACAACAACCACAAGACAGATTTCATCACCCCGGGTATCATTTTAATCAGTGCAATGGCGCCAACCTAACAGTGTCTGTAGGTTACCTTTCATCAAATAGTGGCTGCAGAGTGGAAAAAACTTTTTTTTTTTTTTTTAAATTATTATTGTTATTTTGACTGTATGTTGTGGCAATATTAACAATCAAAGTATTTGGCACCTAATAAGTTAAGTTGTAGTTAAGTCCAAGTGTGTGTTATTAAATACTTTTCACTGGGGTGTGCATTTTTTCTGCCTGTATAAGTTATTATTTGATAACATCAACTTGGACTTAATAGAAGTTAACTCGTTAGGTGTCAATACTTTTAATTTCTAATAACTCCAGAATGGACAGGCAACATACAAAAAAACAAAACAAAAAAGTTTTATTCTGATCTACAGCTGCTATTACATCATTTTTTTGAGTTCTGATACTGGGTTAGGCTTAAAGTAATAAGCTGGTCTCAAAACTTAGTGGGGTTGTACGTCTCCGGAAACATTTTTTTATTCAAATGAATGTATTAGGGATATCAAATGATTTTTTCAGTAAGGTTTCAGTAACAATTTTTGTGCTGTTTTGCTTTTACAAACTCTTTGATTCGATGCTCAATTACCTTTGATGGGGTCTGTGGTCATAGTTAGATCGGCTAAGAGCTAATAAAAAAGAAAGATAAAGAGTTAGGAGCTCTCCCATTTGTTCATTAAAATTAGTTCACTGTTTGGGCTCGTGTAGGTGATCAAATTATCAGTCTCAGTGCGGTTCACACCTGGACCAATGGTATTCTATGGAGAAATGGGGGAGAAGGAAAAGGAGAGTCAGCTCACCACTAGTTGTAGCCATGTCCTGCTGAGACACACACGGAGATGCCCGGGATCCAGCTGAAACAAAGCACAAAGAAAAATTTCCAGCGTGATGGCAGGTAAGTGCATATAAAATCCAATGTTTATTGAAGAATAAAGTGAATAAAATTAATGGTGTTATGTAGCTCTGGCTAATGTGAATGCTGGAATTTTTTTCTTAATGTTATTATATGGGGCCGTGCACATGTCCAATTTTTTCATCAGACAGAGTCTATCGGGAAAAATTTGCAGCAAGCCCAAGTTTGATCTGCTATTCGGATTGCACTCTGCAGTGCAAGGAAATGAGTTTGTGTAAACAATCGGACATCTTATTTCCATTAACAGACAGAATGGAGAAGATGGTGAATTTTTTTTCACCAACTTCTCCTCTTCCAAGAGAATTGGATCACATTATTATCAAACTCCGACCAAACTCTGATCAAACTGATCAAAAAGTGTTATTTGCATAATTAACCTCATTCTCTTGGATAATAGAATATATGTCATCTGCACCTAGCCTTAATCAAGCCAACAGCCAGCAATAGAGCGAGCAACCAAGACACTACTATGTTGACAAATAGTGCAACATTTTTAATGAAACCCGATTACAAACATGAATTTTAATAAAAAAAACATGCATTTAAGTATGACAAAAAAATTATCCCCAGAACTGAATAATCCTTTAATAGGTTTTACAGTACTTCTATGTTGATGGATTGCTGTGAAGTTGAACAACAAGGCACCCGCAGAGGGGTAATTGTAGTGCTACTGCCGGCGCCCCTGCATGGCGTCCTCTTCCCCTCCATGCAGGGATGTCAGCATACTCACTGCTCTGGCCCCGCAGTGTAGTTCCCTGGTATGCTTGCTTTCTGCTGTAGTGCGCGCTGCAGCTTCCGGCTGCGCACTTAGTGCACTCGCACTACCCTGCTCCTAAAGAGGCAGCGCACACATATAGTAAATGCCCTCAGCTTGTAGCTGAAATGCATTTAGTATAATTAGTACACCTGCAGAATGGCTCTCAGCCTATTGCTGGCAGTCATCCTGTATAAAAGACTCACTCTCGCCAAGCAACGGGTATAGTCATTAGGTAGTTTGGTGTTCTACCAGTGCAGTTGCGAAGTCCACTTGTCCCGTGTCCTGAACCCGAATCCCTGCTCCCAGTGCGGCCAGTCCTGTTCTTGAAGACCCCTGATCTCGTTGTGGCCAGTGTCCTGAACCAGAATCCCTGATCCTGGTGCGGCATGCATCTTGAACCCAAATCCCTGGACCCGGTGGAGCCAGTGCCTGAACGTTTTTACCTGGTCCCGGTATGGCCATTCCTCTTACTGAAGTTCGTGGGCCCTGGAGTTGCCAGTGCCCAAATATTATTCCCTTGTCCCGGTGTAGCCAGTCCTGTTCCTGAAGTCCCTTGGTCCCGGTGCAGACAGTTCATGAACGATATCCCCTGGTCCTGGTGTGTCCAGTCCTGAATCAAAATTCCACTAGTCCAAGTGTGGACAGAGTCCTGAACCTGAATCCCTGGTCCCGGTGGGGCCAGTTTGATCATTGCAGCCAGTCCTGAATCTGAAGTCCTCTGGTCCCAGTGGGGCCAGTGTCTGAAGGTTGTCCTTTAGAACTGGTACGGCCAGTCCTGTTCCTGAAGCCTCCTGGTACCAGTGTGGCCAGTGCATGAACATTGTCCCCTAGTCCCAGTGTGGCCAGTGCCTGAATGTTGTCCCTTTGTCCTGGTGCTGCCAATGCCTGAACATTAAACCCTTTTTCTGGTGTGGCCAGTCCTGAATCCGAAGTCCCCTTGTCCTGGTGCGGCCAGTCCTGTCCCAGAAGTCTCCTGGTCCCTAAGTGGCCAGTGCCTGCACGTTGTCCCCTGGTCCTGGTGCGGCCAGTACTGAATCTGAACTCCCCTTGTCCCGATGCGGCACATCCTGTTCCTGAAGTCCCCTGTTGCCAATGCAGCCAGAGCCTGAACATTGTTCCCCGCCCAAATACAGCCAGTCCTTTATCCAGTATCCTAGACTGGTGTGTCTGAATATAGCCCTAGTCCATGTCAGTGAACCTGATTTCTGGTGTCAGCAGCTGCAGTACTGGGGACTGCCTAGAAGTGGTACCTGGCAGCTACCTGCAGCCCAGTCTGTGTCCATCATCAGGAGCTCCAGTGAACACCAGGTAGTCACTTAGCTATGCCCTTTCCAAGGCAGGCCCAGCCCAGTGGCACAGTGGGTCCACAAATCCACTTGCACCAATGTTGGGCGTAACAGTAATGCAGATCCTCCTCTATATATTTGAATAGGAGTAGATTTGCACAACCTGGCCGTGGCCACTAAACAGTCTCCGTTCAGTTTAGAGAGTCTCTGCTCAAACTCACGAAAGCAAGTCTGTAGGGCAGCCATTCGCGTGCAAACCATTTTTGACGCACTGTTTGAAATGAGAAGCTACATCCACTAGTTGATTTTTTTTATCCAAGTAAAACTGATCATATTTTTTGAGTACGAGAACGATCTCTGACGTCTGAATGGGCCATTAGAAAAATTACAATAACTCTCTAGACACTGAATCGCTCGTTTGATCCAGCTCAGATCAGTTTTGTTGGTCTATTCATGCACAAACATGCCCCATGGGCTTCAGCGTAATTTCCATTCACTGTTCCTCTTTGTCATTGTAAATTTGTGCATAGATTTTTCATTGATATAAAATTACCAGCAATTGGGAATCTCTCGAGATGTAGCCGATGTGCTGGAGGGAGAATATGTAGACAAAAACTGGAATTTAATGTAAACATCCGGTGAGTGAATGCTCTCTCGCTTCTGTATCGCTCCAGAGGTGATTATTCATCTGTTTAATTGACTTTCGGCAGCAGAAAAAGTCTTGTTTTATTTTATTTTTCTGTGCATATCCCAGTGGTAAGTAAAGTCAAGCAAATTGTTTTCATTAATGTAATTGCTTTTCTAGATGCTGCTGATGTCATTGACACCTTTGTGTGCTCAGAGGTTACATTATGTGATGACCTCGTCAGAAAGCATAAGGCATTGCTGCAGAAAAGCCTAGTTAATTGCAAGCACCTGTCTTAAAGGGAAATTTTCACCATAGGAATACTTCTAACTTAATTACCTTTACAAACTTTGCCATTATTCTGGCTTAATTAGAATCATATAATGTTTATTAACAACATTAATAAATTTATGTTGCAGGAAGCTGTTTATTTTCCGATTTTGTACATTGCGAACATAAGCCCTGATTCATCAAGTCTGGCATTTTCTATGGCATTCTTGATGATGGGTGCCCTGGAGTAAGATGTGCCAAATTCTTTGAGAGCCTTGTAATGAGTTTGGCACCATGCATTTGTTATGTCTTACCTGGTGAAGCTCTTGGTCCGGAAGAGCAGCTATGTCCTCAGCTGGAACAACAGAAACTGAGTCTGACTAGTACTATAGTGAGAATATAAAATATTACTTTTGTTAAGCATGTAATAAAATACAAAAATAATACCAATACAATAAGGCAAAAAAGACATACAGACTAACCTGGTGAAAGGTCAGAGCACACACACACACACACACACACACACACACACACACACACACACACACACACACACACACACACACACACACACACACACATATATACATATATTTATATATATATTATATATATATATATATATATAGTGCAACTGACAGTGGTTCAGTTCACCTACAAAATGTGGTTGGTTGGTGTTGCTGTCCTGAAACTAGTGACAGTGGTCACATTTACATCCTACACCATAAAAATACATCAAGGCAAACATGAAAAAAAATTGAAATAATCTGACCCCGATACCTATATTCAAGGAAAGAGGAAGGCGATCATCACATCAACACATCAAACACCCATCTTGTGCTTACCTGTTACTTCAGTAAGGTGAGCCAGCAGGAGGCCCTATTAGATCCTGAGCACACTATTATGGCCCTATTTCCTCATAGCTCCCGTCATGAGAAGGTCAGTCCACATCTGGCCCTGAAAGTGAATAGCTCTAGAATGATATCGTGTGCAACATGATGAGTTTCTCCCTATCGGGTTTTTCAGGGAAGCTCTATGTATGATATGGTCATAGTTATAGATCTTATTCCCAGTATCCTGATGGTGGATCTGGTCAATGACTGGTATAACCAACTTTTAACAAAGCATGCTCTTAAATACCTTTCTTGAGGATGAGCGTCAATCAGAGGGTTCCCTCATGTTCCCAAATTATGAACCAGCTGTGAGTAACATCAAAGTCATTGACTTGTATCCAGCCCTGGGAAGATGGTTGCTGAAACGCACGTCATCCACCCCATTCTTGTCAGTGGAACACACACACCCTACTTACAAACTTTCTGTCTTACCCATTTCCAAAGAAAGAATCGGTGAAACACATGTGCTTGTTGTGCGTGTCACTTCCTGCGTACACTTGATCCTCATCAACTGGTATCAAGTGACACTTGATGCCTCAGGATGTGGGCATGGCAAATGAACTGAACACGCACATCGTCAATGCAGCGCCATGTCACTGTGTGCGGAAGGCAATGTTGTCTTCCAGATGTGCCTCTTCTATTTGTCATACTCCTGCTAATCATATGACTATCAGATGATACTGGTCACATAATTAATTCTAGCTGTAAGGTATACAAAGTGCATACAGGGGCACGAGCAAAGGTATCCACTTAGACATATAATAGGACCAATCAGTTCCTTTCTGGTGCAACAGTCCTGCCCTCCTATTATTACGGTATACATATTCATTAGTGCCAAAACAAATTCCCAACTCACTCCAGAAATACATGAAGTTAGTTAATGACTTCACCAGTATCTCTTAAACTTGGGATCATAAATCAATATAGTGATGAGCAAACGTGCTCGGATAAGGTGTTTGTAATAATTATAGGGGATAACTCAGGAACAAGACAACTACAGTACACAGTTTTATAAGTGGTAAAGTCTATATTATCACACGGTGATTCAAACAGGTGCCGAGAGAAACTCAAGTCCACAACACTTGGTGTAAATATAAAACGCAGCTTAGCAGTCTATAGGAAACTTCAGAGGAAAATGCAATCATGCAGAAAGTCTATGAAGCACAATTATTCTTGAGGATACTTGACACGAATAAGTCCTTGTTTTAGTCCCAACACAGATAGATATGCTTATAAGGCAGATCAAATAATATTCAAATAATATCTTAGCTCAACCAGGGAGGTCTGGGTAATAGTCTCAGGTTCTTGCAGAGCAGCAACAGCTTACATGTCCAGCAAATGCAGATGGAAGTAAACACGAGCAGCAGATGAAGGAGGATTACTGGAACTGGTGTATTCAGCAGTAACTCAGAGCAGAGTAGTAGGATCACCACACAGGTTCACAGGAGGAGGTATATAGCCAGGGAGTCAACAGAGTCAGGAGCTGGATGCAAGGCAGAATACTCAAGCACAGACTGAAGGCTGGGGTGGAGTTTTATAGCAGGAAGACACAGTGCACATGAGACCAAAGATGCCATCTTGGAAAAGGGCAGTAATGCACAAAAGGTAAAAAATGTTCAGAGTCCTGACAGTGTTATTCGAGAATGCTCATGTGATATCCATGCATGTGCTGCAGCTGTTCAGCCGTGAAACATGCAGCCGCGGTGGCTCAAACATATTATTCGATCATGCCGAATACACCGAATAACACCTTATCTGAGCACGCTCATCATCACTAATAATTAACCCTCAGGGTAAGTATCACAGAAACATACCAACTATTGGGAGAGCAATTAGGCTTTTTGACAAGTATGTTAAAGCAAGAGATCAAAAACATATATAAAGGAGGTACAGAACTTAAACGAAGTTCCCAAAATTAAGCTGTTCATTGAGGCCTAGTGGGAACGTTGTATATGGAAGATCCACCTCACTTCTCTCTGATGGATCAATCGATCCCAGTCTCCTCCTCTCATAGGTCTCTTCACTTTGTCTACACCAAGAAACGTAATTGCATTTTTGGATCTCCCATGCTTACTGTTGATATTCTTAGCTAGGCGCGAACCCCTCTTATGCTCGATATCCTTAAGGTGACTGATCACCAATCCTCCGTCTGAATTCCCTCTTTGTCTTCCCAACATATTCAATCCCACAGAAAAACGTGGCTTGAGATTATGTGCTTATTTTTCGACTTGCAATAGATACAAACAATTCTGCAGGTAGAAAAAATGCAAGTGCATTTTTAGTGTGTTTCCATGGTGGAAAACGCATCAGAAATGCATGTAATCCGCACATGACTGTATTGCTTGTCAAGACCAAATACCATAAAAGATTGATGAAAGCAGCTTCATTTAGACCATGAGACAGCAACAAGGGCCAAAAAAAACCCAGCATCAAAAATAATATAAAATCATGTTAAAAAAGCACTCAGAAACGCAAATGAAGAAATGTGAGTTACCTTATTTACTTAATAGGTTCAGAAATTATGCAAAAAATCTGCAACATCAAAAACTAAAATGGATTTTTTAAAAAGGGCCAATAACACAAACAAAAAAGGCTGCAAATGAAAACCTGGTGAAAAACAACAAAAGCTAGACAAAAAACGATGCAAATGAAATAATGAATAGAGACCAAAAAGCATTTTTCATTTAGCACAAAATTCATGAAACACACGCACGCCATTCTGAAGAATGTCAGCAAATACCACAAGACAAGACAAATAAGAGTCTTAGGAAAAAATGCAAATGATAACTCGGGCCTTTAGTGATCAAACTAAAGGTTGTGCACTTAGCAAGTTGTGATTTGCTCTTTCAGAAGGATCCTTGAAATCTCCAATCTTCCTCATCATGTAATGCAGCAGCTTTTTCAATTCATAATTAAGATGCTGTAAATGAGCGCAGGTGTTTAGATTTATTGAATCTTTCTTGCTTGCACAAGCCGCTAATTTATTTAAATGAATGCATTTCTAAATTAATGCAACTGGGGTGTGATCATATGTGGCAAATCAGATAAAATTCCAAAGCAATAAATAGAGAAAGACAATCCATACATGATTTAAAGGGAATATGTCATCCCATGGAACGCTTTTAACCTTTTAATATGGGCATACAGGTGATACAATGGTAAAAACAGTCATGCCTGTATGTCTCATATCAGCATTATTATTTTGGAGAAATCCTCTTTTATTCTGTTATGGTACTGAGTTCTTCCAAGCTCTGGGGTGTGCAGTGCCTGGTAGAAAAGTTTATTATCATACCAGCCCCTCCCATCAGCATCACAGTGCCCTGTGACATGAAGTGGTGGCCCCGAAATCCCGCGCTTGTGCCCTGCAATAGTGTTACACTGATGGGAGGCGGCTGGAATGATAATGAAGACCGGAGTCAAAGTTTTCTTCCAGGCACTGCACGTCCCAGAGCCTGGAAGAACTCATTGCTATAACAGAAAATAATAGAGAGGACTTGTACAGTAAGTACAGAAGATCCGGTCTCCTCCATATCAGGCTGATTAGATGCGAAACGCTCCACTATATTCCCCAGCAGGTTTGGCGAAAGAACAGTCCTTGATGTTGCTAAGTTAAACTAATAGCTTTTTTTATGGTGAATTCAAATAGATTCTATTATCTAATAAAACTGCTCCTATCTGCAATTCGTCTAGGGTGAGCTGTCGCAGTAGGGATAGCGTATTACAGGCATATAGTCAGACATTATTGCCTTATAATCCTTGCTGCTACCTAAATTTTTTTTTATCAAGGTAACCTCTATTCTATTTCCTATTCATACCCCTGTTAGCTGCGTTTAGTGTAGGAGTAGGTGATAGGTATCTTCTTCTGGAAATTAATGTTCATTCTGGTCACATACATCTCTTCCATAGTCCATAACTTGATTGCTTTTTTCATACTCTCATTGACAGACTTGTGATTTTTACGGTGATTTGTACTAAGAAATTCATCAAAGCAGGCAAAATTAATTGATTTGATGTGTCCATTTGCAGTTTCTCTATGCAAGAGGTAGTGGTGGGAGACTTTACACTACTGGAGCTGAATTACCACTTCTGAAATCTTCAGTGCTTTGTTTCCATTCATTTCTGGGTGCTTCTTGAAGCATGTTTGGGGTCATTGTCCTGCTGGAAGACCCATGACATAGGATGCAAACTCCAGCTTTTCGACACTGGACACTACATTGCGATCCAAAATCCTTTGGGAATCTTCACATTTCATGATGCCTTGCACAGTCATGGCACCCAGTGGCAACAAAACAACCTCCAAAATATTTGTCTGTAACTACATTTGCTCTTTTATTTTTAGGCCTCTTTCTATTTACAGTAAACAGTAGAATGATGTGCTTTGCCAAAAAGCTCTATATAGTTCTCATCTGTCCACAAGATGCCTGCTGGCCCTCTAAAAATAGTGGGGGCCCTCTGCAGGCCCTTCATAAATTGTGAGGGCCGCCTGCTAACCCTTCAAGTTTCAAACTCTACAGTTTTAATAGGAAAAGAACATTTTCCCTCTTAAGATTGATAAATTATATTGCAGTAGAAATATACAGACATGCAAAGCAAAGCCATCTGCTGGCTCTCCAAAAATGCTTAGTGAGGGCTGGCTGCTCTCCCTCTAAAAATAGAATGAGGGCTGCCTGATGGCCCTCTAACAATAGTGAAGGCTGAGTGCTGGCCTCTAACAATAGTAAGGGCCAACTGATGGCCCTCTACAAATAGTGAGGACCACCTGATGACCATGACAAAAAAAACTTTGTGACTTTCAGAATCCCTCCTTCATAAATTAAACAGGATGTGTCTGATCATGTCTCACACCCCACAGGGACAGATAAGGTAGTAAAATGCTAAAATTACATTTCCTGTAGAATGTTTTTTTCTCCATTGAAAGCCAAGCTAACGTGCAAAAATGCAGCAAAAACACTACGTGTGAACATAGCCCAAGGTGTGGAGGAGCATTTTTTTCTTATTTATTTTGCCTTATATAGAAGTCATTATCCTGGAAAGAATGTTTCTTAACATTTTTCTCAGTCAAATCAATTCTAACTGCAGATTTGTATGTTTTATTGTCAGTCCATGAAAGTGGCGTAATACTCTGACAATATTGTTCCCAGCAGCGACCTGGGATTCCAAGATGCTTCCAGGGGTCTTCCTCATGCTGTTTCCATGCCTTGGCAGAGCTGTTTACATTGTTTTCAGCAATTTTTAGACCCTCTCCAGATCTCTGGGGGGCCACTGGAAAAATGCTCGAGTTTACTATTGACTTCCATTATACTTGAGCACCCGAGCATTACAATTAGCTCGACTCGAGTAACGAGCACCCGAGTATTTTAGTGCTCGCTCATTACCAGTTTTTACAATTGTATCACCTGTATGCCCATATTAATAGGTGAAAAAGAACATGGGGCAGAGTAACCCCTAAGAAGCAACTTACAAATTTCATCCACAGACCATGGGGCACAGTACCCCCTAAGAAGTAACTCACAAGTTTCACCCAAAGAAAATGGAGCAGAGTAACCTCAAAGAAGCAGCTTACAAATTTCTCTGATAGACCATGGGGCACGATATCCACTAAGAAGCAGCTTACAAATTTCACCCACAGACCACGGAACAGAGTACCCATACATTTAACAGCTTACAAATTTCACCCACAGACCATGGGGCAGAGTACCCCCTAAGAAGTAACTCACAAATTTCACCCAAAGAGCTTGAGGCAGAGTACGCCCTAAGAAGAAGCTTACAAATTTCACCCACAGACCATGGAGCAGAGTACCCATACATATAGCAGCTTACAAATTTCACCCACAGACTATGGGGCAGAGAATTCCAACAGAAGCAGCTTATACATTTCACCCAAAGAGCATGGAGCAGTGTAACCCCTAAGAAGTAGCTTGCACATTCTCACAGACCATGGAGCAGAGTAACCCCTAAGAGGCAAGTTAAAAATTTCATCCACTTACCATGGGACAGAGTACTTGTACATTAGCAGCTTACATATTTCAGCCACAGACCATGGGGCATAGTACCCCCTCAGAAGCAGACTACAAATTCCACCCAAAGATCATGGGGAAGAATACCCCCACAGCGCTAAAATGTCTGCTCCAGTAGCATATGATCGAAATACCGCCGATGAAAAGCTTGTAGTATGATCTTGGATTGGACTGGCAGTCCACAGCGAAGCTTGCTACTGGCAGTCCTGTTAAAAATTGCACCCACGGGGCATGTTTCCAAATCCCCCCCCGAAAAGTTAATAACAAATTATACACCCAGACAATGGCAGGTGAGCGGGAAGGCAGAAGTGATGCTGCAGTGCAGACAGATGAGCAGCAGAAGGGTGAGAACGCCGAAATTGAACCCACTGCTCGAACTTTTGGCAGCAATTCTGACATGTGTGTAGTTTTTTTAGGAATCTCTGCATTACCAAGTTTACCACATGTACCAGGCAAGGGATATGCATCAAACTGGCTAGTCCCAGAGCTGCTTTGAGATTTCTCCTGTTATTACACACCACCAGACTGGGCAAGAGGTTCACAGCAGTAACCACTCATCTGTCTGCTGTTTGATCCCAGTCCACAACTCCGTTGTTGTTGTGGGGTTTGTCCCCCAATCAGAGGAGTTTATGAACAGCTTGCTGTTGTTTTCCCCTGACTGTGCTCAAGTTGGTGGTGAAGGTCTTCTTCTTGAGACCGAGGAGGCAGAGGAGAAAAAAGAGGAGGAGGAGGAGGGAACCTGGACAGATAAACATCCAGCAATACTAGGTTTTGGTAGGACATGAGGTAGAACGCCTTTCACCTCTGCCCCAACCGCCACCAGTGGGCAGTTAGGAAGATGTAATATCCCTGGCTGTGCTTACTGGTCCATGTATTGGTGGACTATGCCACTGATGGAGTTGCACAGTGCAGTTGGAGCACCCCCACTGTCGCAGGGCCGAGGGGTACCCGGTACCGGGCCTCTCTGTCTCGGTTCTGGGAGTGTCACGGTGGCTAGACCCGGTCCGTGACCCTGCTGAGGGGCGTCCAGTAAAAGTTGAGAGTGATGATGTGTGGTGCAGGGTGCGATGAATAACGAGGACACAAGGTTGCAGTCTCTTTACCTCTTTACTGAAGGCTTCAGGATCCTCAATCCGGAGTACTATTAACAGGGCTGTCTGAGACCGGCCAGTCCGATGGCACCTCCAGAGTTCCCTTTGCAGGTGGAAATCTGTGCCTTCCTTCTAGCGCTTGTGTGTTGTAGTCCTTCCCTGCTGAGCACCACGGGATAGTCCTCACAACTGTTGTGTCTGTTTCTGAAGTTCCCTCACAACTGATTCTGATGTTCTTCTCCGTCCCCCCAGATGATATGGCTAGGACACACTCGTATGACGGGTAGGCCTGGAGTTCTTCCGGGACCCTAGAGTCGCCCCTCTCCAACTGTTGCCCCCTATGTCTGCTTAGGTGATTTAGGTGAGACAGCCCGCCTATAACTGATTGTCCTGCCGTAGGTTTGAAGTAAGGCCTGGAGCTCAATACTTCCTCGGCGTTTCCGGCCACCGGCTACACGCCTCAGTAGGATGTTGCCTCGATCTTACAGCACGACTCCTACTGGTGTTATCACCTTGTTGCCTTGATCTCGTTTCTCACTCTTCACAATAAACCTCGCTTCTTGTCCTTTCTTGGGGTACCGCCGCAATGAAGTGCAGGCGCGGTCCCGTAACGTTCTTTCTGTTCGCTATGCCTCTGTCAGGATCCCACCCCTGACAAGGACCCCCCTGAATCTTCCCCTGCAACACCCTCTGCCACAGGATGTTGCCTGGTTCCAACCCAGTCAGCTTTCTGTCTAACTTCCTATCTAACCCCCAGTTTTACCAGACTGTGAGGAGTGGCCTAATACATAGCACCCTTAGCTCCCCCTGGAGGCCAGACTGTGAAGTGTATTGGTGTCTGTGATACCTGGTCAGGTGAACTCCTTCAGTGCCATCAGATGTACCAATACCCCCCTTAGCGGCAGAGCATCAGTACTGCAACGACCAGGTCTCTGGGGCGCTGCACTCCCCCCCGGTTAAATCCAGTACTCCTGGACTGGGAAGAAAACAACAATACATGTCAGCAAAAAGACATACAATTTTTAGAAATGCAAAAACAAGTAAATTTTAACAGAGCTTCCCTTTATGGGAGGTGAGAACACTTGAACATTACAAACATGGCTAAATATTTTAAATAACATACTATAGATAACCTCTATTACCCAACCAGGTATTCTACTTAGTGCAATCACTGAACAATAATTTAACTTTGCCTCTAAGGATGTATAAGCTGAATCCACTAAAGGATTACTCATAAAACACTACAATGTTAATCAACTTTTCTTCATTTTCCAACTTTACATTCGCAGGACCGCCTGTCTATCTGCCCCAGGCCTACTGCCTCTCGCTCTCTTGCAGGACCGCCCCGTTCCTCGTCTGGGCCTACTGCCTTTCTCTTTCTATACACAGTATTGGGCTTATCAACCTTCTCTCAGCACAAGATCACTGAGCCATCTCTGTATGGCTCCTAGGAGGACTCACCAATTAACCCCATACGGGTTCACTTCCTGTCCTCATTCTCTAACACATTATTAAACATTTCCTACAAGCAACTAACTAACTACATATAACTTTTACATATAAATATTATCATTACTTCTTTTAAGGCAACATTATACATTAAGTGCTATTGGTGAACGTTCCCTTTAAGAGGGGACCAAGTCTCTTGGAGGTAGTGCAACTTCTCAAGCTGCAAGTTCGTGTAAGGCAGGGACTCCTGTACTGTTTCCAGGAACAGTTTTCTGCGCAAAGAGTCCTTTTTCTTGTAAAACCAGTAGGGGGCACCTTTAAGAAGGTGCAAACTATTTACAATAAGTTTGTAATCATGCAGTGTTCATGATCCAGCAGTTCTTTCAACAGTGATAAACAGGAAACAAAACAAAAAGGGCAAAAATAGGGATCCCGGGTAAACTAAGGGATCCCTTTAAGAGTTAACCCTAGTCGGGTTGTAGCAGCAGAAACACATGGAGAGACAAACAGTTAACTATATACACTTTGCAAAGCATTTATGCTTATTCAGGTTCTGACCCGGAGGTGGCCTCATTCCGGGCCTCACCCGACTAACGGCCCGTGACGGTATAGGAAGGCCTGATCCTCGTCCAGGCAGCGGCAACACTCCTCTCTGGACCACCTTCCGCGACCGGGAGCGAGCGCGACCCACCGATGCACTGTGGGCCGGGATATCCTGGGGTTCCGCGGTGGCGGGTTCCGCTGCCTTTTCCGCAGGGGATTCGTCCTCTGGCGGTCCGGCAGCAGCCTGGAGAGTGACGCACCGCTGAACGCTCCGAGCCGTCCAGCCGACCTCTCTCCTCCATCGGGTATAGGTCACTGCATCTCCGGGCTCCAAATCGCGGTCTTTGTCATACCTTCCACCGCAGGGCTCAACTTCCCTCCGGTCGACACGGACCTGCAGCGGCTCGCCAATTTCCTGGATGACTCCTCTGCCCTCTCGGGAATTGAAGAACACCACTACACCCCAGTGTGACAGGGGAACCTCCTCAGCACCCGTCAGGTCGATCTGGACCGCAGGTTGGGGCCTATTCCGCCACGCCGTCTTCAGGCACCGCAGGTGTTCTGCCTCCGGCAGGATCCTCAGGCCCTGTGCCTGCAGCTCGCACTCTGCTGCGGCCGGGATGGAGGAAGCAGGGGACACCGGAGTTAGGCGGACCTCCGTAGGCTGGCCCAGCCGAGTGGTCACACGAGCGTCAGCCTCCTGGCGGTGTGCTATCTGCCGGGCCTCGGCTGCAGCCACACACTTGTTGTGAAATTGGATTCTGGGCTCCCCCGGTGGCCACTTGTGGAATTGTACTTGTGTGCATCATCCCCTCTGTTCACCTGCTCCTATCAGGATGTGGGAGTCGCTATATAACCTTGCTCCTCTGTCAGTTTCATGCCGGTCAACAATGTAATCAGAAGCCTTTCTGTGCATGTTCCTGCTACTAGACAACTCCCAGCTAAGTTGGACTTTTGTCCTTGTGTGTTTTTGCATTTTGTTCCTGTTCACAGCTGCTGTTTCGTTACTGTGTCTGGAAAGCTCTTGTGAGCGGAAATTGCCACTCTGGTGTTATGAGTTAATGCTAGAGTCTTAAGTAATTTCTGGATGGTGTTTTGATAGGGTTTTCTGCTGACCATGAAAGTGCCCTTTCTGTCTTCTGGCTATCTAGTAAGCGGACCTCGATTTTTGCTAAACCTATTTTCATACTACGTTTGTCTTTTCATCTAAAATCACCGCCAATATATGTGGGGGCCTCTGTCTGCCTTTTGGGAAAATTTCTCTAGAGGTGAGCCAGGACTGTCTTTTCCTCTGCTAGGATTAGGTAGTTCTCCGGCTGGCGCTGGGCATCTAGGGATAAAAAGACGTAGGCATGCTACCCGGCCACTTCTAGTTGTGCGGCAGGTTTAGTTCATGGTCAGTATAGTTTCCATCTTCCAAGAGCTAGTTCTCATATATGCTGGGCTATGTTCTCTCGCCATTGAGAATCATGACAGTTTGACCGGCCCAAAAAAAAGGGTTAAATTACTGGCTGAGAAAGGAGAGAAAAAAGAAGTCTGCTACAATTTTTTTTTTTTTTTTTTTTCCCTCTAGTTCTGAGTGTGCTCTTAATTGAATCACTTGCTAGTCTGCCTATACTGCAGCCTTCCTCTCTTTCTCTCCTTCTTATCCTTGAATGGCTCTGTGTTCACCTGTTTCAAATGGATCTTCAGAGTGTAGCTACAGGTTTGAATAATCTCGCCACAAAGGTACAAAATTTGCAAGATTTTGTTGTTCATGCACCTATGTCTGAGCCTAGAATTCCTTTGCCTGAATTTTTCTCGGGGAATAGATCTCACTTTCAAAATTTTAAAAATAATTGCAAATTGTTTTTGTCCCTGAAGTCTCGCTCTGCCGGAGACCCTGCACAGCAGGTCAGGATTGTAATTTCCTTGCTCCGGGGCGACCCTCAAGACTGGGCTTTTGCATTGGCACCAGGGGATCCTGCGTTGCTCAATGTGGATGCGTTTTTTCTGGCCTTGGGGTTGCTTTATGAGGAACCTCATTTAGAGCTTCAGGCGGAAAAGGCCTTGATGTCCTTGTCTCAGGGGCAAGATGAAGCTGAAATATACTGCCAAAAATTCCGCAAATGGTCTGTGCTTACTCAGTGGAATGAGTGCGCCCTGGCGGCGATTTTCAGAGAAGGTCTCTCTGATGCCATTAAGGATGTTATGGTGGGGTTCCCTGTGCCTGCGAGTCTGAATGAGTCCATGACGATGGCTATTCAGATCGATAGGCGTCTGCGGGAGCGCAAACCTGTGCACCATTTGGCGGTGTCTACTGAGAAAACGCCAGAAAATATGCAATGTGATAGAATTCTGTCCAGAAGCGAGCGGCAGAATTTTAGACGAAAAAATGGGTTGTGCTTCTATTGTGGTGATTCAACTCATGTTATATCAGCATGCTTTAAGCGTACTAAGAAGCCTGACAAGTCTGTTTCAATTAGCACTTTACAGTCTAAGTTTATTCTATCTGTGACCCTGATTTGTTCTTTGTCATCTATTACCGCGGACGCCTATGTCGACTCTGGCGCTGCTTTGAGTCTTATGGATTGGTCCTTTGCCAAACGCTGTGGGTATGATTTGGAGCCATTGGAGGCTCCGATACCTCTGAAAGGGATTGACTCCACCCCATTGGCTAGTAATAAACCACAATACTGGACACAAGTGACTATGCGTGTTAATCCGGATCACCAGGAGGTTATTCGCTTTCTGGTGCTGTATAATCTACATGATGTTTTGGTGCTGGGATTGCCATGGCTGCAATCTCATAACCCAGTCCTCGACTGGAGAGCTATGTCTGTGTTAAGCTGGGGATGTAAAGGAACTCATGGGGACGTACCTTTGGTTTCCATTTCATCATCTATTCCCTCTGAGATTCCTGAATTCTTGTCTGACTTTCGTGACGTTTTTGAAGAACCCAAGGTTGGTTCACTACCTCCGCACCGGGAGTGCGATTGTGCCATAGACTTGATCCCGGGTAGTAAATACCCTAAGGGTCGTTTATTTAATCTGTCTGTGCCTGAACACGCGGCTATGCGAGAATATATAAAGGAGTCCTTGGAAAAGGGACATATTCGTCCTTCGTCATCTCCCTTAGGAGCCGTTTTTTTCTTTGTGTCTAAGAAAGACGGCTCTTTGAGGCCGTGTATTGATTATCGACTTTTGAATAAAATCACGGTTAAATATCAATATCCGTTACCACTGCTTACTGATTTGTTTGCTCGTATAAAGGGGGCCAAGTGGTTCTCTAAGATTGATCTCCGTGGGGCGTATAATTTGGTGCGAATCAAGCAGGGGGATGAGTGGAAAACCGCATTTAATACGCCCGAGGGCCATTTTGAGTATTTGGTGATGCCTTTTGGTCTTTCAAATGCCCCTTCAGTCTTCCAGTCCTTTATGCATGACATTTTCCGCGATTATGTGGACAAATTTATGATTGTGTATCTGGATGATATTCTGATTTTTTCGGATGACTGGGACTCTCATGTCCAGCAGGTCAGGAGGGTTTTTCAGGTTTTGCGGTCTAATTCCTTGTGTGTGAAGGGTTCTAAGTGTGTTTTTGGGGTTCAAAAGATTTCCTTCTTGGGATACATTTTTTCCCCCTCTTCCATCGAGATGGATCCTGTCAAGGTTCAGGCTATTGGTGATTGGACGCAACCCTCTTCTCTTAAGAGTCTTCAGAAATTTTTGGGCTTTGCTAACTTTTATCGTCGATTTATTGCTGGTTTTTCTGATGTTGTAAAACCATTGACTGATTTGACTAAGAAGGGTGCTGATGTTGCTGATTGGTCCCCTGATGCTGTGGAGGCCTTTCGGGAGCTCAAGCGCCGCTTTTCTTCCGCCCCAGTGTTGCGTCAGCCTGATGTTGCTCTTCCTTTTCAGGTTGAGGTCGACGCTTCTGAAATCGGAGCTGGGGCGGTGTTGTCGCAGAGAAGTTCCGACTGCTCCGTGATGAGACCTTGTGCTTTTTTTTCCCGTAAATTTTCGCCCGCCGAGCGGAATTATGATATTGGGAATCGGGAGCTTTTGGCCATGAAGTGGGCTTTTGAGGAGTGGCGTCACTGGCTTGAGGGGGCCAGACATCAGGTGGTGGTATTGACTGACCACAAAAATTTAATTTACCTTGAGTCTGCCAGGCGCCTGAATCCTAGACAGGCGCGCTGGCCGTTGTTTTTCTCTCGGTTTAATTTTGTGGTGTCTTACCTACCGGGTTCTAAGAATGTTAAGGCGGATGCCCTTTCTAGGAGTTTTGAGCCTGACTCCCCTGGTAATTCTGAGCCCACAGGTATCCTTAAAGATGGAGTGATATTGTCTGCCGTTTCTCCAGACCTGCGGCGGGCCTTGCAGGAGTTTCAGGCGGATAGACCTGATCGTTGCCCACCTGGTAGACTGTTTGTTCCTGATGATTGGACCAGTAGAGTCATCTCTGAGGTTCATTCTTCTGCATTGGCAGGTCATCCTGGAATCTTTGGTACCAGGGATTTGGTGGCAAGGTCCTTCTGGTGGCCTTCCCTGTCACGAGATGTGCGAGGCTTTGTGCAGTCTTGTGACGTTTGTGCTCGGGCCAAGCCTTGTTGTTCTCGGGCTAGTGGATTGTTGTTACCCTTGCCTATCCCGAAGAGGCCTTGGACGCACATCTCGATGGATTTTATTTCGGATCTGCCTGTTTCTCATAAGATGTCTGTCATCTGGGTGGTGTGTGACCGTTTCTCTAAGATGGTCCATCTGGTTCCCTTGCCTAAGTTGCCTTCTTCTTCCGAGTTGGTTCCTCTGTTTTTTCAAAATGTTGTTCGTTTGCATGGTATTCCGGAGAATATCGTTTCTGACAGAGGGACCCAATTCGTGTCTAGATTTTGGCGGGCATTCTGTGCTAGGATGGGCATAGATTTGTCTTTTTCGTCTGCTTTCCATCCTCAGACTAATGGCCAGACCGAGCGGACTAATCAGACCTTGGAGACATATTTGAGGTGTTTTGTGTCTGCGGATCAGGATGATTGGGTTGCTTTTTTGCCTTTGGCGGAGTTCGCCCTCAATAATCGGGCCAGCTCTGCCACCTTGGTGTCCCCGTTTTTCTGTAATTCGGGGTTTCATCCTCGATTTTCCTCCGGTCAAGTGGAATCTTCGGATTGTCCTGGAGTGGATGCTGTGGTGGAGAGGTTGCATCAGATTTGGGGGCAGGTGGTGGACAATTTGAAGTTGTCCCAGGAGAAGACTCAGCTTTTTGCCAACCGCCGTCGTCGTGTTGGTCCTCGGCTTTGTGTTGGGGACTTGGTGTGGTTGTCTTCTCGTTTTGTCCCTATGAGGGTTTCTTCTCCTAAGTTTAAGCCTCGGTTCATCGGCCCGTACAAGATATTGGAGATTCTTAACCCTGTGTCCTTCTGTTTGGACCTCCCTGCATCCTTTTCGATTCATAATGTTTTTCATCGGTCATTGTTGCGCAGGTATGAGGTACCGGCTGTGCCTTCCGTTGAGCCTCCTGCTCCGGTGTTGGTTGAGGGTGAGTTGGAGTACGTTGTGGAAAAGATCTTGGACTCTCGTGTTTCCAGACGGAAACTCCAGTATCTGGTCAAATGGAAGGGATACGGTCAGGAGGATAATTCTTGGGTCACTGCCTCTGATGTTCATGCCTCCGATCTTGTCCGTGCCTTTCATAGGGCTCATCCTGATCGCCCTGGTGGTTCTGGTGAGGGTTCGGTGCCCCCTCCTTGAGGGGGGGGTACTGTTGTGAAATTGGATTCTGGGCTCCCCCGGTGGCCACTTGTGGAATTGTACTTGTGTGCATCATCCCCTCTGTTCACCTGCTCCTATCAGGATGTGGGAGTCGCTATATAACCTTGCTCCTCTGTCAGTTTCATGCCGGTCAACAATGTAATCAGAAGCCTTTCTGTGCATGTTCCTGCTACTAGACAACTCCCAGCTAAGTTGGACTTTTGTCCTTGTGTGTTTTTGCATTTTGTTCCTGTTCACAGCTGCTGTTTCGTTACTGTGTCTGGAAAGCTCTTGTGAGCGGAAATTGCCACTCTGGTGTTATGAGTTAATGCTAGAGTCTTAAGTAATTTCTGGATGGTGTTTTGATAGGGTTTTCTGCTGACCATGAAAGTGCCCTTTCTGTCTTCTGGCTATCTAGTAAGCGGACCTCGATTTTTGCTAAACCTATTTTCATACTACGTTTGTCTTTTCATCTAAAATCACCGCCAATATATGTGGGGGCCTCTGTCTGCCTTTTGGGAAAATTTCTCTAGAGGTGAGCCAGGACTGTCTTTTCCTCTGCTAGGATTAGGTAGTTCTCCGGCTGGCGCTGGGCATCTAGGAATAAAAAGACGTAGGCATGCTACCCGGCCACTTCTAGTTGTGCGGCAGGTTTAGTTCATGGTCAGTATAGTTTCCATCTTCCAAGAGCTAGTTCTCATATATGCTGGGCTATGTTCTCTCGCCATTGAGAATCATGACACACACTCCTCAGACGGCATCCAGTTGGGTCTGCCCGGCGGTAACTCCGTGAGGGCCAGTCCCTGTAACGATGGCGAGTCTGGGGCTGTGATGAGTAGTGCAGCCTCATGCTGGGTCGGGTCGTCCCCATGCGGTGCTTCTGACGTCGCCATCTTTGCCTCCTCGGTATCTTCTTCCTGCGCTCTCTTTCGTGGGCGGCCCAATCTCCATGGTCTCCACCTTCCAAAGAGAATAAGGAGGTGGACCTCAGCTGCTGACGGACACGTCCTCAGGATGCAGAAATACTTAGACTGGGCGGCCATTGACTTTCCCGCTCTCCAGCTTGTCTATGCCCACTCCACGCCCTTCTTCTTCCCCTGCGCTCTCCTTAGCGCCGTAATGACGGCGATTTTGGCGGGAGCTTCTGGCGGCTAGTGGCAATACACAGTCTTTGCAATAAGTCACAGTCCAAGCACAATAAATCACAGTTCCAAGGCACACATGACCTGATTCTTCAGGCTTAAGTAGTTTCTGTTCGTGACACCAAGTTGGAGCGCCCCCACTGTCGCAGGGCCGAGGGGTACCTGGTACCGGGACTCTCTGTCTCAGTTCTGGGAGTGTCACGGTGGCTAGACCCGGTTCGTGACCTTGCTGAGGGGCGTCCAGTAATAGTTGAAAGTGATGATGTGTGGTGCAGGGTGCGATGAATAACGAGGACACAAGGTTGCAGTCTCTTTACCTCTTTACTGAAGGCTTCAGGATCCTCAATCCGGAGTACGGTTAACAGGGTGTCTGAGACCGGCCGGTCCGATGGCACCTCCAGAGTTCCCTTTGCAGGTGGAAATCTGTGCCTTCCTTCTAGCGCTTGTGTGTTGTAGTCCTTCCCTGCTGAGCACCACGGGATAGTCCTCACAACTGTTGTGTCTGTTTCTGAAGTTCCCTCACAACTGATTCTGATGTTCTTCTCCGTCCCCCCAGATGATATGGCTAGGACGCACCCGTATGACGGGTAGGCCTGGAGTTCTTCCGAGACCCTAGAGTCGCCCCTCTCCAACTGTTGCCCCCTATGTCTGCTTAGGTGATTTAGGTATGACAGCCCGCCTACAACTGACTGTCCTGCCGTAGGTTTGAAGTAAGGCCTGGCGCTCAATACTTCCTCGGCGTTTCCGGCCACTGGCTACGCACCTCAGTAGGATGTTGCCTCGATCTTACAGCACGACTCCTACTGGTGTTATCTCCTTGTTGCGTTGATCTCGTTTCTCACTCTTCACAATAAACCTCGCTTCTTGTCCTTTCTTGGGTTACCGCCGCAATGAAGTGCAGGCGCGGTCCCGTAACGTTCTTTCTGTTCACTAGGCCTCTGTCAGGATCCCACCCCTGACAGGGACCCCCCTGAATCTTCCCCTGCAACACCCTCTGCCACAGGATGTTGCCTGGTTCCAACCCAGTCAGCTTTCTGTCTAACTTCCTATCTAACCCCCAGTTTTACCAGACTGTGAGGAGTGGCCTAATACATAGCACCCTTAGCTCCCCCTGGAGGCCAGACTGTGAAGTGTATTGGTGTCTGTGATACCTGGTCAGGTGAACTCCTTCAGTGCCATCAGACGTACCAATACCTCCCTTAGCGGCGGAGCATCAGTACTGCAACAACCAGGACTCTGGGGCGCTGCACACACTTGATTTGGTCTGCAGCATGTCTGTGCAGGGCATGGATGTCTTGCCTGGAAAAGTAGTGGTAGCTGGGAACAATGTACTGTGGGACAGCCACCAACATAATTTTTTAAAAACTATACGGCTATGTGCACACGATGCAGATTTGCTGCGGATCCGCAGCGGATTTTTCCGTGCAGAAACGCTGCAGATCCACACTGTGATGTACAGTACAATGTAAATCAATGGGTAAAAAAAAAACTGTGCAGATGGTGCGGAAAAATCAGTGCGGAATTGCTGTGGATTTAAAAGAAGTGCATGTCACTTCTTTTGTGCGGATCTGCAGCATTTCTGCACCCCTCCATGATAGAAATTCACAGTGGCAAAAACTGCAGGAAAACCGCACAAAATCCGCATCAATTCCGGGGCAAATCCGCACAAAATCCGCATAAAAACCGCAGCAAATCCGCAGCTGCGGATTCTGCCAGGAGATGCGGATTTTGTGCAGAAAATTCTGCACCACATTTCCTACGTGCTGTGTACTTCCATGGGACAGTGTGGAGATGCTCGATGACACTGATGGAGGTGGTGATGGTGTCACATTCTCTAAATGCAGGGAGGCTGGTGGCCCAGTTAATTGTGAGTGGGAGGAAGAGGCTGAGACTGCAGCAGAAGAGGCAACAGGAGGAGGCTCAGATCTGTCATGGTTTTTTTTTTTTTTTCCAACAATAAGTTTTTATTGAAACATTTTCAAGTTTACAAATGATGCAATAACTCAGGTATCATTACAAACTGTAAATCAACGTGTGCATAAAAAGCGTGTAAGCAAATAACACGTAGTTCTTTAATCAAACAAC
Source organism: Ranitomeya variabilis (assembly GCF_051348905.1). Taxonomy (NCBI): domain Eukaryota; kingdom Metazoa; phylum Chordata; class Amphibia; order Anura; family Dendrobatidae; genus Ranitomeya; species Ranitomeya variabilis. Next base: position 41,775,452 of record NC_135234.1, on the reverse strand, counting down.
TACAAGGGGTAGGGGGGAGATCGAGTAAGGCACGAATGGGGGAAAAGAAAAAAAAGGGAGAAGGGGGGGGAAGCCCGAGGGTGAGATTGCGTTGTGTACAGTAATTATGAAGGGTTATTCTGAATCAGACAGTTCAGGGTTGGTTAGATAAAGTACAGGTACCGCAAGGGGAGTGTGGTTGGTATATTCCGCCCAGGGAAGCCATATTCTTTCAAATTTACCGACTTTGTCCATGAGAATGGCCGACAGTTTCTCATTAATCATATACCAAGAGAGGCGAGACTTAACTGCGGAAAAATCTATAGTTGTTTTTTTCCAGGCCAAAGCTATTGTTTGCTTGGTTGCTAGAAATATAAATGATATAAGAGCCTGGGTGTGTTTGGGAATGTTGGGGATGCGTTTATTGAGCAGAGCCTCCCAGGGGTTCTTTCTGAGGTTTATATTTGTGACCGAGAAAACTAAATGGTAGACTCTGATCCACAGTCTCCTAACCGTCGGGCATAGCCACCAGGTATGGAACATATCTCCAGTAGAGTTGCATCCTCTGAAGCAGTTTGAGGGGTAGTTGGCCACTGCCTTAGCTACTCTTGCTGGCTGTCATGGTTTTTAAGGTGTGTATTCCATTGCACCTCGCGGAATTCAGATGCCCCGTCATACAGGTGGTGCTCAGGTTCAAAACATTTATGCCTCAATTCAGGCTCTGACCGTACATCATGCAAACCACCTGTTGCTTGTCAGCAACACATTCCCTGAAGAAATGCCACACCAGGGTGCTTATAACTGTGGCACAGTGGGCAGTAGCAGCCAATGTACTGGCTAGGGGCTGCCCGCTGTGCCTTTGAACCCTGCTTCCTCTTTTGCTGTGCTGTTGTGGAAACATGGCCACCTCCTCTTCCTCCAAACTGCGCACGTCACTAGGATGGTTTCTGCTCCATGTGGGGTCTAGGACCTCATCATCCCATCCCGCACATCATCTTCCACTGACTCCTTAACCATGCCCTTCTACACAGTGCATGAAGATGCTGCAGTTGGCAACCAAGTTTCATCATCATCTGACATGTTCTGTTGTGGTCCACTGACCATGTGCACTTGCCCTCTCATGTAATCATCTTTCAACCTAGCAAGTGGTTGGCCATCAGTTGGTTGGGAGCTTGGAAAACTCATTTAATGCTTTTTAAATCTACAGGAAAAATCAATGTCACAAAAAACCCCAATTCCATTAAATCGTATCATTTCTCTACTTTAGATAATAGAAGCCTCGACTGGAGTAACCCCATTATTATTTTCAGGGCATACGGACAGGGTTTGTCTATCCACATTCTGTGTTAAATGAAAACAGGACTCTAACTTCTCATTTAAGGAAACAGAGGCGCATGCAGTTAATAGAATAATTCAATAGAAAGAATGATTGATTTACTGGTCATCTTTGTCTTTTGGTTGCCCGTTGGATGTTGTAACATTTATGTGGCTTTGATAATTACAACTATAAGGAAAGGACCCGACTCATCAAGGCCGGCATGAACAACCTGTTGTTTATGCCGGTTTGATGCAGAGGCATGCTGGAGTCAGACACTCCTGATTCATGAAGAGATGTGTGCATTGGTGTATGCTTCACCATAAATCCTACGCTGGCCCCTGCTGGAATAAGATTTGTGGCATTGCAAATGCCTCTGCTAGTCATGAATATTACAAAGCAGATGCTGCCATGCCCTTGTCCCATCCAAACTCTGGCCATTTTGTTTGACTAAGGAGAAACTGGAGTGATACTAATTTGTGTCTAAATTTTGTGTCTTTGCAAAGTTTTTAAACCAGTATTCTGGCATTAAAGCTTTGATGAATCAGGCCTTAAGTCTTTGACAACTTGTGACAATATTTTACTGGGAAAAATTGAGCTCCTACAATTTTACTATTCTGACTTCATAACTAGGCTGCGAGTGCAGGGTGCTTGAGACATCGTTTCTGTGGCTGTCTCTATCAACCAGTACTCACACAAAGAGATTTCATCAGATGGCTTGAATCGACTGCAGAGGCATGTATGAACATTCCAGAAGAAGGTTTATTTTCAAGCTGAATTCTTGTAGATATGCATAATTGCAGTAGCAGGAGGTGCAACATCTGTAGTAGGTAAAACAATCCTGAACCAGAAATGCAAGATATGTGACTTCTTAAAGAAGGGGTGTTGCTGACATCAGAGCTATGGAGGCAGACAGGGAAAAAGGGAGGACACACTTCTAAAAGGCAAACCTTATTGCATGGCAATGCAACAGCAACAATTCAATACAATACTGTATTATTCCAAAGTCGTGGGACATGACCTTTACTAGGATTCTCACTTTATAAAACATGTGAGTTCCTAGCCATGATCTGAATGGTTGTTTTGGGGTAACTAATGCTTTCATTTCCACCAACTTTCAAACATAATGCATATAATGCTGTAATCTAAAAAATGTGCCTTCATAATGTTGTCTCTTGAAGACAACACCATGTATTTTGTTTAGGCATTTCAATCCCTTCAATTAATCAGAAAGGAGAACTGCTCTGTAAGTGTGGGTCCCACTCTAACTCATGTAATCTATGTATTACATGGATGGTCATTCTTCTGAATCGCAGCTTATTAGTACTATAACAATTGGCTGTAGCTTTTCAAGACAGATCATCAGCTTGTTAGTGTTAGACAGAGACAAACCGGCATTCATCAGCTGATAACTGAAGTGAATATTGGCAGAAAGTGTTCTGATCTAGGTAATTTAAGCACTGGTTTCATAATACTCTGGGTCAGTCACAGAGAGCATTCGGAACATGTTTGCTCTTCATTACCTCTTGTAGCTCATGGCTTGTAAACCGTGTGTTATTAGAGGACTTTTTTTGTAGAGGACACACTTGAATACATTGCATTGTCCCAGTTTATGGAAATTAAACAGATTATCTCTGTGTCGTCCTGCATGGAGGAATCTGTGTCCACTACAGATGAAAGGATCTGACCAAGTTCAAATTAGCCAAATCACCTTGATTTTCATTGAAAATTCAACTAGAGGCAATGTTAGTCTCTGCAAAGTCCTCTCCAGACCGCAGAGCATTATAAAGGTAAGATTTAAAAAGAAATATAAAGCTCATACTCACTGTTCACCTCTCCGATCTCCCATGCTGCTCCTTGTCTGCTGTTCTCCACGCCTCTGCTGTGCTACGTGTCCATGTAGAACAGGACTTCCAGCGATGAGCAAGTCAAAGACGTCAGTGAGCATGACCAATGTGCTTAAGAGCCTGTTCAGGCCACATATCTCAGGCCAGAGGGAACTCCGGGCTGGATAAGCAGCATGACAGAGGCATGGAGAACTGGATCGTGGACAGGGAGTAGAATGGGTGGCTGGAGAGGTGAGCATTGAGGGATGATTTTTTTTCTATAGAAAGCTATGGCGTGCAATAAGCAACACCGTTCTTGTACCCTCAGGGATGACAACACAATATAGCTATGGAGGATATCCCAATATTAAAACATAACCTTTAATATTATTAAATTAAAAATCTTGGATTCCAACAAAACACAAACATAAACCAAATTGCTCAAGTGAACCAGTGCTCAAAGATAAAAATTGGATGGGTCTCACCAATATGGACGGACGTATCAACATAGCAGTTTTGCTTCTCGGTCTCCAAAGCTGGAGAGTGGTGGTCCAGAAGTATGGACAAGGGGTGGGGGTAGGTTTGCTTCGACTATCTTCCCTGTCTGGGAGAAGAGAGACATTGGGTATATACATTATATGGTGGCTGTCCATAGTAGGGCTCACTTGGGGCCTGTCCTTGTTAGGACAGGAGTTCTGCAGGGGCACAACAGGGAAGATAGTGGAAGCAAACCTACCCCCACCCCTTGCCCATACTTCTGGACCACCACTCTCCAGCTTTGGAGACCGAGAAGCAAAACTGCTATATTGATACGTCCGTCCATATTGGTGAGACCGGTCCAATTTTTATCTTTGAGCACTGGTTCACTTGAGCACTTTGGTTTATGTTTGTGTTTTGTTGGTATGCAAGATTTTTAATTTAATAATATTAAAGGTTATGTACTTATGTTTTAATATTGGGATATCCTCCATAGCTATATTATGTTTTTTTTTCTAACCTACAGTCCATCTTCTGAAAAGCAAATGGGTGTCATCTGCCAGTCACCACTTTGCTGAATTCGGAAAGAACTACAAAAAAATATGTATTCTCAAGAATTCAGATTTTTGTAATATTCAAACAGAATTCATTTCCACTCAAATTTGTACATCTCTAGTGCGCATTCTTTAGAATTAGACTGAAAAAAAAATTGAGAGCATCTTGGTACAATCTACATACAGAAAGTTAGTTCTACAGTTCCTACAGCTGTCTGCTTTTCCTTAACTGTCATTTTTTCTAGGGTCCCCACTATTTTTAATTACTAGCTAAGGCAAATCACACAGCTGCAGGCTGATATTAACAAGCTAGGAAGCTACACGGATATTGGCCCTTCCCAGGGACTGCATATCATTTTTTTTAAAGCTATTTTTTAAATTATTTGCTGTCAGGTTGGGTCACGTGTGTTAGGAGTTGAGCTCCTGCCACTGCACAGGGGGAATCTCGAGCCATGTCTGCTGCGGTCTCCCATTCTTCTCCAGCCGCGGTGGAGTCTGCTCAGTGGAGATGTCGGTCCCAGCATCTTGCTCAGTCTCACTCTGTGCATAGAGTTACTGCTGCATTTCCAGCTTCTGCCATTGAAGCCAGTGCTAGGCAGCGGCGAGCAGATGCTTTTGGGACTAAGTCCTGCTTTTCCCCTTCTAAGCATGCCCAGGGCAAGATCTCCCATTGGAGATGAAGGGTCACATGCTCAGATACTGCAGCAGATCCCATTGGTCCTCCAGGAAGGTCCTGAAGGTGCTCAACTTCTGTGGCAGCCTCCCATTGGTCCTTCTGGGAAGGTCCTGTACATGCTGCAGCTATAAAATGTTCGCATGACCGCATGGCCATGCGCTAGTGTAAACTTGTAAACGTGTGTGTGTTGATGTGTGAAAGTCGTTCATTAATTATCCCCTCCCTTGTGTATGACTGCTCGCATAAGGTGGATGATTGCTATCTAGCGCCCGACTTAGCCATCAGCACGTAACACACAAAACAGCGTCTAATTTCTGTGACCGCCAGTGCGGCGCGGTGTGCTTTCACAGCGCTTTCCTGACCCAAACCTGGGTGGTTAGTGGCGTCCACCAGTGCGGCACTGCATGCACTCTCGTGCATCTTTATTATTATTTCTTTCCCTCTGACACCCCAGTTGCGGTGTCGAGCGCAAGAGGTCTATATGAACTCAAATCCTGTGTCTTGGGATTGAGTTCTGAGACTCCTTGCTTGCGTTCTTGGTGCGGTACCGCGGCCCTGTGATGCAACAGGGTTCGCTTCCTCCACACAGGGTGAAGTTAACCCGTGTGTGTATCCACATTGTACCGCCATATAGTCTGTCATTACTTGGCAGCAGGTTCCATCTCTGCACGGTGGACCCCGGGCTGCGAACGCACCTTACTCTATCTTTCTTATTATTTGGTGCATTCCGCTAGCCCTAACAACGTGTTGCATTGGCCAATTTCAGCCACGCCTTTACTTCACATGGCTTTGATGGAGCCAGAAGTGTCCACAGCCTTATAGCTTGTTGATTTGTCCCCACAGTCCCCAGACTAGTTGGCCCACTAAGCATTTTAGCACGCCCCATCACTGCATCTGCACAATTAAAAAGACTACAGATAACTGGTCTTACAGAAGAACACATGAATAAGATGGTGGATGACTAAATAAACAATGCTGTACAATTTGAATTAAATTTTTCCTTTGATAATGCAAATACATTTTCAGATATTTTTTGGTCCAAATTAACAAAAGATTAACAAGAAGTTATGTAAGGCTGAGCCATGAAATCCATTGCCTCCAATTATCTCCTATTGCTGTAATGGTAATATGGGAAATGGAATGGTAACATTGATTGTTATCTCTCTCTCGCTCTCTTTCTCTGCCAGCTGGCCTTGGCCAAAACAGGCAAGGTTACTGCTGGCCATTTACTACATTGACATTACAGTGAGGGGAGAGTGATTGGAGATCTCTGCAACGTAAAGGTCATGTCAAATGACTTGAAGTTTACAATTTCATCTGCTGTAGATGCTTTGATGATCTAGTGTCCTTTATAATACTGAGAGTGAAGAAAAAACCCTACAAACCCTTACAGTATACCACAATAGTTTTTGGTAGAAGGCATTATGTAATCAGTGCTCCCAAAATCCATTAAAATACGAACATCCCCAGAGACATTAAAAATTTGACGCATTTCTGGAGAAACAGACCTTAATCATAGTATAGTAATCATAGTATTTCTACTTTTAAATTATCTGGATATTTGATTACTACTATGTCCAGAACATCTCAATTATGAAATATTTCTCTAAATACGGTAAGTTGCAAAATTGGAGATACCTTCAAGAGTAGAGCGGTATGACTGGTGCCCCTGCATGCAAGGACACTGGCTTAATCAGAGCACTGATCCCACATCAAGGTTCCCCAGCGTGCTCCTGCATCCTGTTGTGGTGTGTACCTCAGTTCCTGGAGTGTGCTCCCCTGCTCTTAAAGGGGCATCACGTGCATATTGCTAAATGCCCTCAGTCTGTGGCTGAGAGGCATTTAGCATAATGTGGACAGCTGCTGGATGCCAACCAATTGCTTGGAGTCATCCTGGATAAAAGATTCCCTCTCTCTTAGGGAGTCGCCAAGCAACAAATTTAGTCATTAGGTAGTAAGGTGTTCTACCAGTGAGGTCCCTTGGTCCCGGTGCAGCCACTGTCCTGAACCCAAATCCCTGGTCCTAATGCTGCCAGTGCCTGAACGTTGCCCCCTGGTCCTGATGTGGCAGCCCTGTTTCTAAAGTTCCATGGTCCTGGTGAGACAGTGCCTAAACATTGTCCCCTTGTCTTGGTGCACCAGTCCTGTTCCCGAAGTCCCCTGGTCCTGGTGCAGCTAGCGCCTGAATGTTGTCTCCTGTTCCCGATGCAATCCAATCAGTCCTATTCCTGAAGTCACCTGTTTCAGTGCGGCAAGTGCCTGAATTTTGTTCTGTGGTCCTGGTGTTGCCAATTCTGAGTCTGAAGTCCCCTGATCCCAGTGCAGCCAGTGTCCGGTTCTCGAAGTCTGCCGGTCCATGTGTAGCCAGTCCCTGACCCACTGTCCTAGACCAGTGTGTCTGAACATAGACCTAGTCCATGTCAGTAAACCTGACCCCTGTAGTGAGCAGATGCAGTACCGAGATCTGCCTGGGAGTGGTACCTGATGGTTACCTGCAGCCCAGTCTGTCTACACCATCAGAAGCTCCAGCGAACACCACTTAGCTATGCCCCTTCCTGGGCATGCCCAGCCCAGTTGCACACTCGTTCCTCAAATTCACTTTGTCACCGTTGGTTGTAACAAAGAGCATTTTTTGGACAAATGTCATCTTAACTAGAGCTCTGCTCCATCTTCTTTATATAGGACAACTATATAATTTACAATCAATATGGTAGTAGACCGAGAACAACTGGGACTGCTCAAGTCCACAGCCATGTTGTCATTTCTATAACTGCAGTGCTTACTTCTCAAGGTAAGGGTAATAGTCCTTCTCATACAGTACAGACCAAAAGTTTGGACACACCTTCTCATTTAAAGATTTTTCTGTATTTTCATGACTATGAAAATTGTACATTCACACTGAAGACAATGAATTAACACATGTGGAATTGTATACTTAACAAAAAAGTGTGAAACAACTGAAATTGCTACCACAGTATCTTGCAGCGGCATGCTATTCCATCCGGTTTGCGTTTAGTTGGACCGTCATTTATTTTTCAACAGGAAAATGACCCCAAACACACCTCCAGGCTGTGTAAGGGCTATTTGACCAAGAAGGGGAGTGATGGGGTGCTACGCCAGATGACCTGGCCTCCACAGTCACCAGACCTGAACCCAATCGAGATGGTTTGGGGTGAGCTGGACAGCAGAGTGAAGGCAAAAGGGCCAACAAGTGCTAAGCATCTCTGGGAACTCCTTCAAGATTGTTGGAAGACCATTCCCGGTGACTTCCTCTTGAAGCTCATCAAGAGAATGCCAAGAGTGTGCAAAGCAGTCATCAAAGCAAAAGGTGGCTACTTTGAAGAACCTATAATAGAAGACATATTTTCAGTTGTTTCACACTTTTTTGTTAAGTATATAATTCCACATGTGTTAATTCATAGTTTTGATGCCTTCAGTGTGAATGTACAATTTTCATAGTCATGAAAATACAGAAAAATCTTTAAATGAGAAGGTGTGTCCAAACGTTTGGTCTGTATTGTACATGTACCTTGTAGGAAGGTCAAAGCATTATATTTTGGTGGTTAAGACAAAGTTTTCACAATATTTCCTTGTTCTACTCTGCAGGGGCCTTACTGATTACTCAACCATGGCAGACTGGCCAGAGACAGTACTTTCTCCAGATAGCTGGAGGAGAGCAGGAGTTTATAGACCTTTCTCGACCCTTTGCCCATGGACACTTTAAAATTCTTGGCAAATAAGCAGAAAGGTGGTTAGTAGGTTAATTTTGTACACACCTACCTAACCACCCTTGGGCTGAACATCCAAAAGAAATATTAAGAAAGCAGAATAAGTTGGATGGTGAATAGGGTGATTTTTTTTTTGTGATGGCTGTAGTTGATGTTGGATGACATCTTGGTCAAGGAAATGTGCTAAAGCAATCTCCAAGAATATTTTTGCTATTTTGGCTATTAATAAAATGTAGTTGAGCTCCACCTTGACAGTTTATCTGCCGTTTAAAGAATTCTTAAATTATCTACATTCACACTGCCCGAATCTGGGTGCTTAAAGTGTGACTTGTGCATCGAGCTTCTCAGTGATGCTTAAGATGGCCTATTTTTTCTGCCTTTCATTCTGTTCCTGCTTTATAGCCTTAGAGTTGTGAATAATGGACGGACTGAACATACTTCTATTATTAACCTAATTTTACGCTATATTTGAACACTGCTACTCTAAAATCAGTATAGAAAATGAAAAATTGGCTGAAAAAGTTGAATAGAAATAAGTCCTAATTTTTCATTCTGCCTCGCTACGGTTTCTTGTGTATCTACAGTCAAACAGACATGGCTCTGGAATGCTCTTTTTTATTTAGTCATTGGAAGACTAATTTACTCCTTAATTCACATCACTTTGTGTCTATTGTTCATTAATCACTCTTTTGTTAGGTAATGAATTCTGACTTCCCGCCGTTAAATGAATGTGTTCTTCTTCAATCCGAGCGTGCCGTTCATTCATTATTTGCTGCTCTCCTTCATTACTAGGGCCATTGCAAATTCCTAATCAGTTCACTTAATTTTGTCTCCGTTTCTACTACTATAAATAAATAATTATCTCAATGATCAAGATTTAATACAGTTAAAAAAAAATGAATAAAATTAATGAAGCTTTGCCTTCTGCCTGTTATGTTTTATTACATTAAAATTGGGGAAAATAAATTTAAACTTGTTGATAAAAATGTCTATTTCTCTAAATAATATGAATCACTTATTATTTTTCAACTTAACAAGACATGAAATTAAATTAATTTACCTAAATAACAATATTGGATTATTTTTTTCAATGGCTTCACCATGCTAACAACATGGGCATTTGAATGGAAATGATTAATGGAAGGGGCTAGAAATAAGAATGAAGAAAATGCTTCATTGTTTGAGAGTGCAAAAAACGATAGAACAATAATATTATTACAAAATCTTTTTAGATTGTGGAATTTTTAGCTGCTGTACTAAAAGTCCTTCACTTGGGAGGAAATGAACTTTATTCTTTTTTGGGGCCGCCGGCTATCAGTCATATTAGTGTGCCGGTGGGGCTACAGTCGTCATGCACATCCCTGTGATCAGCATTTGTAAGCACACCCAGGCATTTTGCCTGATAGCTCGCTCTGCACTGATGCACTGAACCATAAGTTGTCAATTAAAGTGACAAAGCATGCTTACATCTATATGACTGAAAGCCGGTGGCTAATGGGAGGAATAAACTTAATTTTCTCCAAGGAGCTGCACTTTTAGCACTTTCTTAATGCTACTAGCCAGCAGATTATTCCCATATCTGCAGATTAACAATGTTATCCAACGTGAGAAGTTTCCTATAGGCATAAAATCTACATTTTGAAATACTTGTTGCTCTCTACAAAACGATCAATTGTTTCTTAATATTCCTCATTTTAGGTCCGCACTTATTCTAGTCTTGTTCATAAGGATTACTGGCCGGAAGCATAGGAAAATATTTGGTCTCATGATGATCACTGCACTGTAGCAAGGGCTTCTTTCACCAAGAGGAAAAAGTTTGCGGCCTTTGCCAATATCCTCACTGGCACCCCTCCCCAGTATTGCCATTGACATAAAAACAGTTTTAAGAAACTTAAAAAAGTAATTAACATACTTATAGTTTTATAGAAAAGGTTTCAGCACATGTCAAATTACATATTTTGTTAAAAAGAAGCTAACAAAACTTTTCCAGGGTGCAAATTCAAGTATTACACATCTTTGAAAACTTTGGTTTGCATACAGTTACCGTAATTAATTTTTTTGTGGTGGATAAAAAGAAACATAACATTTGCCATCTTTAAAGCAAATATTTGTCAAATAGTTAAGGAAAACCGTAAGTTTTCATTCCTCCACCTCTCTGTACAATGACTATGTGCTGTCTTATACAAGTGCTTCTCACTAAATTAGAATATCATCAAAAAGTTAATTTATTTCAGTTATTCAATATAAAAAGTGAAACTCATATATTATATAGAGTCATTGCAAACAAAGAGTTTTATTTCATATGTTTATTTCTGTTAATGTTGATTATTATGGTTTACAGCAAACGAAAACCCAATAGTCATTATCTCAGTAAATTAGAATAATTAACAAAAAACACATGCAAAGGCTTCCTAAGGTCCCTTAGTCTGTTTCAGCAGGCTCCACATTCAAGGGGAAGACTGCTGACTTGACAGATGTCCAGAAGGCAGTCATTGACACACTCCACACGGAGGGTAAGCCACAGAAGGTCATTGCTAAAGAAGCTGGCTGTTCACAGAGTGCTGTATCCAAGAATATTAATGGAAAGTTGAATGGAAGGAAAAATTACTGTAGAATAAGGTGCACAAGCAACCAGATAACCGCATCCTTGAAAGGATTGTTAAGAAAAGGCCACTCAAAAATTTGAGGGAGATTCACAAGGAGTGGACTGCTGCTGGAGTCATTGCTTCAAGAGCGACCACACACAGAGGTATCTAGGACATGGGCTACAAGTGTCGCATTCCTTGTGTGAAGCCTCTCGTGACCAATAAACAATGCCAGAAGCATCTTATCTGGGCCAAGGAGAAAAAGAACTGGACTGTTGCTCAGTGGTCCAAGGTGTTGTTTTCAGATTAAAGTAAATTTAGCATTTCATTTGGAAATCAAGGTCCCAGAGTCTGGAGGAAGAGTGGAGAGGCCACAATCCAAGCTGCTGGAGGTCTAGTGTGAAGTTTCCACAATCAGTGATAGTTTGGGGAGCCATGTCATCTGCTGGTGTAGGTCCACTGTGTTTTATCAAGACCAAAGTCAGCGCAGCCGTCTACAAGGAAATTTTAGAGCACTTCATGCTTCCCTTTGCCAACAAGCTTTTTGGAGATGGAAATTTAATTCTCCAGCAGAACTTGGCACCTGTCCTCACTGCCAAAATTACCAATACCTGGTTTAAAAACAACAGTATCACTGGGCATGATTGGCAGCAAACTTGCCTGACCTTAACCCATAGAGATTCTATGTGGTATTGTCAAGAGGAAGATGAGAGACACAAGACCCAACAATGCAGATGAGCTAAAAGCGGCTATTAAAGCAACCTGGGCTTCCATAACCCCTCAGCAGTGCCACAAGCTGATCCCCTCCATGCCACGCCGCATTGATGCAGTAATTGATGCAAAAGGAGCCCCGACCAAATATTGAGTGCACTTACTGAACATACATTTCAGTAGGCCAACATTTCAGATTTTAAAATAATTTTTCAATCTGGTGTTATAAAGTATTCTAATTTACTGAGATAATGACTTTTGAGTTTTCATTGGCTGTAAGCCATAATCATCAACATTAACAGAAATAAACACTTGAAATAGATCACTCTGTTTGTAATGACTCAATATAATATATGAGTTTCACTTTTTGTATTAAAGAACTGAAATAAATGAACTTTTTGATGATATTCTAATTTAGTGAGAAGCACTTACAGCTGTCATGTTTAAATATTTGACAGGCTTTTCTTTCATTTATTACTTACAGAAAATTAGAATAAAAACTATGTGCCAAGTGGTATGTGTACAGTGGCATCAGGTAGGACATGGTCAAGCATGCACCAAGCAATGCTCTCGCAATATGTACTCTGCTTTTCCCATCAGATACTGAAAAACCATAGCCACATTCAAGTACATCATACTCAATTATTCAATCCAAGCTAATGGCAAAAACTAAGATGGTCAATCTAAATAATTCAATTTAATTTAGCATCTATCCATGTGTGAAAGGTGATTTATTAGCAGGATTAGCAGTTTATAGAGTTTTTAAGACCTGTGGTTGACCATGGCTCCCTTTGGTCCATACCACAGAATACCAGTCAAAAAAATGTTTTATATTTAAAGAATGATTCATTTTTGTTAAATATGTTGCTCACTAGACAATTAATTTCCTCCTCAATAGGCTGTTGCAGTGTGCTGCTGCTATGTCTTAAGGTATTATCTGAAATGTTGGGAAATGGTTGGGCACAATAGGTATCTTCCTAGGTTCCAATATGTATCTTTAGTCCAATATGTATCTTTAGTCCAGCCACTTAAATAGAGCATAATTACTTACGGTAATTAGTAAAAACATGTTACAAATGAACATCATAAAAATGAGGTGCAGATCCTGCACATTTTGAGTGACTTATCTGCACTTAATCATGGTATAAATATTCACCCATCCTCCCAGGTTGACATTGAAGTGGTGAAGCCCAAATAAATGTTCTGATTTTCATTTATTTCTCCAAGAAATTGGATATACCAAGTGAATTCCTTTTAGTGGCCACTTCTCCTTAGTGTTTTATGGAGGGTGCACTTTGCTGAATGATTGTCCATCTCATGGTCTCTCTCTTATCCATTCAGTTGAGTATGACTCTTGGTCATTCTATCGATCATCGCTCACCAGGTAGTTCTATCCCGCTTTGATTCTTTCAGTTTGCCAAGGGTCATCCTATTCTTCTTCTGCCAAGCATGATGTCTTTGTCCAGTGGCTGACTCTGCATAATGTCACCAAAAAAAGCTAATTTTTGTTTGGTTATCTTAGCTTCCAGTGACAGATTTGGCTTGACTTGGTCCAAGTTGGTGATCCTCAATGTCATTACCATTGGTTGGTCAGTCAGTCGTGGTTTTAATGCTTTCAAATGACAGTGTGAACCTGCAGCTGTGATCGGAGGTAAAAAGTTCACTTCCGGTCACTGGTGTCGGCTGATGGGACTACTGCTCCCATCATCCAACGCCTGCTGCCACTAATAACCGCAGTGTAATAATTATAGGGGATAACTCAGGAGACTCTTTGCGTGGAACAAGACAAATACAGGACACAGTCTTATAAGTGGTAAAGTCTATATTATCACACGGTGATTCAAACAGGTGCAGAGAGAAACTCAAGTTCACAACACTTGGTGTAAATATTAAACGCAGCTTAACAGTCTATAGGAAACTTCACAGGAGAATGCAATCAAGCAGAAAGTCTATGAAGCACAGTTATTCTTGAGGAAACTTGACAAGAATAAGTCCTTGTCTTAGTCCAAACACAGATAGATATGCTTATAAGGTAGTTCAAATAATATCTTAGCTCAACCAGGGAGGCCTGGTTAATAGTCTCAGGTTTTTGCAGAGCAGCAACAGCTTACATGTCCAGCAAATGCAGATGGAAGTAAACACGAGCAGCAGATGAAGGAGGATTACTGGAAACTGGTGTATGCAGCAGGAACTCAGAGCAGAGTAGCAGGATCACCACACAGGTTCACAGGAGCAGGTATACACTGTGTTCCAAATTATTATGCAAATAACATTTCCTCATATTTTCTCTAAATTACCTATCTGAATTGCAGTCATTGTTATTTTCCAGTCATCTACTATTCTAGTATAATTGCAATGTTTTGGAAAAAACTGCCAATGAAAACAGTATCTTTAAAAAAAAAAATAAACACTCAAAATGCATGTTCCAAATTATTATACACAGCAGAGTTTTCAACCTTTTTTTTTATTTTGAACAAAAAAATGGTCAATTGTGAAGTTATAAGCATTATCAGCTTATTACAAAATGAAATCAAACAGTTTTCAAGTGAAAACTTTATTCTAGGTGATGTTACATTTGCACATAGGACCCCTTGTTGGAAAGAAGCTTCTGAACTCTCTCGTCCATTGAATTTGTCAGTTTTTGGATGGTTTCTCCTTCAGTTGTTTTGCATGTGGACAGAATACCCTCCCAGAGCTGTTGTTTAGATGTGAACTGCCTCCCGCCATCATAGACACTCCTTTTGATGATGCTCCAGAGGTTCTCAATGGGGTTGAGGCCAGGGGAAGATGGTGGCCACACCATAAGTTTGTCCTCTTTTATGCCCATAGCAGCCAGAGATGCAGATGTGTTTTTGCAGCATGAGACGGTGCATTATCATGCATGAAAATGATCTTGCTGCGGAAAGCACGATTCTTCCTCTTGAACCATGGCAGGAAGTGTTGTTTTAGAAACTCCACATAGATTATGGAGTTCATCTTTACCCTTCAGGGATCATAAAGGGGCTGACAATCTCTCTCCCCATGATTCCAGCCCAAAACATTACTCCACCTCCTCCTTGTTCGCGCCTTAGCCGTGTTTTCATTGGGTGTCCATCCTCCACTCCATCCATCTGGACCATCGAGCGTTGCACGGCACTCATCGGTGAACAAAACAGTTTGGAAGTCAGTCTTCATGTATTGTTTGGCCCACTGGAGCCGTTTCTGCTTGTTGCAGTGGATAGAGGTGGTTGACAGGATGGCTTACGCACAGCTGCAAACCTCTGAAGGGCCCTGCATCTTGTTGTTCTGGGGACGTTGGAGGCACCTGCAGCTTCAAAAACTTGTCTGCTGCTGTGACCAGGCATTTTTGCAGCTGCTCTTTTAACCTTATGCAATTGCCTGTTGGAAAGAGTCCTCAATTTTTCCTTATCAGCACGCACACGTGTGTGCTGGGAATCAGCTACATACTTCTTGATTGTGCGATGATCACGATGAAGTGTCTTGGCAATGTTGATTGTAGTCATACCTTGACCTAAATACTCCACAATTTGTTGCTTCTCAGCAGCCGACACATCCTTTTTCTTTCCCATTTTGGCAAAAAATGTAGGCTGCTTAATAATGTGGAACAGCCTTCTTAAGTAGTCTTGCCTTTATTTGGACACACCTGCCAAACTAATTTGCAATTGCTTTCAGTGATATAAAGAGCCCTGACACACATCACCATCAATGAGTTTAAATGACAAACAAAAAAATTCTATCCTTATCACTCCTAAACTCTATGTGCATAATAATTTGGAACACAGTGTATAGCCAGGGAGTCACCAGAGTCAGGAGCTGGATGCAAAGCAGAATACTCTAGCACAGACTGAAGGCTGGGGTGGAGTTTTATAGCAGGAAGACACAGTGCACATGAGACCAAAGACGCCATCTTGGAAAAGGGCAGTAACGCACAAAAGGTAATAAAAAGTGTTCAGAGTCCTGACACGCAGGAGCAGGCAGTCGCTGATGGAAGTATTCATCAGCCGGTGCCTGCACACTAAATAAATAATTTAAAAGAAAAACGGCATGGTTCCCCTGTATTTTTGATAACCAGCCAAGCAAAACTCACAGCTGGGGGCTGCAACCCTCAGCTATCAGCTTTAGCAAAGCTGGTTATCAAGAATAGACGGGTCCCCTTACCACCTAACCAAGGGTGTTGTTTAGTAAAATGAAAATATGTTATCAGGTCATGTATCTAATGTACGGTATTTGTCTGGAAATTGTATCGGACTGTGTTAATGGCATGTCATATGCTTTAATAAAAAATACATGATTTAAAAAAAGAATAGACAGGTCCCCACACCTTATTTTTTCAGTATTTAAATATTTAAAAAACGACATGTGGTCTTTTATGCCCAGACATGGATTATGGTGTTGGACAGAACGATGGACAGGTGAGGAGTACGTTTTTTTTTTATTTTTGTTTTATTACATGACATATTGGCTTTAATGAAACGGGATTAAGTGATTATAACTGTTTGTTATTTCTAAATAAAAAATGAAAAGTGTGATTTGTTTTTATTTCAAATAAGAGACTTTATACTTGCTGCATATTTATTTTCCATACAACTACTGTATAGTATTGGATAGGTGTGTTATAGACACCTCTTTGATACTAAGTCATGGGCTTGATGTCACCGGACAATACAAAGGTGACATTAACCCCATAAATATTACCTCACTTGCCATTACTAAATGGCAAGAGGGAAGAGCCAGACAAAGTGCCAGAAAGATGTGCTTTTTCTTGGCGGCTGCAGGCTGCTATTTTTAGGCTGGGGGGCAATGTTCATGACCTCTTAGCAAAGCCATTTTTTTTTCTTTTATTTATAGTGCAGGCTGTGACTGATCAATACTCCCATCAACCGCACCTGTTCTCGCTGTTATTAGCAGAAGCAGGCATAGACTGATGGGAGCAGTAGTCCCATCAGCCAACGCCAGTGACTGAAAGTAAATTATTTACCTCAACTCACAGCTGTAGGCTCATGGTCATTTGACAGCCTGGGACCCGTGACTCTCTGACCGGTAGTAATGATTTTACCGCAGATCAGAAGCAGTGTTTGCTGCATTGTTGTGCACATGACCGAGAAAGAAACTCCTGCTGTTTAGAGGACTGAACACAAACAGTGACACGGTGTTGTTGCCCGAACAGTAGGTATTCAGTACGGATGCCGAACGTTACTGTTCGGGTTCACCCATCTCTACCAATGAGCTTTAAATACAATCTGACAAATACTTTGGGTCCTCCAGAGGAAAAAAGTTATTTGTTCCCCTGTTTGATAGATGTGAACAAGTAGACTTCTTTACATTCTCAGAGTTCCCAACTCGGATATGTTCTCACATAAAAAGATATTCATCCCTTCCACTTACAGCACATGATATAAATTAGAAATCAGCCAATCATTATGTTTTTGGAGTGTGGAAAGGATAAAAAGTACCAAGAGTAAAATCACTGCAAACATGTGGAGAACATACAACTTCCATGCCAGTGTTGCCTGTGGCTAGATAAGAACCTAGGACTCAAATGCTGCATAGGAACAGTAATAACCAGTGAGTCTACATGCATTAAATGTAATAGGTACTGTATGGTCTACCTGACATTCCCTTTTAGAAAATTCCTTATGGATAATAATCAGTGTAATATGAGATTTTGACATGAGGCGTAGGTCGAGCGAAGTAATACCTTTCAGTGGCATCTTGCTCAAACTGAAGCGTTCATTGTTTGCTTGTCGGCGAAAGGGATTTGTAAAGTTGACATGTTCTGTAATTGTACCAGAAAGTATTAATAGTTTCTCTAATCCTCTATGAATTGATTCCAGTCATAGTGCATGTATCTTAAGAAGTCAAAGCATCGCTTTGCCTCCCATTTTTATCTCTTAACAGAAAGAATATGTTGCACAGAGCATATTACTAAGAATTGAACGAAAATATTAAGAATTCTGTTCATCTTCCAAGTTTTTCAGTAAATCTGTCATCGTTGCACTCGTAAACTGACAGTAGAAAAATACATTGTACTGGATGATCTCATGCTGCAATCGGACTGTGCTATAAAGTTCACTTTTATTCACATCATAACAACCAGGAGAAATAGGCATAACAAAGCTATTTGTCATACGCCTCAACCGGGAGACATAAATAAGAACGGGAGCAGCTAAAGTGCCAAATTTTACAAATTAAGATTTCGTTGCCGAGATGATGGAAAAATCTGTTCTGCTTTTTTGTTAAACTTAAAGGAAGAGTTTTCCTTTTACTATAAAGTTATACATTTTGTTTTTAAAGTGATATTCAAATGATGTGGAAGAACTGAACTTTAATAACTCATTGTTTGGCTGAGCATGCTGCAATGATCCTTAAAGAGTACAGCCAAAGAATTAAATAATATATAATAATACCACTAGCCTCCTGGCCAAGTCCATTGCTCGCTCTACTCCATATGGTCCTCATGAGTCACCACCTCTTCTTAACACCCCCTGTACTGAAAACATGGACATTTTCATGCTAGGTCAGGACTTCTGGCCGGGAACAAACCTAGGACGTCTCTGCGTATGCTCAAAGTTGTTACATCAGGACATGCAATGCACACTCTCGTCAAGACCTTACGACAGGCACTTTATGCCACGAATTAAAGCCACAAATTGACCCAGAACATCTCTGTGCATGCGCATTGTAAGATCATGGCAGTGTTGTCATGTCAGGATGTGCACTGCAATCTTATAACATCCACTTTAGACTTGAACTTTTGGCCTCGACTAGGCCCGGTATTTCAACGCAAGGAGGTGGTAACAAGAAATGTACAGACAGTGAGCTGCGGAGGAGAGCAGTGAGGAGAGTATTGGACTTTTTTTTATACACCTTACTGTTATTATGTTCTAAGGAACCCAGAACATAAGGGACATTCAATTTATGGAGAATAAATTAGTGGCAAATCAAATTCTCATTGAAATCTGGCTGATTTGGTGAATTTGAATTTTCGTCAGATCCGTTCATTTCTACTAGATACTGAGATATTCATTCATTCAGTCAATGTGTTTTTATTTTCTATTTTGTTACTATTTTCCGCATATAATTATGGTGGCAGCCATCTTGTTTTTCACTGCTGCTTATTCTGTTTACAGATATTCTGAAATTTGCTTTACAGATGTCACGTGGCTATACAAAGATCTCATCTAGAAAAGGATTGACCTCTATAAGCAGAAAGGGGATGAGATCTTCACATAATCTGAATAATGGATCCTTCATTATCTGTATATGAGGGTTACATTTTACGCTAATCCTGTCTGTGATGATAACGAGATGATTGATGAAAAGCGATCTTTAAAGGAAAGGTGTGCCAGTCCGAGACTTAGGGTACCGTCACACAGTGAAATTTCCATCGCTACGACGGTACGATTCGTGACGTTCTAGCGATATCGTTACGATATCGCAGTGTCTGACACGCAGCAGCGATCAGGGATCCTGCTGAGAATCGTACGTCGTAGCACATCGTTTGGAACTTTCTTTCGTCGCTTGATCACCCGCTGACATCGCTGGATCGTTGTGTGTGACAGCGATCCAGCGATGTGTTCGCTTGTAACCAGGGTAAACATCGGGTAACTAAGCGCAGGGCCGCGCTTAGTAACCCGATGTTTACCCTGGTTACAAGCGTAAACGTAAAAAAAACAAACAGTACATACTTACATTCCGGTGTCAGTCCTCCGGCGTCTCAGCTTCTCTGCACTGTGTGAGCGCCTGCCGGCCGGAAAGCGAGCACAGCGGTGACGCGGTGACGTCACCGCTCTGCTTTCCGGCTATGGCGCTTACACAGTGGAGAGAAGCAGAACGCCGGGGACAGACACCGGAATGTGAGTATGTACTGTTTGTTTTTTTTACATTTACGCTGGTAACCAGGGTAAACATCGGGTTACTAAGCGCGGCCCTGTGCTTAGTAACCCGATGTTTACCCTGGTTACCCGGGGACTTCGGCATTGCTCCAGCGCCGTGATTGCAAAGTGTGACCGCAGTCTACGATGCTGGAGCGATATTCATACGACGCTGCGACGTCACAAATCGTGCCGTCGCAGCGATGGAAATTTCACTGTGTGACGGTACCTTTATTGGTCAGTCTCAGTCTACGGTCACAAGAGCCATCAAAGAGAATCGGATTGATTATGCAGATCACATTTTGATCAACCTGTGATAGGAGTGCGATCTAAGTGTGAGCACAGTGTGATCCGATTCTCTTGGATGAGGAGACAATTGGGAAAAAAAATTCTCAAAAATTCTCACTTCACTCAAATGTCATCCAAGTACAGTCCAATGGTTTCCGCAGGCTTATTGACTTGCATGGCCTAGTGCTGTCGTATCAAACTTGGGCACAAAGCGATTTTTTTCTAGGACTGGCTCTGTCCATGGAAAAAAAATCGGACATGTGCACACCCCCAAGCATATCATTGGTCCGAGTGCAAGCCGATGCTTTGACGTATCTCACATGGACTGATAATATGGTCGTCTGCATGAGCCCTAAAAATGGGAGATTTCATATTTCTGTTTTATTTTTTAAGTGTCATGAAAATTAATCCATTTGTGAAATTCCAAACTAATTTGATTAGAATCAATTTACTCATCCTTAGAGCGTTGTATTTTTCTCCCCAATATTAATGTGATTTTTAGGAGTTAAGCTTGTAATAATATACTGTATGCATTTCATTGGATTTTACTTGTCCATTGATGGCTGTTGTTAGCAATATAAATGTCAAGAGACAAAGATGCAGTAAGTGCACTGAATATGGATTATTGCTTGATGAGTGTGCTGGGGGGCTTTGTTGCTCTATCATTTATATCTGGAAGGGGCTCTTTAAGTATTGAGATCCATAGATAGCACAGCCAAAAGGTCAGCCATGCTTGACAGACACCAAGATCTAGGACTTCATTATACATGTACTTTACAAGACGTTTTTAGACAATGTCTCTCTTTGTTGAATGATCTCTTGAAGATAATTATGAGAGATAGAGATTACAGGCTCTTAGGAGACATCAGTCAGCATCAGCATAAGTACACTTCCACATGAATTCATATGAATGCATTGACATTAGCGCTCCTTCACCGCCGCGCCATCAATCTGTGCATTTCTCTACGTTATCACGAGTATCTGATTCTATTTATCACTTTAAAATATATAACACAATGCACGTCCGTAATAACTAACAGGAAAAAAATCTTACAACATATTGATATTTATAAGATATCAATTTATGGAGTTTTCCCATTATTTGATCTTCTTCACATAAAGTGCTTCTCTAGCTAAGGACAACTTGTTTCCATAGAAAAGTCTCTTAAAGGGAATCTGTCACCTCAAATTGATGGGCTATGTAAATTCCCTGTGTCTGGTCCGATGGGCGGGAAGGATGGGGTGGAGGAAAGAAGACGAAAGAAGACGAAACACCGCCCATCGGACCAGACACAGGACATTTACATAGCCTGCCAATTTGAGGTGACAGATTCCCTTTAAAGGGAATCTATAACCAGGCTTTGGCTTCCTCACTGGAAAGCAGCTAACATAGGGGCAAAGACCCAGATTCCAGATATTTGTCACTTACTGGGCTGCTTGCTATAGTTTTGTTAAAATCCTTGTTTTCTCTGCTGCGGATTGACCAGTTCTTTGACTACTAAGCCCTGTAAACCCCCCGCGTGCATCACTGATTGGCTACTTTCTGTGTACATTGTGCATAGGCAGAAAGCTGCCAATCACTGGAGGAGGTGAGGTTATACAGAGCTCATGAATATGGAGGACTACACGGCAGTAGGTTAAATAATCCTCTAGTGATGATATACTACTGATAAAATAGTGATTTAATCAAAACTACAGAAATCAGCCCAGTAATGGGGACAGTGATGATGATGTCTGTAATGCCCTGTGGAACTAATGGCGCTATATAAATGAGTAAAAATAAATAAATATACAAGTTAGGGAGGAGGAGGGGGATGCAGCTGCAGTATCCTTTCTTCACATTCTATAGGTAGGTCCCTGCTGTGAGATGCTGTGAGAGGAGAATGAGAGCAGCAAGAGAAGGCGTTTGATGAGTTAATTACCTTTACAACATGAGTATGCAAAGAACGAGAAAACGAACATTTGCACAAAGCTTCAGAAAGAAGGAATAAAATGAATAAACATGTCACATATTTCTGGCTGTGCTACATGTAATAAACAGCTACAGCTTTATAAAGAATCACCGCTTTTGGCAATGATGGATATAAAATAGCAGGGGCATCTGGCAAATACTTTCTCATGTCAGTGTAAGAATATATTTTACATAAATCCATATGTATGATACCGACAAGTTAACGAGCTCATTCCTGAACATTTATGACATCTCTATTATAGTAATTGAAAGGAAGCAAAATTTCATCTTTCGGACCAGAACATGGTTGTTTTGTGCTCAGCTGCCACCAACTAACAAGATGAATCGTTTTACAGCGACAGATGATTTATTGTTCCTTCTGAAAACTTTAAAATCACAAACAACCGAACAGAATCGAAAGTGTCTCTCCGGATGCAAAGTTTTATTAAAATCGGTTCATGGAAGAGTGAACTAAAATGAAGCATAGAGAGACAATAATTTGTACACGTCTGGGGTAATTATGTGAGATTGCTTCTCCTTCCTGTTAATGAAATTGGCATTTTAGGTTTTGCATGTGCTTTCAGACTGTGATTAGTATGCCGACAGCCAAGTGCAGCTCAAGTGTGTGAGGGTTGTGTGCAGAATTATTTCCCTGGGATTGGAGATATGGTTTCCAAGAAAACTTTAAAAGGATATTCCAGGGAAGCAATTTTATGCCTTGTCCATCTGACAAGGAATTACAGGAATTACATTCATAGCTCTGTTAATAATCTTAAATTAGATGCATGTCAAAGATGCCCAAGCTGTTGCCTAGGTTGGTCTTTGCTTCCTATATTTCAGGTTTTGGAAGTAGCAAAGTTCTATTAAAAATTAGGGTATGTTTCCATGGTCTGGATTCCCTGCGCTTTGGACGCAGGAGATACCCCGCTCCGCCCAAAGCGCCACCCCCTGTTGTACGCATGGTGATTCCAGATGTGTTTCAAGGATGAATGCTGACAGGGGTATTAACGTAATCAAATGGGGGTCTTTACTGTATTCACTACAAAACACATAGTCCATAGCGATGGTATCACAGTCTTTCATACAAGCTTGAAATTGTAGGTAGCAAGAGAGATGGTCGCCGTCCCCTTTAAGATGGAATCTTCCCTGTTAATGGCTAAAAATAAAGTGATCGGCTGACTGCCGGTTATATACCAGGTTACTATCCTAATTCACACAGTCCTTCAGTTATATTACTACTGAGGATGGGCCTACACAGTTTGGTTCACTGTGGAAAATAGTGTTCACTGCTTACGATTAAGTCCTGATACTGTTCCCTGTCGCAGGGCGTACAGTAGAAGATGCAGTAGAACATAGGCACTCACGCTGGCGGAACCATTAAAGATGTGGAGTGTAGCAGTAGAGCCCTTGTACAGCTCTATCTCTTCTGTTTCTATGTAGATTGAAATTTAAGATGCCCTCCTGGTGTAGGCTGTGGCAGTTTCCTGACTGATTGAAGATTAATGGAAGCGGGACCTAGGATGCAGACAGAGTAGCCTAGGAAGTAGACCTCTCCTCACGTCGCTCAGGCTGGTTTCCTTCTTCACTCCTCACAGGAACGAGAGGAACTCTTCCCCAATTCCTTCCTCAGCAGCTTCTAGAGGCTTCTGCAAGAAACTGGGCTGAGAGAGTGTCATGTGACCTGTAATGAATGGAATCAGAGGAACAGGTGGTGAAATTCACATTTGTTTTTTATTGATATTTCTGTGGGACCTCAGGACCATGGTCTAGGGGGCTCCGAAGGGGGCGTGGCTATGTGAGCCCCAGGCACCCATGGTAAGTCCACTCAAACAGGGTCAGAATGGAATGCCTGGGGGACACGGGTGATACCTCCAGTCAGACCCCGGACATGTGGCAGTTGTCCCAGCGGGACAGTAGCAGGGTTAACAGATGTCATGGAGCAGACCGGCAGGTTCCAGGTGTACGGGTAGGAGCTGGCACAGGTGGCACTGGCATTGTCCAGAGGTATGAATGGCAGAATGGTGGAACATGAAGGAACTGGCATAGACAGAACGAACGTCGTCCACTGAGCAGAGCTGACAGAGCCTTACAGGTGCCGTAAAGCCTTGAGAAAGCCATGCTGTAAAGCGGCGAAACATACATCGGGGTGCGTCCAGTTGCGCATTACGGCACCGGTAAGGTTAACCCTTTTTCTTTCTGTCTAATACCTATGTTATAACTTTGTACCTACATTGTGGCATGTGAGACGGACCTATTATGAACTGTGGACATTATCATGCATTAACCATTGGGAGAGAACTTGTGTTGTCCTCCCCCTAGAGGTCTTGTGGGGATATGTTTGGACACACTATTGGATAGTGTTATTTACCTCATATATTTTTGGTCCTTTTTGTATGTTGCTCATTTGTGTCCTTTACCATTATATATATATATATATATATATATATATATATATATATATATATATTTATTTTTTTTAAATTGTCTGTCAATATACATGTGATTGTATTAATAAAGATTTGTCATAAGTTTTTCTACCATAAAACTCCTATGTTTCTCCTTTGTTAGTATATTGTAATGGAGTGGTATACAGGTAGTTAGGTGACATGGCGCTTGGCTTACTGATTAATATGAGTCTGGGTATTTTTGTATTAGTCATTCAACCTGTGTGGAGGTAGTCTCTCTGCTTCCTTTTTCCCGAAGACATCAGCGAAGGCTCATTAAGAGGAAGGTAAACCCGGCAGGGCAGTTGGCTGGACAGGAAGGGGAACAGGTTGAACAGGGATGATAGACCGGTCTGAGCAGGAGTCCCCCCAGTGCAGAACCTCTCCTGTCTTCCAATTTAAGACTTGTTCACGCATCCATAGCCAGGGTAGACCTAAAAGCAAGGGGTGAGATAAGCCAGGCAACACATAAAGATGGATTCTTTACGAATGCGTTAGACCTACCCGAAGTTACACTGGCACAGTCTGGAACCGGACGGGCTCGGTCAGGGTTTGCCATCCACAGATGTCACCTGCAATGGATCTGGAAGACGCTGGTCTGGTATCTGGTAACGGTCCACGACCACCTGCTGAATAAGATTTCTGGTGGCTCCAGAGTCCAGGTGACAGAGTTCTGAAAATTTTACCGTGCCGAAGGACACGGAGACCATTGTTTGCAGAGATGGAGAGAGATGTTTCTTACCTAGGGTAGCCTCTCCTATAGATCCTAGGCACTAGAGTTTTCCAACTTCTTTGGGCAGGAGCTGATCAGATGCTCAGGACTGCCCCAGTAGAAACAGCTCCCCTCCAGGCAACGAGCCTCCTGGAGGCAGTTGGCCAAGCTTACTTGATTCACTTCCATAGCCTCAGGAGAGGAGGACGAAGTCAGAGAGGCCACAGGTTTTGGTGAGCTAGAAACCTGGCGGTAGAGTCTCTTATCACGTTTCCTTGGAACTTTCCTGAAACATTAGGCCTATTCAGGTTGCCAGGGAAATCAGGTCATCCAGAGTTGTAGGCACGTCCCATCACACCAGCTCATCGTTTACTCTTCCCGAAAGACCTTCCCAGAAGGCAGCCACCAAGGCCTCGTTGTTCCAGGATAACTCAGACGAAAGGGTACGGAACCGAACAGCATAAAGAGCCACTGTAAGAGCCTCCTGGCGTAGCCAAAGAAGAGCTGAAGCTGTCGATGTGGAATGACCGGGTTCATCAAAGGTCCCGCGGAATGCTTCTAGAAAAGACTGGAGATTAATAACCAGAGGATCCCCTCTCTCCTGCAGCGGATTCAGCCAGGCGAGGGCCTCTCCAGCAACATGAGACATAATGATGCCCACCCTGGCCTGATCAGAAGCAAACATATGCCCCAGGAGTTCAAAGTGCAGCGTGCACTGATTAAGGAACCACCGACACTGAACGGGGTCACCATGGAAGCGGGCTGGGGCCGCCAGGCGAGGACCTTTACTTGCCATGCAACTGGATACATGGATGCCAATAGCAGAGACGGGTTCAGTTGAGGATATCAGGAAATCCATACGAGTAGACAAGTTGCACAGATAGGTCATGATCTTGTCCTGTTGAGCCCTCAGACAGGTAACCTCTTGACATAGCTTCATGGCCGGAGGTACCTGGGATCCAGCGAGTTCCATGGCCGATGCTATCTGTACCGAATGGAAGTGGAGGCACAGGTGGTGACGTTCACATTTGTTTTTTATTGATATTTCTGGGGAACCTATGGACCACGGTCCGGGGGACTCCAAAGGGGGCGGGACTACATGAGCACCCATGGTAAGTCCACTCGAACAGGGTCAGAATGGAATGTCTGGGGGACACGGGTGCTACCGTCAGTTAGACCACGGAGACGTGCAGCTGTCCCAGCATGACAGACAGAGTAGCAGAGTTAACAGATGTCATGGAGTTGACCGGCGGGTTCCAAGTGTATGGGAAGGAGCTGGCACAGGTGGTACTGGCGTTGTCCAGAGGTATGAATGGCAGAATGGTGGAACGTGATGGAACTGGCATAGACAGAACGAACGTCATCCAAGATAGCTGGGTAACAGATAGCTGACAGTCTGTGGAGACAAACAGTGTAAGTGGAGCACTGGCAGAAAACTTCAGAAGCTTAAGCACATATTAGTGGAAACCAGAAGCTAGCAACAGAGGATACCTGTTGCTCTGGCACCCTCCTTATGGCAGAAGGGCTAGAAATAGTAATCACTAATATGCCATTAGTCAGAAGCACTTTTGAAAAATGCGCACTGTCTCTTTAAGAGACTGGGAGCGCGTGCGTGACCTAAGCACTCTACCCGGGAACCTGCTGGCCATGCGCCAGGAAGCAGGGGAAAGAGAGGAAGCAGAGGCTGCAGCAGGACGGCGTGGGGCTGGCACAGAGCTGGAGTTCCGTCGGGGACCCCGCAAAGGTATGGGACTGGGACCGGGCGTAACATGACCAAACTCTTGCATCTTTACACTTTGTACAGTAGATGGCAGTATTGGACAATTTATTGAATAAACCACATAACAGGACATAGGTTTTTGGTAACCACCTGACAACTATATTTTGCAACAGAGAGGAGGCGTACTGGGACACTACAAAGTTTTTCTAATAGGTTCACTTGAGGGGGGATTCTACTCTTCTAGCAATTGGGGGCTGTGTATATGGAGTCCATAAACTGTTTCTGGAAATTCTGCGCTCCAGGAGGCAAATAGCGCTCCATTCCTCCGAGTGTTTCTGTATGGCTAAGTAAGGCTATACAGCCACATATGGAGCATTACCATGTTCAGTAGATATTGTGGAATAAGTTTTGGTGCCTTTTTTACCCACTTCTTGTGTGAAAATGTAAAATCTGGGGCTAAAACAAAATTTTGTTGGTAAAAATGCAGTTATTTTGTGTTCACTGCCTATATGGCATAAAATTCAGTGACACACCCATGGTGTCATTATGGGGTCACTTATGGGGGTTCTGCTGTTCTTGCACCTCATGGGCTCTCGCAGTGGGTCATGGCACTCAGGAAAAAATGGAACTCAGTTTGTTGTAAAAAAAAATCCTGTTAGCCCTTAGAAAAATTAAAATCTTGGGGCTAAAACAACATTTTAGTCGTGAAAATGTAATTTATTCTTTCTGGTATAAAACTCTGTGAGGCACATGTGGTGTCAATATGTTAACTGCACTACTAGATGAATTCATTGGGGAGTGTAGTTTGTAAAAGAGTTCACATATAGGGGATTACTGTTCTAGCACATCAGGGGCTCTGCCAATGTGACATGGCACCCTCAAACCATTCCAGCAAAATCTGTACTCCAATATAGCGCCTCTTCCATTCTGAGCTTTGCATTGTGCCTCAAAAGTAGTATTCCCCCATATATGGGGTATTGGCATACTCAGGAGTATTTGCACAACAAAATATATATAATGAAATGTCTCCTGTTACCCTAATGAAAATGCAAAATTTGGGGCTAAAATAACATTTTTGTGAGGAAAATGTGATTATTTTCACAGCTCAACGTTATAAAGTTCTGTGAAGCACATGGGGGTTCAAGGTGCTCACCATACATCTATATACATTCCTTGAGGGATCTAGTTTCCAAAATGGGGTCACTTGTGGGGTGTTTCCACTGTTTAGGCACATCAGGGGCTCTCCAAATGGGACATGATGTCCCCTAATGATTCCTGGAAATTTTACATTCAAAAAGTCAAATGGCTCTTCTCTTCCATGCCCTGCCATGCATCCAAACAGTAGTTTTCTCCCTCATATTGGGCATTGGCATACTCAGGAGAAATTGCACAACAAATTCTATGGTGCAATTTCTCCTGTTACCCTTTTAGGAAAATGCAATATTTTGTGCTAAAAACATATTTGTTGGGAAAATTAGATTTTTTAATTTTTATGGCTCAACATTATAAACTTCTCTGAAGTACCTGAGAGTTCAGTGTGCTCACCACACATCGAGATCAGTTCCCTGAGGGGTCTAGTTTTTAAAATGGTGTCACTTGTGGGAGATTTTCATTGTTTAGGCACACCAGAAGCTCTACGAACACGACATGGCATCAACCAATTGTTCCAGCAAATTTTGCATTCAAAAAGTCAAATTGCGCTCCTTCCCTTCTGAGCTGTGCAGTGCACCCAAAGAGTGGTTTTCTCCCTCGTATGGGGTATCGGCATGCTCAGGAGAAATTACTCTTACCCTTATAAAAAATAAAAATAAAAAATTGGATCTGAAGTAATTTTTTAATGTTTTAATGTTAAATGTTCCTTTTTTTACACATTCCAAAATTTCCTGTGAAGCACCTGAGGGGTTAATAAACTTCTTGAAAGTGGTTTTGAGCATCTTGAAGGGTGCAGTTTTTTGAATGGTGTCACTTTTTTGTATCTTCTAGCATATAGACCCCTCAAAGTGACTTCAAATGTGATGAGGTCCTTAAAAAAATGGTGTTGTAAAAATGAGAAATCTCTGGTCAACTTTTAAGTTTAACCCTTATAACTTCCTAACAAAATCTGAATCTGAATATCAATATCTGAGATTTACCGGGATCCATTGAAGCTTTCCAGAGTTACTACCTCAAAAAGGGACAATGGTCAGAATTGTAAAAATTGACCTGGTCATTAAAGTGCAAACCACTCTCTGGGGTAAAGGGATTAAAAACTCAAGCGTTTCAGTGAAAAATTTCCCTGGCTGTAATCATGATGCTAAGATCTGATTCATGCTGCCTGTGGTTTGAGCAGCATGAATCCCTGACTGGTTCCCTTTCATAGTTAGAGCTTGTCAATACATTAAACTAAAACCAAACAAATGAGATGGTGCCTATGTTGCTATAAGTACAAAGGACAGGTGCACTTTCACACCGTGACCATCGAATAGACAAAACCTAAGATAAGGTGTTTGCTATCTACCTATGACTGTGACTGTATACGTAGTGTAGAAAAGCTGCAGAGACACCATCGCGTGTTTCTCAACACAAGCAATGAATAGCCAGGTCTTTCACCGGGAAGGAACAACCACGGGAAGGGCAGCATCCAATAAAGGAAAACCACCTATGCCAAAACATGGTATCCATCCACAGACAGCTGTTTTGGGTTTTTTCCCCTCATCAGTGTGGAGTAGGAAACTGGCTATTAGGAGTAGTGCCTAGTGAAAAGACTATAAACATGAAGATGAATAACCTCGGGGAGATCAAAACATCCAACACCGCGGAGACACCATTGCGTGTTTCTCAACGCAGTGATCCAGAACACTGCCCCCATCCCTTATGGGAAATATGCAAATGCATGTAGAAAAGCCGCGGAGACACCATCACGTGTTTCTCAATGCAGGCAATGAATAGCCAGGTCTTTCACCGGGAAGGAACAACCACGGGAATGGCAGCATCCAATAAAGGAAAACTACCTATGCCAAAACATGGTATCCATCCACAGACAGCTGTTTCGGGGTATTTGCCCCTCATCAGTGTGGAGTAGGAAACTGGCTATTAGGAGCAGTGCATTGAGAAACACGTGATGGTGTCTCCGCGGCTTTTCTACATGCATTTGCATATTTCCCATAAGGGATGGGGGCAGTGTTCTGGATCACTGCATTGAGAAACACGTGATGGTGTCTCCGCGGTGTTGGATGTTTTGATCTCCCCGTGGTCATTCATCTTCATGTTTATTGTATATGTAGTGTGGCGACCCTGTTGTTTCAGTTGCCACAGAGGTACTGCACCTCAGCCAGAGGTGTGGTGCTCCAATTTCAGGTAAGGAGGGGGGCACTACCCAGAACCCAAACACTTGCATCCAACACCAGAACTCTCAGGTGCAGGGAGGGACTAGGTGGAGGGTGTGGGTGGAGAGAGTAGAGTTGTCATAGAAAAAAGAGGGAGGAGTTCGTTAGGGAGTTAGACAGTTGGAGCTGGGGACTTGAGCAGCGAGGAGCTCATCCCAGCACCTGAGGACAGAGAGAGAAGGGGTCCTAGGGGCACGGGTAGTGAGCAATCCACCCATGGGGCCCATATCCACACCGACTGTAGTTGGGTAGAGGGACCAGGTCGCAGTGTCTTAACCTCATCTTCTGGTCCGTGTGTGGACAGTGCCTGAACCAGCTTCCCTGGTCCTTGTATGGCCAGTATCTGAACGTGTACTCATAATATCCAGACTGCTAAATCCAGTCTCCGAATCCAGTCCTGTATGTGAATCCTTGTCAGTATCTGTCATGCCTGAGGAATAGTCTGAACGGAGCTCGAGTCTGTGTCAGTGAACCTGACTCTTGGGGTTAACATCTGCAGTACCATGGACTGCCTAGGAGTGGTACCTGGCAGCTAGCTGCAGCTTAAGGCTGACTCCACCATCAGGAGCTCAGTGAACACCAGGTAGGCGCTTAGCTATGCCCCTCCCAAGGTAAGCCTGGCTCTGTGGCACAGTGGGTTCCACGAACCACATTTGCCACGTGCAGGCTTAACAATATTTTAGTTCGCTATTGATTCTCAGTTGCAAAGAGGAGACTAGCTACTATTGTCTCCCATACACAGCACAGCAAACAGAGAGGAATTCCTGCGCTTCATTCCTTTTTAGCAGGCAGACAGAATCAGCTGCAGTATGGAAGAAATTTCTAATTACTAAACTATCAGGATGAGAATGCATCCTGGGGTAAGGTAAAGGATGAGCACAATTATTTATGTCTCCTTCTGCTTGTTTCCTCTCCCTGCTCCTCACTCCTTCTCCCCCAATCTCCTTAGAGCATAATGACTAGGTAACCATGCCGTCTGTCTTATCTGAGCAAGACAAATGTGAACTTTTTTTTAAGAGTGGATGACAAGTTTAGGATGCAGGGGAAGAATAAGAAGTGTCAGATAAATCCTGGAAAAGGGTGATCTCTCCGAAAAGATGTATTACAAAGTTTCTGTACTATTGATTTACACAAAGTTTATTTTCTGAAAGTACAGTTCCCTTTTAATGAATTTACTGGCCACAAATATCCACTTAAAATTATAGGTGAACATGACTACTAGAAGATTATTTATTTGATTACTGTGCATTATTTTATTATGGGGTAATGTTCATTAAAGGTTTAGTTCTATTTTAACCACTAAGAGCTTACACAACAATAACTCCGTCAAGGAACCAACAACAGGAGGCTGAGCAATCTCCTATTCACATGTATGGGTGTTATATAAGCAGCAGAGGCGTAATTAGGTGCAGGGGTTTCTGTCACACCAAGCCCTGGATATCAAGGGGGTCCCAAAATGCTCTTTGGCTCATATGATAATACAAATAAAATAAAGACCTGTGGTAGTTGGGACTTTTTTGGATACTTTGGTCCCCATCTACTTCTAGTTATGGCACTGATATGCAGCATAGCTTAGCCAGTCTTGATTGTTTCCATAGCCCCTACCTGTGATTGGTGCCATAAAAGACTCAGTTGGTAGTAACCCTATACTAAAAAAGTGATCATTTGTAGAGTTAGTGAAGAATCTTAGGGTACTATTGACATGTAATCCTAGTTAAAGTATAGCTAAACTGTGACTATAGACATAGCTATAACTATTGTGGTACAGAGGTTTCAATCACACTACTACCATTAAGGCCAACAGGGCCCAATTCCCTTAAATCATGGTTCCAAAGCTGACAGTCTCCAAACAAACATATGCTTTAGCAGACACCATGCCTGTCTGTGTTTACAGCTTTCTACATTGCTTTTCTGTGCAGCTGCAATGGTCATTATGAGGTCTATAGTCCCCAGTGTTAAAAAGCAATATAAAAAAGTGGAAACTAAGTTTTTTTCATGGTCAAAGACTACAAATAAAGACTGTGTAGTGTGATGCATTCATATGTTATTCTCTTCCATCTGCCCCCTCTTTTAGTATCAGTAGGTTAGAAAGACGACGGTGCACAAGACAGTAGGATCAGGCTACATAAGGTTTATAAAGGAGATGTAGACACAAAACAACAAGATATTTTTCATCTCCTTTATCAAAGCTTCCTTGACTTTAAAAAAGTGAGGAAATTCCATTCAACACATAAATCCAACACGCACCTTGTTAGTAATCTGGTACCGTAATGTCCATTATTTATGGAGGAAACAACATTTACAAGAACCTGACAACATCCACAAGGGTTTTGGTAAACAGATCTCTTCCATGTAGTCGAATGGAATTAACAACATATTTTTTCAAGGTTTATCACATCCATAACCTCATTTTGGAAGCTTAAAAGCTAAATTTCCTGCAGCAATTAATGTCAGGCTGGGACGGGTGGTATGTAAACATTTTTACAGTCCTGACAAACATGAGCTTTCCTCTGATGGAGCCGTAATC
Source organism: Ranitomeya variabilis (assembly GCF_051348905.1). Lineage (NCBI taxonomy): Eukaryota > Metazoa > Chordata > Amphibia > Anura > Dendrobatidae > Ranitomeya > Ranitomeya variabilis. The sequence goes on along the minus strand of NC_135234.1, from coordinate 41,742,720 downwards.
CACACACAGCTGTCATATTGTAAGTTGCCAAATTACCTGACTAAAGTTTTCAAGTTTAGAGTATTAATCCTGGCTAGGTCAATGAGCATATCATGTGTGATACAGCAGCCAGGAGTAGCTTGTGGTCTCATTGGTGTTGGTGGCATTTTTATGGAAATGGGTCACATGTTACCGCTTCGTACATAAGCCAAGGGACTTACAGAAGTTTACTGTCTGTTCTGCTTCAGTTTGTGCTTTTTAGCAGAGACAGGAAAATTATCGCACATGAGTTTGGATCGCTCTGCGCTACTGTTTGATGGAAACTTTTATTATATCAGATGATGCCTTTACACAGAAACTTTGTGCCTGTGGTTGTCATAACTTGGGCAAGCAGGAACACATAACAAGTTGCCATGCAACTTAGATAGCTATCGGCCGAACACTAGTTCAACTGTGAACTATCCCTACCAAGTGTCTCGCCCGCAGGTGGTGCTCATGGTTCGTGGACCCAATGTGCCACAGGGCCGGACCTGCCGAGAAGGGGCGTAGCTAAGCCAAGCTCCTGATGGTGGAGACAGAATGATCTGCAGGTAGCCATCAGGTACCACTCCTAGGCAGGCGCTGGGACTGCAGCAGTTCTAGAGCTGGCTGCATCAGGACCAGGGTTCGGGTATAGCTAACGCAGATGCAAATAGAGGAATAGAATGCCGCCGAAGCGGGAACAGGAACACGGGCAAACTTTACTCGACTAACAGAAACATGGGATAAACTTTATAATACACAGTTTTACACACCAAACCATCTAATTTAAAAATAGGTGTTGCTCAGGCACCTCCTAATTTGGGCAGGTGCCTTATATACAAGATGCCTCTCAGCTATTGGCTGGGAGACACCTTGCAGATGCACACATTAACTATATGCCTCCCAACTGTTAGCTGGGTGCAATTTACCATGTGTGCGCGGGAGCCCGAGCACTAGACACGCCACCGGAGCACTGTGCGGTGTGCATGGGGAAGGAGGAGGGAGCATGCGAGGAAGGTGAGTAAACCAAAGTCCTTGCATGGTGGGAGGAGGGGAACAATGCGGAGGCGCCGGCAGATGTAACACCAAGCTCAGGATATAAAGATATAAGAAACCTCCTAACCTGTGAGAATAAAAGGATAGACCATATTGAAATCCAACATGCCTGACCCTTCATTCCTCCAAAACGAGGGCACCCTTACATACTATATAGTTGACAAGCCTTCCTGGAATCATCCACTTTGGCCAACATTCATTTAATGCCTATGGCTAGTTTAAGGCTATGGTAAAATTAATATTATTTGTGCAAAGTAAAGTCAGTTAGAGATAAAAGATTAGAAGTAAATGAGCTGAATCCCCTTCAAGAGTCATATCTAGACTGATCTTCATCTGGGACACATAATCAGGTTGGTTTATTTTCCCGGTTTGTAAAAACTAAATAGCTTGGTCAAAAGTATCTTGAAAATGTGGTGTCTATACCTGTCTTAGGTCATGTACCATTTCTGTGCGTCTTGTTCTTTCCCTCCAACGTTCCCTGCCAGAAGATTAAACCAAGAGACTGTCGTAGCACACTGACAACAGTAGAGGAGCAACAGGACTTTGGTTGATAAGTATGTGTTATAACCCACAGTGACCCATAACGAATACTGCCATCTCAGTATATGCTATGTCTCCCTTGCCTCCTGCTTGTGATATGTTTATTTCTGTTACCTTTTGCAAGCAGAAGGCAGGGGAGACAGGCAGACTGCATTTATATATAAACACTTAAGAGTGCACACATTGCATGTAAAATCTAATTCATGAGTCAATGTAGTGCTATATGTTTGTAGAAAATCATTGTATAGGCTTGCCTACTAAAACACTGCTCTTTAAGCTTTATTGCTAAATTAATGAGTTGATAAAGGTGATATCTTTTGCTACATTAAGAGAAAAAACAGAGGTAAAGGGAGGATGGAGCTTGGCGGAAAGAGAAAACACTGGAGGTTTCCAGGAAAGACTGCTCTCAAGTCTATATACAAGAGCATTCACTACACTGCTAGTCACACTGGGATTATATGGTGCTGCTGTCTATAATAAGAGAATTTGAATACATGTACACAACTGAATTAGAATGAAGCCAATAACCCTGCTAAACTAATGCAGGAGCTTTACTTTATGCAAAGGCTGGGCTCCCATGGCTTTCACATGCTGCGCTACTGCCGACCTGAAGCCACCAATAAATGCATGACTTTGCAAAACTATTTCACTTTTGTTTCCCGCAAGTGGGGATATACAGTATGTCTGTGCTGCCAAATGAGATTGTGCAGCATGTGAACACAACCTAAACATTTTGTAGTTTGCAGTTTATGTGCTTAATGAGCTTTACAAATTACCTCAATTTCATGGTAGAAGAGTTAAGCCACCTCATTCAATGAATTCCCTACAAATGTCATTATACTAGTTCTGTATGGCTTAGTATAAATATCATCTACATGTGCTTACATGGTTTATTGATTAAGGCTCTTTTATTCCTGATAATACTATTTTATATGCTTCATTGTAAGATTAAAGGACTGGGATACATTATATATGTTCACTCTTTCTTGGTTTGCGGTTTTGTTTTCATTAGGTATCGAAGACCTGTCTCTGTAGGGAGCCTTATGTGCAGCAAAAAGCTTAGCTTTCTTCTTTTCTGTGTACATGGCAGTTACAAAATGACTAACGGAATAAATTCTCAGTTCCTGAAAAATACTGCCAGGACACCAACATATAGTATTTTACTCAAATGACAGTGCCATTCACTGCTAAAATATTACTTAAGGTCCCATACACATTAGTAAAAACATGGCCCAAACACTGATATTGGCAGGTCTGGCTAGCTATTTAAAATTTTTTGGAAACTCACGTCTTTTACCTGACAAATGATGTCAAGTGAGAAACGGAGAGGGTTCAATGAATATTAATGCTTGACCCTTTTGTGCTCGCTAGAGATACACCACTTCCAGAGGGGTCTGACATGTCACTCGTCTAAATGAAAGCACATCTACCCTTGACCAAAACGAGAGTGCATCCATATCGGTTAGCCCGGGGACACACAAATGTACAGTTTCTCATCCGAGAGAATAGGGTCAATTATTCAATTCACACACTGATCAACTCTAATCAGTTTGATAATAGTGTGATCAGATTCTGTTGGATAAGGAGAAGATGGAGAAAAAAATGTCTCCTTCTTCTCCATTGTGTCAGTCGGTGGAAACTGGACTGCTATCAAATGTCATCTGAATATCAGATCAAACTCAGGCATGCTGGCATCTTTTCCCTGGACTTGCTCAGTCTGGTGGAAAAATGCACATCCCAATAGAATAACATGGGGACGGGTTATTATCCGATTATTATGGTCATAACCATGAGTCCTCAGTATTCTGAGGGCAGTATGTGCCAAGATCAGATGATGAATTGGTACCTGATCTAAAATTTGCTTTGTGGCCAATAGGAGTCTAGTTACATCACTGATTGGAGGCATTGTTCAATTCCTAATCCCTACATCTCCACTGCAGGAGAAAATAAACTTAGCATATGGAGAGGGCCTTAACGAGCACAGCTAAAGTGTAGACCCAGACATGACACCGTTTATAGGGGTAGGCAATTGGAAAAGGGGAGGTGGGTTGGAGGAGGACCTGTAGGGTAGTTAGGATCACATGGAAAGTTTTGCAATGCCCTGATGGATACAATGTTCTGGATGTGTGTTGAGGACTGACAACGCCATTTAAGAGCGAGGAGAAGTCAAGAAAGCTTACATTTCTGTGGAACACAGGATCTGATAACAGCCCCACCACTCACCCTTATGTTTGTTAAAACCTGTTCGGTGGAGTGTGAGTTCTTTTTTGTTAATTCCTGTCACTGCAGTTAACAGTCAGGAAATCAGTTATGGCCTTGACTGAGGTGGAGTTCAATCAGAGGTATGGTTACTTATATTATGTGTTGTGGTTTCCTGTTCCTGCTGGGATGGTTCCTGAAGAACTGGTTGAAAGGGAGCACCCTAATAATTTTATCAGCTCCCCCAAATCAGTGCGGTGTGACTACGGTATTTGAAACTGGGTGTTGCCGGTTGGGGTCATTCACAATCTCTTCAATTGACAGTGATACAGTTTTTTCAGTAAATTGTACCATGAATATGTAATAATGGCTGCTGTGGCCACATATTTCCATCATCACCCAGTGTGGTGTCTTAATTTATACAGCCAGAGTCATCGGCACTACCCTAGTCATGCCCAATGAAATCCTGTTTTCTGGGTCCTCCAGAGAAAGAGACCCTATTTGTAGCTGCACATTAGTTTAGTCTATAGATGAGAGTGCAGAATGTGGAACCCAATCATTTAACTCAGAATTTCACAATAGGATGAAAAGAGGCTTTTTTTTAGTGAAAAGACCCCTTCAATCTACTTAAAAGCAGCTCCTCAACTGCTGATTTTGCAGGCTGTTTCTTCCTGGAGGACATTTGAGATGATAACTTGATTTTTTCAATGTTTGGGAGCGTTGGGTGATTTAACTGACGTTTCATTGTTCGACAGGACTTACAGTAAAGTGACACTTAGGCTATTGCTTTATGATAAATAACCCTTGATGAATTATTCATGGTCCTGAAACCGGAGAACTGAAGTATTACCTCTACTGATTGTCATGCCCATTGTGTCTGTGACTGCAGCAAAAGCAGCTTTCAAGTCATATTAAAAAAGCAAATGAAGAGCTGGAGGGAAGATGATGATTCGTACTTTAGTAGGAAAATAATGAGGGCCACATTAAACAGGTGAGATCCAGCAGACCGACAAAACCTGCAAATATGCACATTATTTGCAATAATAGAGGAGCAGTGTTGCCACTGACAGCAAAAGCTGACAAAATTTCACATTTATTTTTGCATCAAAACACCATCATAATGTAAACCTCTCGCACAGTGCCATTATGTGTGAATGTTACCGTCTAAGAAAAACAAACCCATTTTTTCCTCAGCTTTCATCATAGATGCATCTTGTTTTTCTCATCTGTTTTTTTCACTGAAGCAGGTAGACTTTCTCTTAGCAAAGGATCAGTTATGATGAATGGATGAAATTCCAACTGGAACTCTGAAGTACGAAGTCCGTCTTTCATGTTTCATCCATTCTATATGGATCTCCATAGATTTAAGAAGGTGAGTATGAGTCACAAAACAGTAGAGAAAAGGACCTGCTCTGAGTCTCATCTGCTCTGAGTCTCATGGACCGGAGGCATGAGTCCATTTTTACAACTGATGTGCATGTAACTCCTGCAGTGGGAGTTATGTGAACAGAGACTACTGTTGATAGTATTAAACAAATATTCATGCTTCTTTTGCAGCACTGGCATGGACTTCAACTCCCAGCAGACTTTGATTCTCTTTACATCCTGGAAGAGAAAGACTAGCAGAGCTGACACTGGAGAGCAGAGAACAGAGGCACAGAGTGAGGGCTGACAGCCCAGCAGCTCAGTGTGTGAGGGAAGATCTTCCTGCAGGCCAGTCAGGAGATGTCCACCACTGCTTGATCTAGCACAGAGAAAGGAACCGGTCCTTGTGTCCAAGGCATCTGGACTCTGCAGCCCCAAGCTGGATCCCTGTGTGACCCCAGACCTGCTACATCAAAGAGTGAGTAGCTACTGCTGAGAGTTGTCCTTCCTCTGTTGAGGACTTTATAACATAACTACCTGCAAAGAATGTATTGTCCTGTTTTGTGGTTCCATGTGCAAGGATGTTATAAGAGGACCATCTAGAAAGGGGATTTTGATTTTAATTTATTAAGTGCACCAATGGTCCCTGAAAGCGCGCCAACATCAGTGGCAACGGGCCCCAATGTTGGGCTGTATTGCTTGCGCTACTGCAGTCATTTGTGGGTTAAGTGTGATTAGTTAGGAGTGTGTTTTCTGTAACTTAAATGGAAAGCGTCATCCTTAACTATGGCGAGCAGCATATGTAGAATTGGGAAACTTATGGTGCGATAGATGTAGTGTTGTACCCTTCAGGGATTGCTTCACACTAACAAAATATCCAGGCCTGCTTCAAAGCACATCCTTTACCTTTAAGAGTGTCACATATCTGCTGTGTAATATCATTTATTTGTTGTTCCTTGCTATACCCCCCTGCATTTTACACCTTTTAACCCCTGTACAATAAACCTGTTGGGTTGTTTTAATCAAATCTCTTTTGAGTGTGTATTGAGTATAGACAGTTTTCCTTAGTTGACTCCTGGCAGAAGAGGAAGACCCTTCTAGATTCCCCTTCAGCTTCCATCAAGCTTTGGGTGGAGGTCACTGAACAATACTGAGGCGAGAACAACTCGTCACCCTGCCAACGAAGGTGACTTAAAATGGTGTTACATGTATATGGCTCAATTTAACTCTATAGGTAAAAAAGTGGACAGCACTAGGATATGTCACATGAATTTGTGAATGAAGCCTGAGAGAATCAAAGGCCCATAAAAGAGCTTTCCACCAAGTCCACAGTGGACTCCATTTTTGACCAGATCAATTATTGAGCACTGTCTAAAAAAATAACTACTTACAGTGAAACCACACAAAATCACCCTCTTATTCAGGCCTGCTTTCCTGTAAAATATTTTCAATTTTACCAAATACTAAGTATACTGTCCACCTTCTTTGAGAAGACCATCAAATAGAATCCTACTTTTCCATGCAATTTTACTTGGTTGTCTCAAAGAAGTTTCACAGCATAGATTAGGTCCTCTGGGGTCTCAATTGCTGAAAATAACTCCACATCAAATTAAATCGATTAGTGGGGTAATCATCAGAAATTCAGCACCTAATTGTACTAATTTTGGACTTAAGTTTGTGGCTGATTTTTAGCAGAGAGTTCCGAAGGCTTCCTTGGACCACCAGCCTTTTCCTCTGCGTGGAGAGCCCGCCAGGGCCATGGGGTACTTGGACCTGGTCCGACGGTTCTTCAGGGGTTGCCATGGCAGCAGTGACCCGGTCCATGACCCTGGGCATCCAATCAAATTGAAATGAAGGGGAATAAAGTTTATAGGGGATCAGTTCGTGATGCCATCCGTGGTGTTTGGCAATAAGGAAATGGCCGACGCTGCGGTTCAGATCCACTGGGGCAATTGGTGATGCAGCAGAGATGTTACAGCTCTACACGGGTAGAGCTGGGCCCCAGGGCAGTTAAAGTGTTAAAGTCAATGATGGGCTGTTGTAGTCCAGTGCAGGTGATGCAGTAATAATTCTAAGGACACAGCAGGGTGCAGTTTTCACACTTTACTCACAATCGGATGGTTACAGTCTCCAGCCAGGTGCTGTGTCCTCTGGGTCTGTTGTCCAGCCAGCTCTCAGGTAATTTGTGCGCACTTTTCCAAGACTCCCTTTTCTTGTGTACCTTTCCTGGCCGTCTCTTTGCTAGCTTCGCCCTCCTGCCCTGCGCCTCACACACAGTGTCCCAAGCCAGCAGCCTCGGGTCCTGTCAGGCGACTTTCTCCTGGTCCCCTCAACCCTATATGTCTGCCTTTTCAGCAAATGTGTGTGGATTTGGCTGTGGTACATACAGATACCATAGCCTTTGGTTTGCTAGCTGAGTCTTGCAGTTCCTCCACTAGTCTGGGGCCGGTCCCCCACTGTGACCTGGTCCTTCCACCTGACTATGGTCATCATGAATTTGGGTGCCACGGGTGGATTCCTCACTACCCTGGCCCCATGACCCCTTCTCTCTCTCAGGAGCTCCTCTCTTCACCTCTGCTCCAATCAACTCCTCCCCACCAACTGACAATTTTCCCTCCAACTGTCACATCACCCCCCCACCAGAGCTGTGGCCCCTCCCCCCTAGCCTACAGCAATGTAGTGTTCGATTCACATGTGCGAGTCCCGGGTAGTGCCCCCTCCTTACCCGAGAGCGGAGTACCACACCTCTGGCTGAGGTGCAGTACCTCTGTGGCTACTGTACCCTTAGGGGCATCACATGTGTCAGACTGCATCAATGATATTTTTCCTCGCGAAGCTTTGCTACAGGAAGCTGCAGATGTTGTTTTTAAATTCAGACATTTTTCTCCTATCCATGGATTTTGTTTCAGGTAATCTACTGTAAAATTTGCAAAATATGGATTAGGTTGTGGATATTCACTTCTCTACTGAATGTTGTAGAGAAAACTAGAAAGATGGTCTTCAGCAAAAATTCTCACTGGCAATCAATATGTCCAACACTAGGTCTCCCTAAAAGTTGTATCAGCCTCTGAAACTGTTCTGTTTCCCTTCCATTTCTTGTTTCAAAATTCACCAAAAATTAGGAACCTCGGTGTTGCAAAGGCACTAAAGACTTGCATACACGTTAGACTAAAGTCAACTGGATCTGCCAAGTTTGGTAAGATTGTCCGACAACTTAATGTGAATGGGGACTTCCTGACTCTCCTACCACAAATGACAAATGGAGAGATGAAACTAAGGTACAGAACTTCAGCAGCTGATACTTATGGTCTCCCTGTAGATAGGTCGCTGCCAGTGGACATCTCATAGAGAACACAAGAGCACTCAACGGACCATAGTTTGGCCGACAGCAATCTAATGTGTATAGGGGCATTGATAAATCTGTTGAACAAAGTCTAAAGAACGTCTCATTATTTATTCTTAAACTCCTCACAAGAATGGACATTTTCCGTTGCAGTCCCAATACCACTACTCTTGAAATAGTCACCAGTGAAACAGGAATTGCAGACAGCGAGTGATAGCGCACTGCTAGGGAACCGAGAGGTGAGTCAGAACACTTACCGTACATCCATTTACATGAATCTGTCAACAGGATTTCACACCCCAAACTTTTTATTTGAACATGTTGCTCTTTCGAAGACTAGTCCAGCAATATCTTTAGGGTATGTGCACACGTAGTTTGGAGCTCTGCGGATTTGTGAGCAGCGGATTTGAGAAATCCGCAGGTAAAAGGCACTGCATTTTATCTGCGGATTTACAGCGGATTTTACGCAGATTTTGTGCGGATTCCACCTGCTGTTTTACACCTGTGGATTCCTGTAATGGAGCAGGTGTAAACCGCTGCAGAATCCGCACAAAGAATTGACATGCTGCAGAATGTAACCCGCAGCAATTCCACGCATTTTTTTCCGCAGCATGGGCACTGCGGATTGCGTTTTCCATAGGTTTACATTGTACTGTAAACGCATGGAAAGCTGCTGCGGACCCGCAGCTGCAGATCCGCTGCGGATCCGCAGCAAAATCCGTAATGTGTTCACAGCCTAACATTTGTCCATTACTGCACTTGAATTGATATTCAAATGTCTATGGTAAATCTAAAAGTCTCTGTCGCTCCAGCTCAGCACCGCCTCCTACTACTTGACTGATTGCCATTATGCTGTGTGACTTCAGGCTAAGGCAAAGGAGCCATCAGTCAAGTAGTAGGAGGCAGCACTTAGTGAGGGATAGAGCTGGAGTGACAGAGGCTTCAGATTTACCATATCCAATTACATATCAAATCAAATACTGACTTTTCAGTAACAAATGAATGGACTGGCTACATGCACATGTAAATATTTAAGGGGTGGGGAGAAGATCCTGCTGACTGATTTCCTTCAAAGCCTGGAAAAGCAGCAAATGTCAGAGGTTTAATGGCTAATAACACCTAAAACTAAAAAAAAAAAAATAGGGCATTACAAAATCATTCACAGAGTTAACGGGATGCCCTACAGAATTCATTATAGTTTGTAACAAGTTTTGCAATTTCACCACCATACATAGTTTGAAAATAATAAGTACATGTCCATCTTGCAAAACCTTTTCAGACCTAATTACATAATCTAGAAATGAGCTAATTAGATTTTATCTAATTTTGCTTAAAGGGTAAAAGTAATTTCTTTCTCACTCGATAAAGGTGGCAAAATAATTTCCGAAGACCTGTTTTACATAATTCTCCCTATACTTTCTCTAATCCATTGGTCATTTTATAAATGTTTAAACCTTCTTTTTTTATATAAAATCTATTATTGCTTTTTACCAAAACTTCCTTTAGTGATAAGAATTTTCAAGCTTAGCCAACTGTTAGTGTAAAGAACTCTTTCCTATGCTGATGATACATTCTTCTCTCTTCTTCATGTACATTGTAAATGATTTTCCATAGTTTGTCGCACAATGCTTGAAATTAAATCTGTAAGTTATATACAGAATATTAGTTTATTTATTGACTCCCGACTTCAGTTTTACATAATCAATAAAATTTGTGCAATTTTCAATTTTCAATGTTACACTGTGCAGTACTGTGTGGACATATATACAGTATGTGATCAATCATCATTGAAGTTTTCATTTGCAACTATTGTCACGTTATCCCAAGTTTATGCTCCTGGGATTTGATTTATTCATTTTTCTTACTAAATATTTGACTATTCCATTACTAGACGAACGAGATAGAAACATGAATTGCTTATCTATATTTATAAAGCTCACAATTACATTTGCTAATTCATTATTGATATATCTTCCAATGCATACAAGCTGTGGTCAAAGAGCAGTTAATAAACTGTAGTCCTGGAGGCATTGACGCTCTCACCCTGTTTGTTTCTGATAGAGTTTCAAGAGGTTCTTAAATGGCAAAACTATAAATAGTTTTCAGATTATCAAACTGTTCTTCACGTCTCATTCTTCCAGGAATTTTCTCGCTAAGACTTTTTTTTTCCAATATCAGAAGAAAGAATTCTAAAGGTACCAATTACAGTGTCTGTAAAGTAGGATTCAGAGAAAATTTCTGTCCTGAAAGATGAAGCCATAATCAGATCTATTTTGAAATATCTATCGACGTTTCAGTCGTCATTCAATTCCGCGTTCTTCATACCCGCTTTACGAGGCTACTCATCGTCCTTTGCCACTGCAGAGCAATAACGTTCATTTTCAATTGCAGCTGTGATTGAGTTTTTATAGGGCCAATGGTCAGGAATATTGATGCTTAAAGTGGTTGTAAAGGACATTAACATTGATTGCCTTAGAGGGTGCAACACCAGCACCCCCGCTGACCAGCTGTTCAGTGTCAGTGGCGGCCAGAATAGAACTGCACACAGCTCAGTCGACTGTATAGTGACTGCAGCACATGTAACACCCCAGGTAACCGGTTGTTACAGTGGCATTGCTTTCCTCACGGGGAGAGTGATGTCATGATTGGAAGCTAGGAAGAATCCCTTTAACAGATATTGAGCACATACAACACCGTTCTCACTCCAGGCCAGAAGGGGGAGCGCTACACCCTACTTCAGGGGAGCTGCTTTCTCTGGTCGGGAGGAGGAGTCAGTTGCTAGGCAGTTGCTAGGCAGTTGGAGAGAGGCAGTTGGTGAGAGGAGAGCGAGGAGTCAGGCAGGAAAGCTGGGGCCGTGCAGATGAGTGATTCTGCAGCTCCTGGGAAGAAAAGAGAAAGCAGAGCAACTTGTAAAGAGACTGAGGAGGAGATGAAGCAAAGGAGAGTGAAGAGCTGGAGAGAGAAGCTGCAAGTGGGCTTCCTCCATGCTGAGCGCAGATACCGGTAGCCAGAAGACCGTGGTTGTGCAGTACTATACAAAGATCCAAACAAAAAAAGAGTTGAACTGCACCCTATAATCATAAAGTCTCCAAGGACATAAGGGCGCACGTCAGAACCAGAGGGTCCATCCCCGAAAAAATTCCATATCCAAAAAGGTCAAAGAGACAGCACCACAACGAATAGTGAAAAAAATAGCTTACATTTTATTCTGCCTCCTGCGGCGACGTTTAAGTCAGAAGACCTTTATCAAGCATTGATGCTTGATAAAGGTCTTCTGACCGAAACGTCGCTGCAGGAGGCAGAATAAAATGTAAGCTATTTTTTTCACTATCCGTTGTGGCGCTGTCTCTTTGACCTTTTTGTGCAGTACTAGACATCTCACAGCAGAAACCAGTGTACAGCTGGATTGCAAGTAACCTGTCCACCATAAACACCTGAAGACACAGTAACGCATAGAGCCCGGATCGTGATAGAGACCCTTTAAAAAGGCTCGAGTTACCTGTCGTCTGAGTAGTGTCCTACCTAAAGGGGGACAGAGAGAGAAAACGTGAGGACCTTGTGTGAGGCCTAAGGCAGCAAGGGACTACACCACAGCACTAGAGGGAAGGCTTCCAACCCCACCTGGTTAGGGGGATTCCTGAGTCGCTTCCAAGCCGGCCAGACCACACCAGCATCCGTGATCCGGTACCCTGGACTGTGGCTGCCTTAATCCAAGTAAAGAGGTAAAGAGACTGCAACCCTGTGTCGTCCGTTTCTTACTACACCACCTACCACCTGTCCCTACTACACCGGGAGCAATGGGGACCAAGCTTCACCTGTGGGAAGCCATACCATCCCTGCTGTCATAACGTCACCCCTGAAGACCCCTTTAAGCAGCGTCGGTAATCCCTGACCAAATACCACAGGTGGCGTCACAAACATTTATTGTTTCACAAACCCCTTTAAAGACTTTCCCTTTAACATGGGTGCCCAGGGCCCACGGACCAGGTGACCGCCACCATGATACATCCCTTTAACGACCGGACCCGGTGCCGAGTACCATCGACACAGCTGTGCAGCTCCATAACTGAGCCGTTGCTGACACCAGATTGGGGGAGGTGCCAGGTGTCGCACCCCCACCGATCAGACATTGATAACCCATCCTAGAAATAAGCCATTAATGTTAAAGTCACGGACAACCCCAATAATATATACTAATTTATGCTAAATATATTAGTTGGCAATTTTTCGGAACCAATAATGAAGGTAAACCAGATCTATCTAGTAGTAATGGTCAGATGCTTGCTTTACTGAGAGCACCTTAACTAGCGGAAATGTAATCTGTACCTTTGCAGCCCTACAGGGTCTAGTGAGAAGAAGGGTTTCCTAGCTCAGGAAATCAATATCCTTCTTGCCAGCCCTCCTAACTACACAAGTAGCTTTATGCAAGTAAACATAGAAGAAGAATTGAAAGTACCACTCCATATTTCAAGAGAATAGAGCAGGTAAGTGTAAGAAGCTCTGTGTCATTCGGTCCAATAGTCTGGACAGTCTTGTAGCCCAATAGAGGTGGGTTATGTACTAAATACAGGGGGTCAGTTTTGAGATTCGAGACACCTACTTATTATGCACAGTCCAGATTGATAACAGTGGGTCACATATCTGTTACCTACAGTATTTTGTTGACCATTAAAGGGAACCTTTCACAAGGTTTACCAGATATAAAGTATGGCCTCCGCCTCTTTTACAACATTTTAATATGCTGCATGCTGGTCCCCAAACTCCTCTGTAGATCCCATTAAAGACTTTTTATTATACTCACAGATGGCGTGGTCCGGCCCGATTTGCGTTTCTGGTCTTGATCCGGTATCTTCTCTCTTCCTACAATCACCCTCATACTTCCCTGCTTCATGTAGCTGATGTGTCTTACATCATCCACACAGTGTCCCCCAATTGTGCTTTTGCACACATGTACTTCTCTCTGCGCTATTGAGTACAGAGCCAAGTACTGTAGTGCGCTTGCTCTGGGAAAGACCAAAGAGCACCAATGACCAAGGAGTAAAGCCGGCGCATGCGGATTTCAGAAGTTTATTTTGCCCTCAGCATGGTAGAGATAACTGCGCCTGCGCGGGAGACAACTGCGCCTGTGCAGGAGACCGATTGGAGGACACTGCGTGAATGTCATGGGGTGCGTGATCCACATAAAGTAAGCAGCAGCATGGTAATTTTAGCAACAGAGGAGGTGAAGGATCAAGAGCAAAGACCCCCATCAGAATGGACTGTGCCCTCTGTGGGTATAAGAATTTTTTTTTTTTTCAGAGGCAATTGGTAACTTACTACTGCATGCTACTATGCTGTAAAAAAAGGCAATAATGGTGATGGCCGTATTTCATATTGGGAAATACTGATGACAGGTTCCCTTTAAACCAGTGTTTCTCAAACTCCAGTCCTCACGGACCCCACGGGTCATGTTTTCAGGATTTCCTTAGTACTGCGCAAGTAGTGGAAGTATCATCCAGGCATCAGGAATTGTCTCACCTGTGCAACACTACGGAAATCCTGAAAACATGACCTGTGGGGTCCGTGAGGACTGGAGTTTGGGAAACACTGCTTTAAACTAATGTTGGCTGATTTCGGCACAACTGACCGACCATCTAGGTGTTCAGTAAAAATGAGCTAATTACAGTGTGCAATGCCGGTCCGCTGTCCAGATCGGTGCTCTGTGTCTGTGGACAGGATCCGCACAAAGCTCCTGAGTTTCCTGGCACAGTGTTTGATTCGCTAGCCTGTCATGACATCATCGGTGTGTCACGTGGCACTCAGGTGACATCCCGCCAGCCCAGCTAATCATAAGCCAACCTTAAGATCCTGAAGGATGAAGGAATTTGTCCAGCTCCGGTCCATGACCAGAAAGCACCAACCTTGACTGTGGACCACTTTTGCACAAAGCGATCCGCTCATCTTTAGCCAAAAACATGTTCCATTCTTTCTTTTGGGAATACAAGCATTGATAGCAGACTAAGTATGCATGTGTATGAGACAATCAGGAGGAATAGGTCTTGCTCAACAGATTTTAACCAATAACTACTGAAATTACAATGACATTAATACATCCATTGCCTTTATAGTTATAACTGGTATCTATATGCAATAGTTTATACATCCCATTCTACAGTACTCTACCCATCTAGATCTACAAAGCTGGAAGAAACATGGTTCCCAACCAAAGTAGTATATACTATAGCTACTGAAGGACAGGAAAAGGTTAAGGTTTCGTAAGTCTCTTCATTTTCAAGATTTTCCACTGTCTTCTGCAGTGATAAAAGTGAAATGTACATGTCTTCCTCTCATTCGGAATAATGAGGCATAGCAGAAGTAATAGGATTGGATTAGAAATAGTAATAAAAGATAAGCTGCCCAGTGCCTTGGCTGACTGATAAGTATAATGATAGATCTCTGAGTCATTCCCATACAGTTGGATTATTGCTCTAGGTTAGTGATAATTGGATTGATGTTGACTCTGAGGGCTGTGAGAGGTGATTACTTTTGTTTCTCTGAAAGATCAGTATATGCTGTCTTGTCCTTTAACACTGTCCTTTAATATTCCAAAACTTACGGAGGCCACAGTCGGGAAAATGCTAAACTTAGAAACAATTGCTGGGGCTGATATTTTTGACATGTCCTCTGGTTTTGGGCTTGTTGTAACATCGTATTTATAAAAGATTAGTGATGGTATAGAACGTTGTTGGCAAATATACATTTTTTAGGATGTAAGTGACATTCATAGAATATAGTTAGTAAACCAAATGTATACAGTTGTGTATATAGATAAAAACACGTACGTAGTGTTGAGCATTCCAATACCGCAAGTATCGGGTATCGGCCGATACTTGCGGTATCGGAATTCCGATACCGAGATCCGATACTTGCCGCATATCGGATACCGGAATCGGAAGTTCCCAGGATTCAAACTGCAGGAATTCAGCCAATGAGGAATGATTCCAAGTGTGGGCACATCCTGTTCAGCATGGTGGGCATGTAACTACTGGCAAGGCTGTGATTGGCTGCTGAAATGATGTCATGATGCACTATAAAAAACGCTGCCGCCCTTTCAGGCTCACTCTGCTGTGAATTCAGTTAGTGACAGGACGATGTGTTCTGACTGAGGGCCAGTTGAGATAGCGATTTGCTTCTTTGTGCTTTTCCCAGGCTAATTTAGCAACCGCTGTGTGTTCACCTTGCTTTTGCGTTGCAGCGCTGTTTTCACAGCGATCTGCAAGGTCTCTGTGTGTGTGTGAGTGCAGCGCACTCTCTAGTCTGTGTACAGCCATAGCTGGTTGTATTCAGGTCAGGGTGGTTCACTGCCTCATACTGTTCTATCCTTTCCATTGTCCTTTTTTGCAAGTAGTGCAGGCTGCTGCACATTTTTTTCAAATAATTCTTATTAGTGACTTTCCACCCGTATCCAGCTAAATTGTGGGAAAACACTACATAGGATAACGTAGAGGAGGTTTTTGGGGCCTTGCAGCGCCGATTACGGCTGTCTGCACGGTCTCCGTGTGAGTACAGCTCGCTCTGTAGTCTGTGTGCAGCCACAGCCGGTTGTATCCAGCTCAGGGTGGTTCACTGACTCATACAGTTCTATCCATTCCATTGTCCTTTTTTGCAAATAGTGCAGCCCGCTGCACATTTTTTCAAATAATTCCTATTAGTGGCTTTCCACCCGTATCCAGCTAAATTGTGGAAAAACACTACATAGGATAACGTAGAGGAGGTTTTTGGGGCCTTGCAGCGCCGTTTACGGCTGTCTGCACGGTCTCCGTGTGAGTGCAGCTCTCCCTGTTGTCCGTTCAGCCCCCAAAAAATAAATAAATAATAAAGTTCATCAAACACACCACTTTACAGTTGGGTAGGCCACATTAGCTCATATTAAAGTCTAGTCCACACTTTAGAAAATTAGTGTTTCTTATACCTGTTAGGAGCTGTTCAGGAATAAGCACACTAAGCCGTTAGTACTTTTCTGCTTATCTTTATCAGTCAACCAAGATGAAGAAGGCAGGGATTAAGGCACGTGGGCGTGGGCACGGAGCAGGGAGAGGACGTGGGGATTCTGTGCCTGCTGCGGGCACCGGTGACTCATCATCACCCAGTTTAAGCAGGGAACAGTCCTTCATGCGCAGCTTTGTCGGAGAGCGCCGTACACCGCTGCTGCGTGAAGACCAAATTGAAGCCGTTGTCAGATGGATGGCAGCTAACGCATCGACTTCAATTAGTGCCACATCCTCTCAGACACAGAGCACTGGAGAGCACCCATGTGTCTCTTCACCACCTGCCAAATTGCCCAGGCAGACAGAGATCCCAGGACAGGAGCCGTCTCTATTTCTGTTCTCTGAATCTCTTGGCTTGGAAACAGGGGGCCAGCCAAGCAGCATTGGAGAAATGGAAGAAGAGGCAGTGTGCAGTGATGCCCAACAGCTTTTTCTCTCTGAGTCTGAAGAGGCGGGTGGGCCAGTGCCTCCGGTCACCACACCGCAGAACGCATCCGCTGATGACACTCAGGTGCCACTTTCTGGTGCGTGCTGTGCTGCTGAGACTACCCAGGAGGAGCAGTTGGTGGCAGAGGGTAGTGTAGATGATGAGGTCCTTGACCCATCATGGCCTGAGGGACAGAAAGGTGGTGGGAGCAGCTCTGAGGAAGAGATTCCCCAAACGGGCCAAAGGGGGAGAGGGAGGGGGAAGACTGCGGATCCTGTAGCCTCCACTTTGGCACCCGTTAGGAGCATGACTCTTCCAAAAGCCAAAAAGGGCGCTCCCAAGACTTGCAGTGCCTGGTCCTTTTTTGACACAGTTGCAGATGACATTTGCTATGTCAAATGCAAGGTGTGTCATCACAAAGTCAAAAGAGGGAGAAATGTCAGCAACCTCAATACCTCCAACATGTGGAAACATGTGCGGACCAGGCACGTGGTGGAGTTACAGAAACACACTGAAGAGCTAGGCCAACCAACAGCGGCAGCTACCACTGCTTCAGCTCGTGTTGCCTCTTCCTCCAGCTCACACACAGCTGGTTCGGCTTCCTCCCAGGATCGCTATGGAAGAACCTCTGGCACTGTTGTCCAGAGACCCACTGTAATTCCACCCGCAGCACCACGTTCCTAGTCATCCTCACACTCCCAGCCCAGTCTACAGCCATCGGTAGTACAGGCATGGGAGAAAAGGGGGCCTTTCTCGGCAAACCACCCACGAGCACAGGCTCTGACTGCAGGCATTGCCAAACTTCTGTCACTGGAAATGCTGTCATTCAGGCTGGTGGAGACTGACAGCTTCCGAGACTTGATGTCATTGGCAGTCCCACAGTACAATGTGCCCAGCCGCTTTTATTTCAGCAGTAGTGTTGAGCATTCCGATACCGCAAGTATCGGGTATGGGCCGATACTTGTGGTATCGGAATTCCGATACCGAGATCCAATACTTTTGTGGTATCAGGAATCGGAATCGGAAGTTCCCAGTGTATGGTTCCCAGGGTCTGAAGGAGAGGAAACTCTCCTTCAGGCCCTGGGATCCATATCCATGTAAAAAAATAAAGAATTAAAATAAAAAATAGGGATATACTCACCCTCTGACGCGCCCTGGTAGTAACCGGCAGCCTGCTTTGCTTAAAATGAGTGCGTTCAGCACCTTCCATGACGTCACGGCTTCTGATTGGTCGCGTGCCGCTCATGTGACTGCCACGCGACCAATCATAAGCCGCGACGTCATTCTCAGGCCCTAAACTCCTCATTCTAGGAATTTAGGACCTAGAATGACGTCGCGGCTTGTGATTGGTCGCGTGGCGGTCACATGAGCGGCACGCGACCAATCAGAAGCCGTGACGTCATTGAAGGTGCTGAATGCGCTCATTTTAAGCAAAGCAGGCTGCCGGTTAACAGCGGTAAGGTGCAGGGGCCTCCGGACGGGTGAGTATATCAATATTTTTTATTTTAATTCTTTATTTTACACATAAATATGGATCCCAGGGCCTGAAGGAGAGTTTCCTCTCCTTCAGACCCTGGGAACCATCAGGATACCTTCCGATACTTGGTGTCCCATTGACTTGTATTGGTATCGGGTATCTGTATCGGCGATATCCGATACTTTTCGGGTAGCGGCCGATACTATCCGATACCGATACTTTCAAGTATCGGACGGTATCGCTCAACACTATTCAGCAGGCAAGCCGTCCCTGCCCTGCACAAGCATGTGGAGGGACACATAAAACGCGCTACTGAATGCCGTCAGTAGCAAGGTCCACCTCACCACCGATGCGTGGACCAGTCAACATGGACAGGGGCGATACCTTTCCCTCACTGCCCATTGGGTTAATGTTGTTGAGCCGGGTACAGATCGTGTCCTGCCCACTCCAAGGATTGCAGGAATCCAGTCTGTACGCATTGACTCCTCCTCTTTCACAAGTTCCTCAGAATCATCGCTGCAGGAGCCGTCACAGTCCACCTCCACATGGACCCATGAACGTTTACCTGTTACGACCGACATGAGCACAGCCGTGGCCAAACATCAACAGGCCGTCTTGAAATTAATTTCTTTGGGGAATCGAAGCCACACAGCGCAGGAGCTCTGGAATGCCATCAAGCAGGAGAGCGATGTGTGGTTTGTGGCAGCGAATCTCCAGCCAGGCATGGTAGTGTGTGATAATGGCCGAAATCTGGTGGCAGCTCTGGGCCTCGGCAACCTCACTCACATCCCATGTCTGGCACATGTGCTCAACTTGGTCGTGCAGAGTTTTTTGAGGGACTATCCGGATCTTGATGCACTGCTGCACAAGGTCCACCTAGAGTGTGCTCACTTGCGGCGTTCCAGCACGGCAAAATCGCGCATTGCGGCTCTGCAGCGCCGATTCCGCCTTCCGGAACATCGCATCATATGTGACCTACCTACCAGGTGGAATTCCACGTTACATATGTTGGAGCAGTTGTGTGAGCAGCAGCAAGCAGTAATGGAGTACCAGCTGCATCAGGCGCAAAGAAGTCGCACTCTGCGCCGTTCAGACTTCACAACCACAGAGTGGGCCACTATGAAGGACGTCTGCCAGGTTTTGCGTCCCTTCGATTATTCCACGCGGATGGCGAGTGCAGATGATGCACTAGTCAGCATGACTGTCCCCTTTATCTGCCTGCTTGAAAAATCACTGCAAGCGCTAAGGGATGATGTTGTGGAAGAGGTGGAGGATGAGGATTCACCATTTCCATCATCTTCTGGACAGTCAGCGCCACGTGGTTCCTCACAAACGCGTAGGCAGGGGACACTTTGTGAGGAGGATGAGGAGGAGTCAATGGAGGAGGAAGACATCCATCCAGAGGAGGGAGTTACACAATTGTCCAGTACTCAGTGTGTACAGCGAGGGTGGGGTGATGATGAGCGGGCAGAGATCACGCCTCCAGCAGGGGACAGCGTTTCTTGGCCAGTTGGCAGTCTGCAGCACATGGTGGATTACATGCTGCAGTGCCTGAGAAACGACCGCCGCATCGCCCACATTCTCAACATGTCTGATTATTGGGTGTTCACCCTCCTCGATCCTCGCTACCGGGACAATGTAGAAAGCCTCATCACACCGTTGAACCGGGAGCGAAAAATGCGGGAGTACCAAGACACACTGGTGAATTCCATCATCTTCTCCATTCCAACTGAGAGAAGTGCTGCTAGTGCATTACAAAGCAGCTCAGTGCGTCCAGGCAGTGGAGGAGGCGCTGCACAAAGAGGGAGCAGAAGCAGTGCCTCTGCCCAAGGCAAGACCAGTATGGCCCAACTGTGGCACAGTTTTTTGTGACCGCCACAAAAGTCTACACCATCACAAACGGCTCCAGTCAGCAGGAGGCAACGGTTCCGTCAGATGGTGACAGACTACATGTCTTGCCCTCTTGCTGTACTCCCAGACGGCTCTTCCCCTTTCAAGTTTTGGGTCTCTAAGCCGGATACATGGCCAGAGCTAAGCCAGTATGCATTGGAGGTGCTGGCTTGCCCTGCGGCTAGTGTATTATCGGAACGCGTCTTTAGTGCTGCAGGTGGTGTACTAACTGACCGTCGCATGCGACTATCCTCCGATAACGTTGACCGGCTTACTTTCCTGAAAATGAACCAGGCCTGGATCTCGCAGGAATTTGCCACTCCTCTTCCTGATTACATAATTGGGTGACTGTCTACAGTATCCAGGTCTCCTGTTGTGTTCATCTTTCTACCACCTGATCTGTAATTCCTGGGCTCCAACACCGCCAGTTGAGGCTCAGAAGTGCCGTCTGCACAGTCTAAACATACGACCCAGTGTTATTGGGTGTCAGTAACGTCAGCTGATCCCCAGCTGTGTAGCCGGCAATGTGTCCTGCGACCGCCATGCTGACACAACAACTGAAATGTAAGGGAACCTGTCCCCCCCCAGGTGTTTGTTAGTGAAATAGCCACCTTGTGCAGCAGTAATGCTGCACAAGGAAAAGGTAACTCTTTTTGTTTAGCTCCTTGCACACGCAGAACTTAACACGTTTAAAGTGTGTCCACTGATACCGTAAAACCATCGCAGAGGTGGGACTTCCCTTTGTAATGTGACGCAGCACACCCGTCATTCCTACCCCCTTTGGCGACGTGCGCCGCCCCCTCCGTGTTGTTTAATTCTGTCCCGGAGCCAGCGCTGTTATGTTATCCCTTGGCCAGGCACACTTTGCAGTGCCCGTCTTCTGACATCATTTGGTGTCAGGCTGGCTGCACCTGTGCAGCCATGCTGGACGAGATCCCGCCTCGCAGTGTCTTCTGATTTAATCACACTGCGGGCCTGGGATCCATAGGCATGCGCAGTGCATATCTTCACCTCCACCTCTCACTCATCTCCCTCCACCTTCTTCAGACTGTGCACCATCAGCTGATCCCTAATAGCATGCCACGGCCGTGACACCGCACAGTCTGAAGAAGCCGGAGGGAGGGGAGTGAGAGGCGAGGATATGCACTGCACATGGCCACGGATCCCAGGCCCGCGGTGGGATTACATTAGACGACACTGTGAGGCGGGATCTCGGCCAGCGCGGCCGCACAGGCGCAGCCAGCCTGACACAAAATGATGTCAGAAGATGGGCATCGCAAAGTGCGCCTGGCCAAGGGATAACATAACAGCACAGGCTCCGAGACGGAATCAAGCAATGCTGAGGAGGCGGCACATGGCACCAAGGGGGTAGGAATGACGGCTGGGCTGCGTCACATTACAAAGGAAAGTCCCACCTCCGGGATGGTTTAACGGTATCAGTGGACACACTTTAAGTGTTTAGTTCTGTGTTTGCAAGGAGCTTAATGAAAAGAGCCACCTTTTCCTTTGGCATCCTTTGTGATGCAAAAGCTGGCTCTTTCAGCTACAAACGCCTTTTGGGGTGGGGGTTAAAGGTTCCCTTTCGACTTGCTCCAATCAGGCTTCGGCCTAAACAGTGTTCCTCTGCACCTCCTGCTGTCCCTGGGCTCCAACACCGCTAGTTGGTGCCTGGAAGTGCTGTCCGCACAGTCAACATTCGCTCCTCTGTTATTGGGGTTCAGTAACGTCAGCTGCTCCCCTGCTGTGTGTGCTGCAATACCTCCTACCTGCTCCTCCTGCTGTCCCTTGGCTCTAACACCGCTAGTTGGTGCCTGGAAGTGCTGTCCGCACAGTCAACAGTCGCTCCTCTGTTATTGGGGTTCAGTAACGTCAGCTGCTCCCCTGCTGTGTGTGCTGCAATACCTCCTATCTGCTCCTCCTGCTGTCCCTGGGCTCCAACACCACTAGTTGGTGCCTGGAAGTGCTGGATGCACAGTTAACACTTGCTGCCGTGTTATTGGGGTTCAGTAACGTCAGCTGCTCCCCTGCTGTGTGTGCTGCAATACCTCCTATCTGCTCCTCCTGCTGTCCCTGGGCTCCAACACCGCTAGTTGGTGCCTGGAAGTGCTGTCCGCACAGTCAACATTCGCTCCTCTGTTATTGGGGTTCAGTAACGTCAGCTGCTCCCCTGCTGTGTGTGCTGCAATACCTCCTACCTGCTCCTCCTGCTGTCCCTGGGCTCTAACACCGCTAGTTGGTGCCTGGAAGTGCTGTCCGCACAGTCAACAGTCGCTCCTCTGTTATTGGGGTTCAGTAACGTCAGCTGCTCCCCTGCTGTGTGTGCTGCAATACCTCCTATCTGCTCCTCCTGCTGTCCCTGGGCTCCAACACCGCTAGTTGGTGCCTGGAAGTGCTGGATGCACAGTTAACACTTGCTGCCGTGTTATTGGGGTTCAGTAACGTCAGCTGCTCCCCTGCTGTGTGTGCTGCAATACCTCCTATCTGCTCCTCCTGCTGTCCCTGGGCTCCAACACCGCTAGTTGGTGCCTGGAAGTGCTGTCCGCACAGTCAACAGTCGCTCCTCTGTTATTGGGGTTCAGTAACGTCAGCTGCTCCCCTGCTGTGTGTGCTGCAATACCTCCTATCTGCTCCTCCTGCTGTCCCTGGGCTCTAACACCGCTAGTTGGTGCCTGGAAGTGCTGTCCGCACAGTCAACAGTCGCTCCTCTGTTATTGGGGTTCAGTAACGTCAGCTGCTCCCCTGCTGTGTGTGCTGCAATACCTACTATATGCTCCTCCTGCTGACCCTGGGCTCTAACACCGCTAGTTGGCACCCGGAAGTGCTAGCTGCACAGAGGAAAACACCAGCCAATGTGTCAGTGGGGTTCAGCAACGCCAGCTGTTCCCCTGCTGTGTAGCCGGCATCGTGTCCTGCAAACGCCATGCAGACACAAGAACTGAAATTGAAGGGAACCTGCCCCCCCAGGCGTTGGCATGTATAACAGCCACCTTGTACAGCAGTAATGCTGCATTTGTACAAGGTGGCTCATTAAGTTACTCTCCTTGCACACGCCGAACACAACACGTCTAAAATGTGTCTCCTGAGACCATTAAACCGTCCCTGAGGTGTGACTTTCCTTTGTAATGACACGCTGCACCCCCCTTGGTAGCGCTGCCCATCTTCTGAAATCATTGTTTGGCTGGCTGCGCCTCTGCGGCCGCCCTGCCCGAAACAACGCCCCTCGGTGTCTAATTTCTTTAGACTGCGAGGGTGTGATTGATGGGCATGACCAGTGCCTATCTTCGCCTGGCACTTATCTCCTTCCGCCTTCTTCACACTGTGCAGCCTCATGGCCGTGGCATGCCATAAGGGATCAGCTGGCGCCGCACAGTCTGAAGCAGGTGTAAGGACCCGAGTGAGAGGCGAACATATGTACTGCGCAAGGCCATAAATCCCAGCCCTGCAGTGTGAAACAATGTAAAGACACTGCTGGGCTGGGATTCATGGGCATCGCGAACCGCACCAGCCGACATCAAATGATGTCAGAAGACGGACAGCGCATGGCCAAGGGATAACGCAACAGCACAGACTCCTGTACAGCAAAATGTGATGCTCAGGAGGCCGCGCCAAGCACCAAGGTGGTATTTTTGCCAGCTGTGCTGCGTCTCATTAAGAAGGGAACTCCCTCCTCCAAGACAGTTTTGACTGTATAAGGGCCTAATTGTGGTACGTGTTTCATTCAGCGTGTGCAAGGAACAAAATTAAAAGAGCAACCTTTGACTTGGGCAGCATTACTGCTGCCCAAGGTGTGGCTCTTCTAGTTTGTAACACCTGAGGGGGGGTTAAAGGTTACCTTTAAAATTGGTTCAATTAGGCTTCGGCCTACACTCTGCTCCCTCTCCTCCTGCTGTCCCTGGGCTCTAACACTGCCAGTTGGTGCCCGGAAGTGCTGGCTGCACAGAGCAAAACACCCGCCAATGTGTCAGTGGGGTTCAGCACCGCCAGCTGTTCCCCTGCTGTGTAGCCGGCAACGTGTCCTGCAAAAGCCACGCAGACACAAAGCTGCCGCCAGTGCAGGCTTCGGCCTACACTCTGCTCCCTCTCCTCCTGCTGACCCTGGGCTCTAACACTGCCAGTTGGTGCCCGGAAGTGCTGGCTGCACAGAGCAAAACACCCGCCAATGTGTCAGTGGGGTTCAGCACCGCCAGCTGTTCCCCTGCTGTGTAGCCGGCAACGTGTCCTGCAAAAGCCACGCAGACACAAAGCTGCCGCCAGTGCAGGCTTCGGCCTACACTCTGCTCCCTCTCCTCCTGCTGACCCTGGGCTCTAACACTGCCAGTTGGTGCCCGGAAGTGCTGGCTGCACCGAGCAAAACACCCGCCAATGTGTCAGTGGGGTTCAGCACCGCCAGCTGTTCCCCTGCTGTGTAGCTGGCAACGTGTCCTGCAAAAGCCACGCAGACACAAGAACTGAAATTGAAGGGAACCTGTCCCCCCCAGGCATGTGTATGTATTACAGCCACCTTGTACAGCAGTCATGCTGCATTTGTGCAAGGTGGCTCATAAACTTATTCTCCTTGCACACGTGGAACTGAACACGTCTAAAATGTGTCCCCTGAGACCATTAAAACGTCCCTCAGGTGTGACTTTCCTTTGTAATGACACGCAGCAAGTCCGTTGGTAGCGCTGCCCGTCTTCTCACATCATTGTTTGGCTGGCTGCACCTCTGCGGCCGCCCTGCCCGACACAACGCCCCTCGGTGTCTTATTTATTTTGACTGCGAGGGTGTGATTGACGGGCATGAGCAGTGCATATCTTCGCCTGTCACTCATCTCCTTCCACCTTCTTCAGACTGTACGGCTTCATGGCCGTGGCATGCGATAAGGGATCAGCTGACGCCGCACAGTCTGTAGCACATGTAAGGACACGAGTGAGAGGCGATCATATTGACTGCGCAAGGCCATGAATCCCAGCCCCTCAGTGCGAATTAATGAAAAGATACTGCGGGGCTGGGATTCATGGGCATCGCGAACCGCACCAGCCGACATGAAATGATGTCACAAGACGGGCAGCACTAACAGCGCATGGCCAAGGGATAACACAACAGCGCAGACTCCTGTACAGCTAATAACGACGCTCAGGAGACTGCGCCCAGCACCAAGGTGGGATTTTGGACAGCTGTGCTGCGTCTCATTAAGAAGGAAAGTCACGCCTCCAAGACAGTTTGACTATATAAGGGGCTAAATGTTATACGTGTTTCATTAAGCGTCTGCAAGAATCAAAAATTAAAGAGCAACCTTTCACTTGTGCAGCATTACAGCTGCACAAGGTGTGGCTCTTCCAGTTTGTAACACCTGAGGGGGGGTTAAAGGTTACCTTTAAAATTGGTTCAATTAGGCTACGGCCTACACTCTGCTCCCTCTCCTCCTGCTGTCCCTGGGCTCTAACACTGCCAGTTGGTGCCCAGAAGTGCTGGCTGCACAGAGCAAAACACCCGCCACTCTGTCAGTGGGATTCAGCACCGCCAGCTGTTCCCCTGCTGTGTAGCCGGCATCGTGTCCTGCAAACGCCACGCAGACACAACAGACCTCCAAATGCCTCCAGTGCAGGCTTCGGCCTACACTCTGCTCCCCCTGCTGACCCTTTGCTCCAACACCACTAGTTGGGGCTCTAGGAAGACAAGCTTGAATAGGTCCCCATCCTGGTTCCAGTACCGTCAGCTGGTTCCGGGTAGAGCCTTTGGCTTAGGTGCCTCCTTCTGGGTATCCGAGTTCCACCAACGTCAGGTGGTCCTTGGTAGTGCTTTCAGGCACGGGTACCTCCTGCTTAGTAACCGGGTTCCAGTAACGTCAGCTGGTCCTCGGTAGTTCCATTGGCTCTTGGACCTTCGGCTACCCATCCGGGTTCCAGTACCGTCAGCTGGTTCTCGGCAGTGTCTTTTGCTCTTGTACCTTCTGCTCCCCATCCTGGTTCCAGTACCGTCAGCTGGTTCCGGGCAGAGCCTTTGGCTTAGGTGCCTCCCTCTGGGTATCCGAGTTCCACCAACGTCAGGTGGTCCTTGGTAGTGCTTTCAGGCACGGGTACCTCCTGCTTAGTAACCGGGTTCCAGTAACGTCAGCTGGTCCTCGGTAGTTCCATTGGCTCTTTGACCTTCGGCTACCCATCCGGGTTCCAGTACCGTCAGCTGGTTCTCGGCAGTGTCTTTTGCTCTTGTACCTTCTGCTCCCCATCCTGGTTCCAGTACCGTCAGCTGGTTCCGGGCAGAGCCTTTGGCTTAGGAGCCTCCTTCTGGGTATCCGAGTTCCACCAATGTCAGGTGGTCCTTGGTAGTGCTTTCAGGCACGGGTACCTCCTGCTTAGTAACCGGGTTCCAGTAACGTCAGCTGGTCCTCGGTAGTTCCATTGGCTCTTGGACCTTCGGGTAGCCATCCGAGTTCCAGTTCCATCAGCTGTTTCTCGGCATTTTCTCAGCCTTCTTGTACCTTCTGCTACATTTCCAAGTTCAAGACCCTAAAGACGATGACCCGGAAGACCACCCCTAAGATGACGACGACACCAGAGACGATAACCACTGAGATGACGACGACCCTGGAGCCGACGACGACATGGGAGACCGAGAAGCAGAAGAACAAGAGGCTGCAGAACAAAGAGCAGAAGAACATTAAGCATAACACTAAATATCAGACCAAAAGATATTATCTAAATTATAAGCAGAAGAAGACTAAGCAGTGTATGGGGGTGAGTCCGTTCCTCCTCGTGGTGCCCCTGGATAAAGCCTGATGCTGCAGGCCAAACTGAACGCGGACAAATGTAACTCTTTTGTGACAGGCAGAACGGAAGGTGTAATCTTCAAACTTTTATAGATAACAACTACGGGAATGCCTGTCACAAATAAGAATATGATGAAGAACTTGAATATGAAGAAGAATAATAGTTAAATAAAAATAATATGAACAATGTAACAAAAAACAATTATAGGTAGAAGATGAAGAAGAAGATGAATAGGGTGAAGAAGAAGTTGATGTCAAAGATGCTGATGATGATGAAGAAGAAAGTGTGGGAGAAGTAAAAAAGAGGGTGAAGGGCGTGGAAGTAGTGAAACATCAATATCTGACAAAATAAAAAAATCGTAAGGTAGTCAATATCTTTGTATCTCCGAACGTCTTAAAAAAAAAAAAATTCCTGCTATTTTATTTGATTGGGCTAAACCTCTATGCCTTTAATGTCTCCGCCACCTCCCCCAATACATCCTACATTATTCTTAGTTGTTTTCCTTCATGTAGAATGAACCTACAAGGAAAGAAAGGGTTTATTTAAATTCCGATATTTTCGTCCCATTGACTTGCATTGGTATCGGGTATCGGTATCGGCGAGATCCGATATTTTGCCGGTATCGGCCGATACTTTCCGATACCGATACTTTCCGATATCGGAAGGTATCGCTCAACACTACACGTACGTCAAAATTGAAATACATTCATTGATTTTCACCAGAACATGGACCAGGAATGTGCGTGAATGATGAAGGATTGGTCTTAAAACCGGAAGGAAACAGAGAGATTGGTCTTAAAGGGAACCTGTCACCAGGTTTTTCCTATATAAAGTAAGGCCAGCACCTGGAACCTGTTATATACTGCATTATAGAATGCTGTATACAGTATAAGTCCAGAATGTGCCCGACTTAGCACAAAAAAGAGCTGTTATTATTCTCACCGCGGTCTGTTCCGATGGGCGTCTCTGGTCTTGATCAGGCGCCTACTCTCGTCTTATGGTCGCCGTTCTCCTTCTTGCTTCATTTGGATGATGGATCCTACGTCATCCACTCAGTGTTCTCCATCACAGTTGCTCAGTTGCACTTCTCTCTGCCCTGTTGAGAGCAAAGCACTATAGTGTGCTTGCGCCGGGAAAGGATAAAGAGTGCCAATGAACCGGAAGTAAAGTTGGCACAAGCAGTACTTTTTTCTGCCCTCGGCAGGACTGAGATAATTACGCCTGCGCAGAAGAGACATTGGTGACACTGTGTGGATGACGTAGGATGCATCATCCACATGAAGAAAGCAGGAGCACCATGATTATAGGATGAGAGGAGGAACCGGATTAAGACTAAAGCCCCTTATTGAAATAGACAGCGTTGTCTCTGGTCTTGACCCAACACCTTTTTTCTTCTTGCAATCAACGTTCTTCTTCTTCCTTCATGTGGATAATTTGTCCAACGTCATCCACACAGTGTTCTCCATCATGCTCCTGTGAGCGAGCACTTTCTAAGCCCTGCCAAGGGCAGACCAAAGCACTATAGTGCGCTTGCGCCGGGAAAGGATAAAGAGTGCCAATGAACCGGAAGTAAAGTTGGCCCAAGCAGTACTTTGTTCTGCCCTCGGCAGGACTGAGATAATTACGCCTGCGCAGAAGAGACATTGGTGACACTGTGTGGATGACGTAGGATGCATCATCCACACGAAGCAAGAAGGAGGATAGCGATCACAAGAAGAGAGAAAGCGCCGGATCAAGACCGGAGACACCCATCAGCCCGGGCAGGGCAATAGATGAGTATAATAAAATATATAATATAAGCTCTTTTTCATGTTATGCAGTGAGGACTTATAGACAGAATTCTAGAATGCTGTATCAGATGGCTTCCAGGTACGGGCTATACTTTATATGGGGAAAATCTGGTGATAGATTCCTTTTAAAACTTTGTTTTTCCATATTGATCCAGTATTAGGCAGAAAGGTACAAGACAAATCTGCTCTTAGAGGAAAACATTTTTTTGCTGACCACATGATTCTGATCAGACTGGATCAACATTCAACCAACAATTTTGTAATTTCATTTATGTTCCTATATTATTTTTTTTTTATCAACCCATCTCATTATCAATAGGTAAAGGTCGAACATACTCTGGCTAGGTGGATTGTTCAGCCTACAGCTTTCTTTCAAAACTCCTCCATGCATATGATCACTGTGCTTAGCCAAGTTCTCCTATATTCTGTATAAGAGAGACACTGCCAGACTCCTTTGGCAGCGACTCATCTCACCAAGAAGCATTGGCAGTCAGAAATTGGACATGCTGGATCCTTTTCTCCCCAACAACATCTATCAGAAGAGAGATGGGAAGATTAAACCATTAGACGGTCAACCAAGCCCACCAATATCTGCGTGTTCAGCCGGCATTAGCCCCTTTATGGCCTTGCGATTTTCCATTTTTGCGCTTTCGTTCTTTCCTCCCCTTATTCTTAGAGCCATAACTTTTTACTTTTCCGTCTCCATAGCCATGTGAGGGTTTATTTTTTGCAGTATGAGATGCACTTTTGAATGATATCATTCATTTTTATCATGTGATGCCTTGCAAAGCGAGAAAAAATTTCCAAGTGTGTTGAAAGTGCAAAAAAAGTGCAATTCCACAATGTTTTTTTGGGTTTTTATTTACCATGTTCACTATACGGTAAGAATAACCTGGTGATATGATTCTCCAGGTCAATAAGAAAGCAGATACCAAACATGTTCTTTTTCTTTTATTTAAGTGGAGAAATAAAAATTGGAAATTTCTGAGAAAAAAAAATTGCTTATGTCTTCATTTTCCAAGTTTTAATTTTTCAGAAAATGGGGCTGTGTGAGGGCTTATTTTATTGTGCCCTTAGCTGACATTTTTTATTGATACCGTTCTGGAGTAGATACAATGTTTTGTTCACCTCTTACTGCATTTTACAACTTATTACAACCAAAGTAACTGAAATTAACAAAAATTCTGGAGTTTTTTTTTCACGTTACACTATTTATCAGATTTTACTTTGTTTTATTTTAATGGGGCAAAAGGGGGGTGATTTGTACTTTTGTGTTTTTTTACTTTTCATTTTTTTTAACTTTTTTTGCTCTATTTTTACTGTATTGAATAGTCCTCTTGAAGCAGTGATCATCTGACAGCTTGTGCTAGACATAGCATAGTAGTGCATCAGCATTGCTATATATAATAGAAATTACAATCTCTTATGAACGCCGGCCAAGGGCCGGCATTCACAGGAGGATCATAATGACAGGCACCAGGGTCATCAGCTGATCCCCTGCTGACTTTACAACCCATCAACCATCACGTGACAAGGGTACTGAAGGGCGGAATTTACATTTATCACATTTATGGGCAGCAAGGTAGCTCAGTGGTTAGCACTGCAGCCTCGGAGTCCTGGGTTCAAATCCCACCAAGGACAACATCTGAAAGGAGTTTGTATGTTCTCCCTGTGTTTGCGTGGGTTTCCTCCGTGTTCTCCGGTTTCCTCCCACATTCCAAAAACATACTGATAGGCAATTTAGATTGTGAGCCCCATCAGGGACAGCGATGATAATGTATGTAAAGTGCTGTGGAATATGTTAGCGCTATATAAAAATAAAGATTATTATTTCTCAGTGATTAATAGTAGAATTTAACTGGTTAACAACCGTGGGTGGATCTCTGCTCCACCCGCAGTTGTTAGAGGCACATATTGGCTGATTAAATTTGTCATTATGTGCGTGGAAAGATGTGGGCTTGCTGTGAGATTCCACAACAAAGGCAATGACACGGCCCTTGACGTAAATGTACGTCAAAGGTCGTGATGAGGTTAGTCTAATGTGCATGGGAGCCTTAAACCTTTATTGAAGTTATCAGCACAAAATAGATCTTTGGACCATGTGAGCCAGTAGGTAGAAAAATATTTATTTTGAGAGTCCTCAGCAAGCTTTCTAATTTCTGTCACAAAAGCTGCTATATTTGTTACCATATTTGTTACCATATTTCGGTTACCCACTAAAAAGGTATAAAACACTGAGGACTCTCAAATGTAAATATTTTTGAAGCTATCCCCAAATTTCTCTATGGCAAATTTTGGAAAGGACTATTCCATAGATTCACTCTTACTGTAAAGAAGCCTTGGTATTATTTGGAAATTGAACCCTTTATTCTCCATTCGAGTCGTTACTTGTCTTTTGAAGGGATTTTACATGAAACAGTTGTTTTTTCAGATTTTTTTTTGTTCAGGCTATTTGCATACTGCATATTTAGATGAGGCCACACCAATCAATTGGGTTCCATGGATTTTGCCACCAAATTTTATTTGCAGCTAATCGATTTGCCACTAATCTAAATACTGCAGAGCTTCTATTTGCTCCTATTTGGTCTCCTAACACAATAATGAACCCCTTTCAAGCTTTTTAAAGCAAGCACAGCCTTAGAAATATCCCAGAGAGCAGCTAAACGCATCTGTCTATGGGAAAATGGATAACCGATAGTAACTAACAACACACTGCACCAAGTCTTTCTAGGCTTCATAAATTGTAAAAATGGTCCACATATTATTCAGATTTGGGGCAGATGCCTGCCATTCTGGTGTTTATACACAGGTTGTGCAGATGGAAGAAGCTATGGCTTAATTACAAAGAGTGGCTCAAAAATGACCCCTTTTCAGGGAATTTCAAGAGCTTTGCTCTTTGCTAAGTGAAAAAAATTATAGCTTTTTCACAGTGTTCAAAATGTATCTCTTCATTTAGGGAGCAGAATCATGTATGCCGTTTTGAAAGTAAAGAAGCAATGACTTTTCAACTGGGAGAGAAAAAATCAAACCCTTTTTTTAGGATCTGCAACAGGTTTCTATTTAGGCCTGACTATCCCCTTGTGTAATGAAGAGCTGTGAGCCCTGACCTCATATCAGTAGACATAAAGTCTCTAAAATAACCCCTGCTTTCCCTGCCCTCATTTTTATAGTGGCTGTGATAGCCCCTACTGATTTCCTGTGCTACACCATGTGATATGATAGCTGCAAGGCATTATAAGGAAGCCCCTACGGCTGATGTGCTTGAGGTCATGTGAGGTCACTTTCTGGATGATGCAAACTTCAGCAATGTGTGAAATATCACTGGTATTTTTATTTTGAAAATTGGTGCAAATCGAATCGCAAATTGTTGAAGTCAGCCAAAACCTGCACATTTCATGAAATTCGATTCAAAGTCGATTCAAAGTGGATGAATTCAGTAATTATACTGTCCAAGTCCCATGAGTCCATTTGATTCTATGGGACTACTAAAAACATAGAAAACTCAAGAAGACAGGCACATAGCTCGGGGGAGGTATCAGGGCATATGTCATAGGTTCTCAGCAGAGGGAAAGTGCCAACAAAGCTATTTTTTCTTGTCCAGGGTATATAGGTACACGACTACGGGTCGCAAACTAGACCTTTGCTTGATTAGAAAATAAACCTACTAATCGCTCTGTAGAAGTGGTACAATATGGGCAGAAATAACCTGACAGAAGGACATCTTTATTTAGGGGTGCAGTGATTATATTGACACCACAGGTGTGTCAAAGAATTTTATACCATTGGGTAGTGAAGAGAAAATAATTTACATTTTTACCAGCAAAATTATGTTGGCCCCAAATTTTACATTTTCATACTGGGAAAATGGTAAAAATGGCACCAAAATTTGCCTTACAAATGCTGTTGAATGTAGAAATACCCCATATGTGGCTGTACAGTACTACTTAGCCATATGGAGAGACTCAAGGGGAATATAGCGCTATTTGCATCCTGATTTGCGGACTCGATATACAGAGCCCCTAACTGACAAAAAATCAGAATCCCCCCCTAAAGTGACCCCATTTTTGAAATTTTAACCCTTTTGGGAATTTATCTAAAAGGGTAGTGAGGATTATGACTCCATGGGTGTTTTTCAGGAGCAAGCAGCAGTGGATGTTTCTGAGTGAAAATTGCAATCTGCCGTTGTAGTGACCAATGCATTATGCCCAGCTCATGCTTCTGGAGACATGCACCTGTAAATTAGCAGGCTCTCATCACTATAGAAGTGCCAAACGTGAGGGTGCTGTTGTGAAATTGGATTTTGGGCTCCCCCGGTGGCCACTGGTGGAATTGAACTGGTGTGCATCATCCTCTCTGTTCACCTGTTTCCATCAGGATGTGGGAGTCGCTATTTAGCCTTGCTCCTCTGTCACTTCCATGCCGGTCAACATTGTAATCAGAAGCCTTTCTGTGCATGTTCCTGCTGCTAGACAACTCCCAGCTAAGTTGGACTTAGTCCTTGTTTGTTTTTGCATTTTGTTCCAGTTCACAGCTGTAGTTTCGTTTCTGTGTCTGGAAAGCTCTTGTGATCTGAAATTGCCACTCTGATGTTATGAGTTAATACTAGAGTCTTAAAGTAATTTCAGGATGGTATTTTGATAGGGTTTTCAGCTGACCATGAAAGTGCTCTTTCTGTCTTCCTGCTATCTAGTAAGCGGACCTCAATTTTGCTAAACCTATTTTCATACTACGTTTGTCATTTCATCTAAAATCACCGCCAATATTTGTGGGGCCTCTGTCTGCCTTTCGGGGAAATTTCTCTAGAGGTGAGCCAGGACTATATTTTCCTCTGCCAGGATTAGTTAGTCCTCCGGCCGGCGCTGGGCGTCTAGGGATAAAACGCAGGCTACGCTACCCGGCTACTGTTAGTTGTGCGGCAGGTTTAGTTCATGATCAGTTTAGTTTCCATCCTTCCAAGAGCTAGTTCGTATGTTTGCTGGGCTATGTTCTCTTGCCATTGAGAACCATAACAGTTTGACCGGACAAAAAGGGTTAAATTAATTGACAGAGAAAGGAGAGAAAAGAGAAGTCTGCTGAAGATTTTTTTTTTTTTTTTTCTCAGTTCTGAGTGTGCTTGTAATTGAATCTCTTGCAAGTCTGCCTATATTGCAGCCTTTCTCTCTCTCTCTCCTTCTAATCCTGGAATGGCTCTGTGTTCACCTGTTTAAAATGGATATTCAGAGTTTAGCTGCAGGTTTGAATAATCTCACCACGAAAGTTCAAAACTTACAAGATTTTGTTGTTCATGTTCCTATATCTGAACCTAGAATTCCTTGGCCTGAATTTTTCTCGGGGAATAGATCTTGCTTTCAAAATTTCAAAAATAATTGCAAGTTGTTTTTGTCCCTGAAATCTCGCTCTGCTGGAGATCCTGCTCAGCAGGTCAGGATTGTGATTTCTTTGCTCCGGGGCGACCCTCAGGATTGGGCTTTTGCATTGGCTCCAGGGGATCCTGCGTTGCTCAATGTGGATGCGTTTTTTCTGGCCTTGGGGTTGCTTTATGAGGAACCTCAGTTAGAACTTCAGGCGGAAAAGGCCTTGATGTCCCTATCTCAGGGGCAAGACGAAGCTGAAATATACTGCCAGAAATTCCGTAAATGGGCTGTGCTTACTCAGTGGAATGAGTGCGCCCTGGCGGCGAATTTCAGAGAGGGTCTCTCTGATGCCATTAAGGATGTTATGGTGGGGTTCCCTGTGCCTGCGGGTCTGAATGAGTCCATGACAATGGCTATCCAGATCGATAGGCGTCTGCGGGAGCGCAAACCTGTGCACCATTTGGCGGTGTCTACTGAGAAGACGCCAGAGAATATGCAATGTGATAGAATTCTGTCCAGAAGTGAACGGCAGAATTTTAGACGAAAAAATGGGTTGTGCTTCTATTGCGGTGATTCAACTCATGTTATATCAGCATGCTCTAAGCGTACTAAGAAGCTTGATAAGTCTGTTTCAATTGGCACTTTACAGTCTAAGTTTATTCTATCTGTGACCCTGATTTGTTCTTTATCATCTATTACTGCGGATGGCTATGTCGACTCTGGCGCCGCTTTGAGTCTTATGGATTGGTCCTTTGCCAAACGCTGTGGGTATGATTTGGAGCCTCTTGAAACTCCTATACCCCTGAAGGGGATTGACTCCACCCCATTGGCTAGCAATAAACCACAATACTGGACACAAGTAACTATGCGGATTAATCCGGATCACCAGGAGATTATTCGCTTTCTTGTGCTGTATAACCTACATGATGTGTTGGTGCTTGGATTGCCATGGCTGCAATCCCATAACCCAGTCCTTGACTGGAAAGCTATGTCTGTGTTAAGCTGGGGATGTAA
The DNA here is from genome assembly GCF_051348905.1 of Ranitomeya variabilis. Taxonomy (NCBI): domain Eukaryota; kingdom Metazoa; phylum Chordata; class Amphibia; order Anura; family Dendrobatidae; genus Ranitomeya; species Ranitomeya variabilis. The sequence goes on along the minus strand of NC_135234.1, from coordinate 41,707,489 downwards.
GGGGACGCATGGGGACGTACCTGTGGTTTCCATTTTATCATCTATTCCCTCTGAGATTCCTGAATTCTTGACTGAATATCGTGACGTTTTTGAAGAACCTAAGCTTGGTTCATTACCTCCGCACCGGGAGTGCGATTGTGCCATAGATTTGATTCCGGGTAGTAAATACCCTAAGGGTCGTTTATTTAATCTGTCTGTGCCTGAACATGCTGCTATGCGAGAATATATAAAGGAGTCCTTGGAAAAGGGACATATTCGTCCTTCGTCATCTCCCTTAGGAGCCGGTTTTTTCTTTGTGGCTAAGAAAGATGGCTCTTTGAGGCCGTGCATTGATTATCGGCTTTTGAATAAAATCACGGTTAAATATCAATATCCGTTGCCACTGCTGACTGATTTGTTTGCTCGCATAAAGGGGGCCAAGTGGTTCTCTAAGATAGATCTTCGTGGGGCGTATAATTTGGTGCGAATTAAGCAGGGGGATGAGTGGAAAACCGCATTTAATACGCCCGAGGGCCACTTTGAGTATTTGGTGATGCCTTTTGGTCTTTCAAATGCCCCTTCAGTCTTTCAGTCCTTTATGCATGACATTTTCCGTGATTATTTGGATAAATTTATGATTGTGTATCTGGATGATATTTTGATTTTTTCGGATGACTGGGACTCTCATGTCCAGCAGGTCAGGAGGGTTTTTCAGGTTTTGCGGTCTAATTCCTTGTGTGTGAAGGGTTCTAAGTGCGTTTTTGGGGTTCAAAAGATTTCCTTTTTGGGATATATTTTTTCCCCCTCTTCCATCGAGATGGATCCTGTCAAGGTTCAGGCTATTTGTGATTGGACGCAACCCTCTTCTCTTAAGAGTCTTCAGAAATTTTTGGGCTTTGCTAACTTTTATCGTCGATTTATTGCTGGTTTTTCTGATGTTGTTAAACCATTGACTGATTTGACTAAGAAGGGTGCTGATGTTGCTGATTGGTCCTCTGCTGCTGTGGAGGCCTTTCGGGAGCTTAAGCGCCGCTTTTCTTCCGCCCCTGTGTTGCGTCAGCCTGATGTTGCTCTTCCTTTTCAGGTTGAGGTCGACGCTTCTGAAATCGGAGCTGGGGCGGTTTTGTCGCAGAGAAGTTCCGATTGCTCCGTGATGAGACCTTGTGCTTTTTTCTCGCGTAAATTTTCGCCCGCTGAGCGGAATTATGATGTTGGGAATCGGGAGCTTTTGGCCATGAAGTGGGCTTTTGAGGAGTGGCGTCATTGGCTTGAGGGGGCTAGACATCAGGTGGTGGTATTGACTGACCACAAAAATCTAATTTATCTTGAGTCCGCCAGACGCCTGAATCCTAGACAGGCGCGCTGGTCTTTGTTTTTCTCTCGGTTTAATTTTGTGGTGTCCTACCTGCCGGGTTCTAAGAATGTTAAGGCGGATGCCCTTTCTAGGAGTTTTGAGCCTGACTCCCCTGGTAATTCTGAACCTACAGGTATCCTTAAGGATGGAGTGATATTGTCTGCCGTTTCTCCAGACCTGCGGCGGGCCTTGCAGGAGTTTCAGGCGGATAGACCTGATCGTTGCCCACCTGGTAGACTGTTTGTTCCTGATGATTGGACCAGTAAAGTCATTTCTGAGGTTCATTCTTCTGCGTTGGCAGGTCATCCTGGAATCTTTGGTACCAGGGATTTGGTGGCAAGGTCCTTCTGGTGGCCTTCCCTGTCTCGAGATGTGCGAGGCTTCGTGCAGTCTTGTGACGTTTGTGCTCGGGCCAAGCCTTGTTGTTCTCGGGCTAGTGGATTGTTGTTGCCCTTGCCTATCCCGAAGAGGCCCTGGACGCACATCTCGATGGATTTTATTTCGGATCTTCCTGTTTCTCAGAAGATGTCTGTCATCTGGGTGGTGTGTGATCGTTTCTCTAAGATGGTCCATTTGGTTCCCCTGCCTAAGTTGCCTTCTTCTTCCGAGTTGGTTCCTCTGTTTTTTCAAAATGTGGTCCGTTTGCATGGTATTCCGGAGAATATCGTTTCTGACAGAGGTACCCAATTCGTGTCTAGATTTTGGCGAGCATTCTGTGCTAGGATGGGCATAGATTTGTCTTTCTCGTCTGCTTTCCATCCTCAGACTAATGGCCAGACCGAGCGGACGAATCAGACCTTGGAGACATATTTGAGGTGTTTTGTGTCTGAAGATCAGGATGATTGGGTTGCTTTTTTGCCTTTAGCGGAGTTTGCCCTCAATAATCGGGCCAGTTCTGCCACCTTGGTGTCTCCCTTTTTCTGTAATTCGGGGTTTCATCCTCGATTTTCTTCTGGTCAGGTGGAATCTTCGGATTGTCCTGGAGTGGATGCTGTGGTGGAGAGGTTGCATCAGATTTGGGGGCAGGTAGTGGACAATTTGAAGTTGTCCCAGGAGAAGACTCAGCTTTTTGCCAACCGCCGGCGTCGGGTTGGTCCTCGGCTTTGTGTTGGGGACTTGGTGTGGTTGTCTTCTAGTTTTGTCCCTATGAGGGTTTCTTCTCCCAAGTTTAAGCCTCGGTTCATCGGCCCGTACAAGATATTGGAGATTCTTAACCCTGTGTCCTTCCGTTTGGACCTCCCTGCATCTTTTTCTATTCATAATGTTTTTCATCGGTCATTATTGCGCAGGTATGAGGTACCGGTTGTGCCTTCCGTTGAGCCTCCTGCTCCGGTGTTGGTTGAGGGCGAGTTGGAGTACGTTGTGGAAAAAATCTTGGACTCCCGTGTTTCCAGACGGAAACTCCAGTATCTGGTCAAATGGAAGGGATACGGTCAGGAGGATAATTCTTGGGTGACTGCCTCTGATGTTCATGCCTCCGATTTGGTCCATGCCTTTCATAGGGCTCATCCTGATCGCCCTGGTGGTTCTGGTGAGGGTTCGGTGCCCCCTCCTTGAGGGGGGGGTACTGTTGTGAAATTGGATTTTGGGCTCCCCCGGTGGCCACTGGTGGAATTGAACTGGTGTGCATCATCCTCTCTGTTCACCTGTTTCCATCAGGATGTGGGAGTCGCTATTTAGCCTTGCTCCTCTGTCACTTCCATGCCGGTCAACATTGTAATCAGAAGCCTTTCTGTGCATGTTCCTGCTGCTAGACAACTCCCAGCTAAGTTGGACTTAGTCCTTGTTTGTTTTTGCATTTTGTTCCAGTTCACAGCTGTAGTTTCGTTTCTGTGTCTGGAAAGCTCTTGTGATCTGAAATTGCCACTCTGATGTTATGAGTTAATACTAGAGTCTTAAAGTAATTTCAGGATGGTATTTTGATAGGGTTTTCAGCTGACCATGAAAGTGCTCTTTCTGTCTTCCTGCTATCTAGTAAGCGGACCTCAATTTTGCTAAACCTATTTTCATACTACGTTTGTCATTTCATCTAAAATCACCGCCAATATTTGTGGGGGCCTCTGTCTGCCTTTCGGGGAAATTTCTCTAGAGGTGAGCCAGGACTATATTTTCCTCTGCCAGGATTAGTTAGTCCTCCGGCCGGCGCTGGGCGTCTAGGGATAAAACGCAGGCTACGCTACCCGGCTACTGTTAGTTGTGCGGCAGGTTTAGTTCATGGTCAGTTTAGTTTCCATCCTTCCAAGAGCTAGTTCGTATGTTTGCTGGGCTATGTTCTCTTGCCATTGAGGACCATAACAGGGTGCTAAATGTTGTTTAGGCACATTGGGGCTCAGAAGGAAGGGGGGGCATTTGGATTTAGGAGTGGAGAATTTGCTGAATTTCTTTAGGAGGACGAGGAGCCACTTTGCTTTTCAAGAGCCTTTGTGCTACCAGTAACATTGAAGCCCCCTATATTTCCATTAGCAGATGACAGACCTGAGTGGGGACTTGCTTTTATTGGGATTGAGTTGAAGCTTTTATTGGGAACATTTTACATAACATTTATGATCACATTTATCCGGAGCTCTAAGTTGAGCACTTACATCAAGGGTTTCATCTAAATCTCCAAGTGACGTGACAGATGAAACCCCCGATGAATCCATTCACTTTATTGAGGCAGCAGAGTTACTCTGGACGACTCTGTCTGGCCTCTGTTCAGTGGTGTCCTTCTTTTTAGAAGTGCACAAAACTCTGGCCAACTGCAGTTTTATGCAATCCTAAAAAGACAGACACCGCCGGATCACAAGTCCTATGCCATCCACAGTGACTCCATCTGCCTCATTATAGGGAATCTTCCACTAGAGGTTCCGTCTGAATCACACATTTCAGATTTATATAGAATAAATGTGCGCTGAGCCTTACTGCGATCTTTGGGAGGCAGAATGAAAAAATCAACAGCATGTGAAGAATTGGTTTTATTTATTTTTTACGCCATTCCTCGTGCGGTATAAGTGATTACTCTTCGGGTCGGTGCAATTACAGCAATACCAGATTCATATCGGGTTTTTACGTTTGTCTTCTGTCACACAAAAACACGCTTTATATTGCGAAAACTAGTTTTTGCATCACCATATTTTGAGAGCTATAATTTTTCTGCCAACATAGTAATTTGATAGCTTATGTTTTGCGGGACGAGTTGACGTTTCTATTGGTACCATTTATGGGCACATGACATTTTTTGATCGCTTTCTATTCCGATTTTTGGGAGACAGAATGAACAAAAACCAGCAATTCGGGAATTGCTTTTTGTTTTTTTCTAATACCGTTCCGCGTGTGGTACAATTGGTAGGGAAGCTTCATTCTTCGGGTCAGTACAACTACAGCAATACCAAATTTATATATTTTTTCTGTTTTAGTGCTTTTGCACAATAAAAACTATTTTATAGAAAAAAATTATTATTTTTGCATCTATTATTTATTTATTTATTCTGAGAGCTATAACTTTTTTATTTTTTTGCTAATGGAGCTGTATGATGGCTTGATTTTTGCGGAACAAAATTATGTTTTCAGCATTACCATTTTTATTTATATTCGTGTTTTTTATTGCGTTTTATTGCACTTTTTGTTCGGAAGTATGATGATAAAGCATTGTTTTTGCCTCGTTTTTAACTTATTTTTTTACGGTGTTCACTGAAGGGGTTAACTAGTGGGACAGTTTTATAGAGCAGGTTGTTACGGACGCGGCAATAACCAATAATGTGTACTTTTATAGTTGTATTTCTTGGAAAAATATTTGATGTTTTTTTCTTTATTTGGGGATTTAAAAAAATAGATATATTTTTACACTTTTTAATATTTTTCTTTTTACATTGTCCCATGCTGGTCTTATACTCTGCACTGCACTGGGAAGGAGGTATGCCTGGCCTACTATCAGCAGGCGCTAACAAGCCACCTTCCCTGCAGGACCCTGAAGGACCCTGTGGCCATCTCGCAGCCGGAGGTCTCCATGGAGACCATCAGGACAAATCGGTCGCATCGTGTTGTCCTGATGGAGGCACACAGGGAACTCATTCCCTGCGCGATGATCATCTATGCCGCCACTACTGACAGCGGCATCAGATGGGTTAAATGCCCGTGATCGGTGCAAGCACCAATCGTGGGCATTGCTGCAAGGTGTCAACTCTCACAGAGAGTTTACACCTGCACTCGATCGCCGCGGCGCACAGCATGATGCCACATGATCGGTGCGCCATACCTGTACTGCTGTTTGCAGGAACGCAGCTCCCACAGGGCAGTACATATACGGCGCATGTCGGGAAGGGGTTTAAACTGTAATTTCTGCAGATCTTGTCCTAGGTCGGATGTAAACTCGAGATCTGGAGGGCTTAAAGAAAATAGTGCGAATCACAGAGTAACCCCTGAGCCAAGGTGCTGATTTCTGCATATTGAAGAGTAAGCCCAAGTGTTTTCATTATATGATTCTGCACAGTGTGTCTGTTTGTAAGCTCCTATTTCCCACAGAGATGCGGAGTATCACACCTTATAAATAATAGATATTAATATAATGTTAATTTCACACCTCTGGGATGCATAACGCAATCAACGCCCCTGAATCACTGTCAGTATTTACAGCATCTCATGCCCTCTTTTTAATCACACATACCTGACAAGCACGAATTATCACTTAAAAAGTGATGAAATATTAATAGGCTTATATCTGATGTATGAAATGAGCAGCAAATCAATAAAATGTAAAGATAGAAGAAAATGAATGCTGACGAGTGATGCCTTACACTTGCATGTTACAGTCGTGAAAAATCATATAACCTTATACCTCTTTTACCGCATTATTATTGAATATTTAAGGATCAGAATTTCCACCATCTGCCTAAATTTCTATTATTGAAATAAATGACACTCTGGGGCTAATTCAACTGTTTTTGTGCCTTTCATTTGGTAACTCACCCTTTCTTTTAAAATAAGCTCTGGAGGTAGATTATCAGGGCGATCTATGTCTGGCCCATAGATCTTAACAGCTCATTTACATATTAATAAAAATGTGAATTTCTCTGGAATCAGACATTGGATTGCAGGTATCAAGGTATCCTTTATTTCAACCTTCTATGACCTGCATGCCTATTTTGATGGCCTAGGACTAGTGTTGAGCGATACCTTCCCACATCGGGAAATATCGGATCGGATTGGATCGGACCGATACCCCAAAAATATCAGATATCGCCGATTCTGATACTGGAAACCAATGCAAGTCAATGGGACACAAATATCGGAATTAAAATAAACCCTTTCTTTTCTTGCACTTCCAGTTCGGGAGGGGGGAAGAGTGTGGGTGGTGCGTGGGCGGAGACTGTGCGTGTTTGTGTGTGCGGGCGGTTTCTGTGTGGGCCTCTCAGGGGTCTGTATGGGCCTCTCGGGGGTCTGTGCGGGCCTGCCGGGGCCTGTACGGGCCTCTCGGGGGTCTTTGTGTCTGTGTGCAGGCATCGTCCCATGGGACTACAAGTCCCATCGGGCTATGCCTGCTACAATGACAGTGATTGACACATTAGCCAATGATGGGTAGTAGTAGTAGTCCCATCATCCGGCTAATGTGTTGAATGTAAAAAAAACCCATACATATTACATACATACTACATACATACAACATACATGCATACTACATACTACATACATACTACATACACACAACATACTATATACTACATACATGCTACATACTACATACATACATACATACAACATACTACATACATAGTACATACATACAACATACATACATCATACTATATACTACATACATACATACAACATACTACATACATACTACATGCATACATACAACATACTACTTACATACTACATACAACATACTACATACATACTACACACATACATACTACATACATACAACATACTATATACTACATACATACAACATACTACATACATACTACATGCATACATACAACATACTACATACATACTACATACAACATACTACATACATACTACACACATACATACTAAATACATACAACATACAGTACATACTACATACATATAACATATATACTACATACATACATACAACATACTACATGCATACTATATACAACATACATACTACATACATACATACAACATGCATACTACATACATACTACATACATACACACAACATACATACTACATCCATACATACAACATACTACATGCATACTACATACATGCATACAACATACATACTACATACATACTACACACATACAACATACATACTACATACATACATACAGCATATTACATACATACTACATACATACTACATACATACAACATACATACTACATACATGCTACATACATACTACATACAATACATTCATACATTACATACAATACATACATATAGACATACAGTACATATAACATAGAGTACATACTCACCATCACTTGTCACTTTTTTCCCCGAAGCCAGTGTCATCTGTAAAAAATATTAAAATAACAAACAAACACTATACTCCCTGATCCGCAGAAATCCATGAGTGTCCCACGACGATCTCCCATGGAGAAAAGCAGCATCAGCCCCTCTCTAGGCTATGAATATCAGCCCACAGCTGTCTGCGTAGCCTTTCTGGCTATAAAATATAGGGGGACCCCACGTCATTTTTTGGGGGGTCCCACTATTTTAATAGCCAGTGAAGGCTACGCAGACAGCTGCAAGCTGATATTCATAGCCTAGAGAGGGGCCATGGGTATTAACCCCTTCCCAGGCTACAAATATTGGGCCCCGGCCGTCGGCTTTCCCCCTCTGGTGCAGAAAATAGCGCTGGAGCCCATGCCGTTTTTTTCCCGTTTTTTCTTTATGTTCATTTATCAACACCAGCCTATCTATGGATATATCTATCTATAGATATATCTATAGATACATAGATGTTTCTATCCATATATCTATCTGGCTAATGTCACACATCAGGTTTTTGCCGTCAGACACAATCTGGCGAGTTTTGAAAAAAAAGATCCGTTTTTTTCTGCTGGATCCGTTTTTTCTCATAGAGTTGTATTAGCGCCGGATTGGCCACACGTTTCATCCGTGTTTTTTGCCGGATCCGTCGCTGTGCGTTTTTTCGCCAGACAGAAAAACTGTTCATTTGTGTGTGTTTTCCATCCAGCGGAAACAGCTTTTTTGACGGATCCGGCAAAAAACGGATGAAACGTGTGGCCATCAGGCGCAATCCAGGATCAGCATCCAGGATATGGGGTCCCCCTATATTGTATAGCCAGAAAGGCTACGCAGACAGCTGTGGGCTGATATTCATAGCCTAGAGAGGGGCCATGGATATTAGCCCCCCGGCTACAAATACCAGTCCGCAGCCGCCCTAGAAATGGCGCATCTGTAAGATGCGCCAATTCCGGCACTTAGCCCCTCTCTTCCCACTCCCATATAGCGGTGGGATATGGGGCAATAAGGGGTTAATGTCACCTTGCTATTTTAAGGTGACATTAAGCTGGGTTAATAGTGGAGAGGCGTCAATAAGACGCCTATCCATTATTAATCCTAGTGCAGTGAAAAAGTAAAAAAAAAATAAAGACACAGCCAGAAAAAAGTATTTTAATATTCTTCATTTAACCATACTTACCACACTTCAGCACCTGCAAAAAGTAAAATAATAAACTGCATACTACCTGTCCGCCGTAGTCCAATTAATAACGAGAGTTGCATGACGATCTCCCCATAGAACAGTGACATTGGGTGATGTCTCTGCTCTATAGGACCTTTAGTGACACACTGAAAGGAGACAATGGCTCCTTCAGTGTATCACTGAGGTTACCTTAGTTCAGAGTCTCACTTTATGGCAAAAGCTGCGTGGGAAATTTCTCACACAGCAATGCCAAAAGTGAGACTAGGGACTATTTTTTTTACAGTGGCGAAGGAATACAGTGCGGAAGGATACCTTCCTCCCGTCATTGTATTCCTGGAGCCCCTGGAGAGTGGTCGCATCTGCTGATGCTGCTGTTCTCCACGGGAGATCGTCGTGGGACACTCGTGGATTTCTGCGGATCAGGGAGTATATTGTTTGTTTGTTATTTTAATATTTTTTACAGATGACACTGGCTTCGAGGATCAAAGTGACAAGTGATGGTGAGTATGTACTCTATGTTATATGTACTGTATGTCTATATGTATGTATTGTATGTAATGTATGAATGTATTGTATGTAATATGCATGTAGTATGTATGTAGTATGTATGTATGTTGTATGTATGTAGTATGCATGTTGTATGTATGTGGTATGTAGTATGTATGTTGCATATATGCAGTATGTATGTAGTATGTTGTATGTATGTATGTAGCATGTATGTAGTATATAGTATGCTGTATGTATGTATGTAGTATGTATGTAGTATGTTGTATGTAGTATGTATGTTGTATGTATGTTGTATGTATGTAGTATGTTGTATGTATGTTGTATGTATGTGGTATGTTGTATGTATGTTGTATGTATGTAGTATATTGTATGTATGCTGTATGTATGTAAGTAGTATGTATGTATGTAGTGTGTAGTATGTATGTAGTATATAGTATGTTGTATGTATGTAGTATGTATGTATGTAGTATATAGTATGCTGTACGTATGTAGTATGTATGTAATATATAGTATGTTGTATATATGTAGTATGTTTGTAGTATGTTGTATGTATGTAGTATGTAGTATGTATGTACACAAAGACCCTCGGCAGACCACCGAGAGGCCCGTACAGACCCCTGGCAGGCCCGCACAGACCCCCGAGAGGCCCATACAGACCCCCGGCAGGCCCGCACAGACACGCAGTCTCCGCCATGCACCGCCCACCACCGACATCATTTCAGCAGCCAATCACAGCCATGCCATTAATTAACATGGCTAACATGCCTAACAGGATGTGCTCACACTTCTTGGGATCCTTATTGGCTGAATAGAATAAAACTGGCTCATTGCATTATGGGAACTTCCGATTCCGGTATTCAATATTGTAAAATTATCGGAACTCAGTATCGGAACTCTGATACAGCGAATATCGGCCGATACCCGATATTTGCAGTATCAGAATGCTCAATATTACCTAGGACGGATTATCCTACTGACAGATTCCCTTTAAGTTGACTTTACATGGTTTTATCCATTACGGAAGTGGTTTGCATTATCCAGATGTTTTCGACTAATTCATCATTTATGACTTTTTGAAATGTTGCAACATTTTTGCACCCTGGTGGAGTAATAAATTAATTTTTTTTTCTTCAGCTAAAGACTATCGTGCAACATTTTAAAGCCTTTTACTCTAAAAAGGTTCAAAAAAAGCGCAAGAATAAGTTTTTTGAATTTGTGACAATTCATCTGACATTGTGTGCCCATTTTGGTTAATTTGGCACAAAGTCTGCCTGTGCAAAAAGAAAAACTTAACAAAAAAATCACATCATGAATCAGGGCCACTATGTCAAGTTGAAGAGAAGAACAAAAAACATTGAACGTTGGTTCCAGAAGAGCTTGCCACCACCTACTACAATAAAAAATGTAGATCTTCCATGAGGAGGCCTCAATATTCCTCTAATTTTATATATAGAGGTCTATTCTGTCTGACTCCAACATGAAAGAAATAATACAAAATGGTATGTATGCGCAGTTACACCAGGTAGGACTTTCTGGATTATTTGACAGAGCTATCTGGTCTCCTCATTGCGCCTTCTTCAAGGCGGTCAATGTATCCACCCTCCAACAGTATAATAGGGATTTACGTATAATATGGCGCACCCCAGCTGAAATAAGTCAAGGAAATAGAGGAGCAAGTTGAAAGTCATGCTAACTTGCACTTGAGAGTACTGGTAACATCTGGTAACATCTTCTGACATTCAGAGACATCACGTTTGAACACATTAACAGCATTTTATTTCACTGTGAATGCACAGAACTGTATCCTCTATGACCCGTCCAACTCACTCACTTTATAAGGCATCAACTTCTTTTGTCTAATGTTTGTGGCTTTGCTTCCTTCCACTCTATACATTATCACCTTGATGGGCCCCAAATCTGTAGGTCTGTTCTCAATCTCTATATAGGGTATCGCCACAATGGACCTCATGCCTGTGGCTCTGTTCTCATCCACTATATAGGGTATCACCCCAATAGGCTCCATGTCTGTGGCTCTGCTCTCATCAACTACACAGGGTATCACCCCAATGAGCTTCATGTCTGTGCCTCTGCTCTCTTCCACTCTACAGCGTATCACCCTGATGGACTTAATATCTGTGGCTCTACTCCCATCCACTATATAGGATTTCACCATATTGGGCCTCATGTCTGTGGCTCTGCCCTCTTGTTCTATCTTACCACAGTGTTAGATTCACAGCTACACTGCTATATATTGTCCTCCTTGCTGCTACTTCTATACATGCACTACATAAATTCAGGAGAGCAGGAATTCCTTATGTTTTACATACTCATAGCAGCTTGTCTACACCCACTAGCTCAGAGACAACTGTCACATTAGCGATAGAGCCTGAAAGAGGGTAAAAGTGCAAAGTAGATGATAGTAATGTAATGCAATGTTATGTAATGGCCACACATAGTATTTTTTTTCTCACATATTCTTATTATGAAAAATCTGCTGAAACAACAGATATGCTTCTTAGTCTTGCGTGCAAGTAAAATAATTGGACAAGTGTCTATACAGCTGAAAGAGAGGTTTAGTAAGCTCTATCTCATACAGGCGGGATCGGGTTGGGAATCCTGTCTGAGGTTTCCTCTGGGGTCCATAAGACTAATTATATATGTCATATATATACAGTATATATACTGTGTATATATATATATATATATATATATATATATATATATATATATATATATATATGTCATTGTATATACAGTGCCCAATAGAGCTTGAACAGGAGTGCACCCTATACAGGCAGTATGCCCTTGTGCATTTATACTTACTTAATTTTTCTAATTACCCAGATTGTATAGAGTCTTTGGTTATCTATAGAAAAACCATGCTCTCCCTACTTTGTTATCTGCACAATGAGCATATTTTTCAACCCTTTATCAATTTTCCCCACCACCGGTATCAATGTAAGTTTTCCTCTCCTTTATGTGCCATTTGTTATTGTTTTGTGCTTTCTTTGTGGTGGTCGCGGTAGATCATGCCGAGGAGAACAATTTTACCATGTCTGCAGAGCCCCGGCCTGCTGTACACTTCATATTTCCAGGTTTATCTATTTGAGAAGGACTTTTCATTTTATTTGGTTTATGGTATTGGTACACTATTCAGGCTTTACTGCGCTTCCTCTTTATATATGAATATATCATTGTAAATGTAAAAGTCTTTTATAGAAAATAGGAGCTTTATAGACAGATACGAAAAGTATTCAGAGACTTTAGGCAGAAAAGAAATGAACTACACTTGAGCATAAAATAAGAAACATGTCAAAACTCTGGCTCTGCTCACACAGTGAATGCTTTTCCATTTATGGCAGGAGCCACGACACAGTGCCGATTCTGTCGTACAACCAGTGGATCCCATTGACTTATAATGGTGACCATCATTTGTGGCTAGATTAATACATCCTTATGCCCTATTCTTGATGTCACCTAGCATTACCTCCTGAAAGAGGTGCCAAAAGCGAAACCTGAGGATTGCGATAATGAGGACCTATCCTAAGAATAGCGGTGCAGACCTTGGCACTCTACTGGATTCTAGTGCTGAGTTTTTCTCCTTTATTCTATATAACGGTTGGAATTTTACTCGAGCACCCCAAATTCGACTCAGAGTGCCGTACACTATATATTACTATCCTAAGAATTGGCCATTAATACCAGATCAGGTCTGACATGCAGCAACCACATGATTAGCTGTTGCAGGTCCCCTGATTTCTTAAAGTACGCAGTATATGGAGCTAGAACACTACATCTCCATAAATTTTGGTTGTTCTCAGTACTACAGCTCAGCTCCTATTGAAGTAAATGACAGCAGAGCCGCAGTACCTGAGAGTTCTTACAATGCAGTGTACAGAAACAGTGTTCCTCCAGTTTTCTAAACTGTGTACTTCTGGCAGTAAAGGGACCTCTATCAGCTTATCAATGGGAGTGCCGATTGTTAGTGCCAAAGGATAGGTCGTAATATCGCATTCCATGGAAACCCTCCTAAGCCGCCTATACACTTTAGATAGCTAGTGCCTTAGCAGCGATTCTTCTTGACACCCTAGCCATCCTAGCTGTACACCCTTGTTTCTGGTAGATTTACTCAAATGAGCAGTCAATCCCAATTGGTCTGAATAAGACTGGCCAGAGTCAAAAATGGCCCTGATTGCTGAGAAAATATGTTTATTATGCCCTGAGTACTCTTCAACCCCCAAAGTTTGATAAATGGAGAGGAGAGAAGGGGTTAAAAATAATAAAATACATTATATACACCTGTCCGAGGTGCTCAACTGTTCTTAAATTGCTTCCACAGCTGAAGCTCCTTGGTCCTCTGGCCTAGGTCTTCCATATTTCCTGGCACTTGCTTCTGGAGCTGAGGCCAGTGGTTGACATGCGGCCCCGTTGGATGAGGTAATACGGACAGGTGAGGACCTAGTTCTGGTGAGTATAATGTGACTTTTTATATTAACCCCTTGCTATATCTCAAAAGGAGGTATGCAACCTTGCAAAATTTGTGCAAATTTAAATAAAAAAATTGTAATAAATTTGATTATTTAGCTCATCTCTAATCACAACTTAAAATTTGGCTGTTTTGATCCCAAGGAAGGTACAATGATCCTAAAATGGAAGCATTTATGAACATTTTTTCATTTGCCTTTATGGTCATGGTTACTTGCAGCACTGTCCAGCAGTGGCAACAATACAATAGCTTGGATGATACGTTAGCCAATGTATAATGTGACAGCTGCATAAATTGTGGACTTTTTAGCCCACGACTTCTAAGGCTAGGTGCTGAGCTCCACCTGACGAGAGCCAATTCCTCCAGCCAAAGTCACACCTAGTAATCCATCCATTGTGTTTCCTTCTTAATAACTTGACTTTCTACTTGTACGAAAAAACAAAACGTCGGCAGCTGTAATGAAAGTGATGTTTACTCCGCAGCCGGCAAATGAAATAGGCTGAATAATGTCCCTGCCTGTTCAGCTTACCGTGTGCTGGAACCTTACAAATAGCTCATGGGCTATAATAATGCACAGCGCAGATTTCCAGCTAAATTTCTATTCTGTTTAATATACCGTATGATGCTGAATCTCATTCTCTCCCATTCCTAATTCATCATTTTTGCTGCTTATTCCATCATTATGCATTTTGCCTGTGCCGTGCAGACCAAAGTCACCTCTGTCGTTTTCGCATAGGAAAAGACAAAGAAGAATAACTCATGATATGGCTAATGCAAAATAATTATATACTACATTCTTATTCTTATTATTTTTTTTTATTATTTTCACCAAAACATCAAACAAAATCCGAAGTTGAGAGTATACATTGTAAATAAAACAGAGATTTTCCCCTTACATTTAATTTTGACATTTTTTGGAATTTTTATGAAAAAGGTGATATTAACATTTTATTACATTGCTGAGACAGTACAATTTTATCCTACAGTTCTTGGATAATGTGGTGCAAACTACTGCATATAAGAAAAAGAGACCAATTAATAAAAAGGGTGTCACGATAAAGCATCTACCCCTAACTCCATTAGTGCATTTGATTGTAATAGTCTCGACCTCAGGCTGCAGTCTGAGCTGTCCGTAAATATAGTGCGCAAATCCTATCATTGACATTCATCATGGAGAACCTTAGTCGCATGATTATTACACATGGCCATATGACCTGTAGGCTTGACATATATGGCGACTACTTATTTGTACCACAAACGACACAATATATTTCCTTTTTATGGCGTGAAGAACCTTATTGATCCATCCATATGAAAATTTATGTTTACCAGTTCAAAAAAAAAAAACAATGGATTGCACAGGGTATAAACATCCATTTTTTATTTATTTATTTTCTTACATTTTTTAAGGGAATTTAGCATCAGAAAATTAGCTATTGTTTAACTCAGGATTCTGTGTTGAATGTATTTTTAAAAAGTAAAAAATAAAATTAAAATAGAAATCTTGCATTTCCCATATTGGCCACAGGGGGTATTTTACTCTGCTACTTCCTGTTCTTCAAAGAAGACTTTTCAGAAGTGTCATTATCATCACAGGCAGGGTAATAGTGACTGAAAACACGGCTGCTAACACAGGATCCATCAATCACATCTACACCCAACATAAAAACCTGATTTAAACAGTTGATAATAGTCTAATAACACATTCCCTTTAAATGGTCTTTTGACAATATGCTCTTCACAAGGTTATGTTCCACATGTCCATGCCTTATACTGATGGGACATATTTCTCTGCAAAACAAATAGCTTAAAATTTGAAAATCTCTGTTACAAGTTATGAGTTTATGGATGGAAGTCTTGCTTCTACTGGCTTCCTACATGGACCTATGAAGATAGTAAAGTAGGTGTAAAGACAAACACCAATTAGTCTTATGTAATATAATATATTGTACAGTTAAAAGGATTGTTCATTAACTTGGTAACCTCTTTTAAATAAAGTTTTCCCTTTTATAAAATTCACCTCTCGTGCCGATGCCATTTCAGCAATGTCAATGCCAGATCTCTCAGGGCTAGTGTGACATTGCTTAGTCACATGAGCCCTGAAACCAATCAGTGGCCACTATTGAGCTGCTACACTCTCATAACTTCCGCTTGTCCAAGGTCGTAAGGAAGTGAGCACGTAGCAGCCCAATGGCGGCCACTGATTGGCGGCAGGGCTCATGTGATGTTTTGTGAGGCCTGGGAGACCTGGCGATATTTCTCTGTGTCGGCATGGGAGGTGAGTGTATGATATTTTTATTTTACAAGACAGAGTACTTCACTTATACAGGGGTTTCCAGATAGTGGACAACTTCTTTAAAGTTGGAGTAGACCACATAAGGACACAATAGACTAAGTAACATGTGCCATGTGATAGTTGATGGGGACCTGGTACTCCTTTTACATAGGAGTTGAGGAGCTTCGAGCTACTATACGCTGTTGTCTATATGCATCAACTAAGCCATTTTTATGGAAATAAATAGCTCCAACCATAAATGCGTTGTTGTAAAGTCACATTACTGTTTGGACAACGTTTTTTGATTTTGAGTCTAGCCTTTCAGTAACCACTTTTTTTGGATGGCCAATACCAAACATAGAAATTGGTCATACATTGGTATATTGAAGACGGAACATCAGTATTTTGCCGGTGTAAAGTTAAAAGATTCATTTACCTATGGTTTACAATCTAAACAGACCGAGATTTGAAGCAATGATCTTATGGCTATCAGTGTCCTACACAACTAATAGCTATGAAATGGTTACTCTCCTTATATCGGATGTTTTATAGCTTTTCCAGTCTTATGTAGAGTATAAAATAGTGCTACATAATTGCCCTAATATCAATTATAAGAAAGAAAGCCACTGAACTAATGTAAGATTGATATGTGTGGGAGATGTGTTGGCCCACAATGTAACCACCAACAGTGTCATGGAGGATGTGGATAAAATATAGGATCCTTTTGTTGGACCGAGTAGTTACACAAAACTGGAGCCTTGACACAAAGAAGTCTATTCAGTGGAGTGTCTTGAAGCTCCTGGGGTCCATTGAAAATTCAATAACAGGACCTGCCAAAATCATGTAAAAGGAACATTTGGCAACATCTTTGCTCCATATGCAGTTATACTCTTGAGTTTTTGACTACATATTGCTACATGGCTTTGTTCTACAAGGTTTAGGAAAGTGGCCATGGCTGGAGGCTTGGCCTTCAGAACACTTCCCTTTGGTAGGCTACACTTAAACCAGTGCAATGTCATCTGTGGGCAACAAAGACAATTTTTGCACTGAGACTATTATCATTAAAGCAGCCCCATACACATACTGGAGATACATTGTCATGTAAAAATGCCCGTGTTATATTTCGCAACACCTGCGTCATTTTTTGCATTCGGCTCAAATTTGCATGTTCACATTTTACAGACATATGCAAGATTTTTATTTGGCCATCGTCAATATATATATAACCGAAGCTACCCGATCAGTGAAAATACAGCAACCACCCATTGGTTGAGCATCGTTCATCTTCGATATGATGTACAGTAGAATGTATGGCATGAGGCAAAATACCCAACTTATAAAAAATAACAAAGGTAAATATGCGCACAATTACAAAGAAAACGTGTAGGTATGGCAAGTACGAGTGCAAAGAATGATGGATATATGACAGTTTAATGAAATATAGTCATATTTTCTATTATAAATTGATAGTTGACTTACATTATATATTTATACTGTTATTCTAATTTGTCTATTTATTTATAGAAAAGGTATATTTTAATTAATCTATTTCACTTATCTACAAATACACTTTTTATCTTTTGGGAAAAACATGTCTATATTTATAATAAAAATATATATGTCAACCACTTTGGTGTAACATGTATTTCTTGAGTTTTAGGACTGATGGTTGCAAACGGTACACACTTTAAAAAAATATTTTGTGAAAATTTCTTTCTTCTTGATACATAAGTGTTGAATTAGATGTTAATTTCTGGAGCTGATTAATAATCAGCAGAAAAAAAAATTGATCTGATTGTGAATATAGACCCAAAATTTTAAAAGTCTTTTAGGGACTATTAATAAAATGATGGAGTTGAGCACGAGCAGACATGTGGGGGAAGCATTTAATGGAGCATGGCAAAATGCAGTGGGACGCCAAGTGATTATTCATCAATGCTGATCGTAAGGGTAGAGTTATTTTAGGCCTGGTCAACCCATTTGCCAGAACACATCCTATAGAACTAAGAGAAATCTTGATCACTTAAGCACAATGGACTTAAAAATCTTAGATGTGGATCTATGTGTGATCTACAGAATAATGATATATCTATTATATTACTAGATCCCATTTTCCTATAATTCTAAAATAATATTAAGGTGGGCTACACAAAAAAACTAAAATTTTCACTATGCATTACTAATAAATCGAAACTACGGTAAGTAGGGTACCAATGAATTGCAAAAAGAAAAGATGTGATACCCCTCACCCGTAATGAAATTGCCAGCGATCCTTGGCTTGGATAAAACCAATCTTGCTTGGTGGTAGCAATCGAGTGAAAGATAGGAAGAATTCAGTCATTTTTCGGATAAACATATGCAAAAGCTTTGAATAAAACAGGACATTCCCAGTACTGTGAAAATATGAGAGCTTATTCTAGGCGTCTCAAACTCATACATAATCGATGAGTAAGGATAAGCACTCATATTTTTACAGAATTTGGAGTATCCTTTTTTATCCAAATCTATAATAAAGTTTTTGCCTATTTTTTATCCGAAAAATGGCTGGATTCTTTCTATCTTTCACCAATCAATTGCACAAAATAAGAAATGGGAAAAAGGACAGGTTTTCCTTTGATTGGGTCATGGTTTCGTGTCCTATCCAAGCTGAATCTGACAGCGTAGGAGTCAGGGAGTCAGTGCTGCAAGGAGTTGTGTCTAATCTTTACTTAATTGGTGGGAACTTAGTTTGAGTGAGCATGAATTGGCAAATTATTTTGACCGAGGGGTAGAGCTGAATGAAAAGTTTTGCGCTGCCATGTTCTAGTATCATTCATAGCAGCTAGGTTTGGGCAGTCTACACATCTGAGGTTGGAATCCTTGAAATTCCAACCTAAACTAATCTGTCATTCAGTAGACCACCCAGTTCCATGACATTGCGGTACAAAGTACAACATGATGTCACATGAGGTCTAGTGGCTTCTCATTACAACATGGTATCATGACATTGCCAGGCCTAGTAAATGCCAAAGGCAACCCAAGATCTCAGGCCAAAGATGCCGGCCTTTGAAGTAATGACTGTCCTGTTCCAATTGCCATGGATTACTGGACTGGATGCCAGACAGGGCAGTGTTAATCTTTATGCTCAAGTCTTCTAAGTAAGCATTTCCTGTGCATCACAATAAGACCAGAAGGTAGAGAGTAACATGGACTAAGTAAGCAGCAAGGCAAAAAAGTGAAGGGATTGGTGAGGGTTGAATTTTTTAAAACTAGTCAAAGGTCTTTATTTTCTGGTCAACCTTTAAAGGTGTAGAAAAGCTTAGCTGCTTTCCTCTAAAATCAGAACCACAAATTGTGAGTGTTTTTGCTCCTCAACCACACTCCAATAAAGCAGAATTGATATATAAGACACAGCTCACCGTCAGGTTTCTTGAAGAACTCTCATTATTTTATGATTATGTTCATTTAAGCCAATGACGCCCTCCTGGTGAACTGCTCTACAAATCCCACCAATACTAGAAAATATTATTACCAATCGCTTCAAAGACCAAACAATACACCTAAAGTTCTTGCAAGCTTGGTCCTTGAAAGTCAGCGGAACCTCAACCGTATAGTCCTAGCTCAGTGTCAATACTAGATTGGTGGTTGATGGTTGACGATAGTCATCCTTATTTTAGTATCTAACTTTAAAGATTAGATAACCAAAGTATTTTGTGTTATACAGCTGATTTTGCATCCTGTACTTAAAAAATCATCAACACTGTGAAAAAAAAATAATCAAAAAACTGAAAGTTTCTATTAAAGTTTTTTTTAAGTGTAGTTTATACTAAGTAAACTTAGTTTGACCTGAATTTCATAAGACTACATACCGGTAAGTACATTTTGTTCAGCAGTGTGTGTAGACCATTGCCTGTCAACAAAAATAATGAAAAAAGATAAACCAAAAATGATATTTTTTTAAACTTTTCCTTGAAAGGCAAAACAAGCTGGTGTCAGAATATAGCACTATAAAGAGAATATATTTATATATATTATTTACAGTATATGTACATTTATCTTATATTGAATGCTTTTTTGTAAAACATAGAAAACATAAAAAGCAACCAGCGCCGCACATAATGTAAACTCATAAAGTGTACTATTAACACACAGGAAGCATAAATAAAAAAAAAATGACGAGAGTAAAACATGTTAAATACAAAACTTGTACAATAGGTATTTTGCCTTAAATAAAAAAATAAATAAAATCATTACATATGTATTTTCACATACGAGTTGTACAAACAATAAATTATTTTTTCTTTTTTCTTTGTTTTTTTTTCTTCAGTGCCGCATTGCAATCAAAGGAGAGTTACAGCCAAGCTGTAAGTTAGGATTCTTTAGGTAATTTTAGAATTTATATATTATAATTTTTCAACTTATTGAAAAAAATATATATAAGATGGAAGATATCATATAGGGACATTTTTTTTTTACTTGAAAAAATAAAATATGCTCTATATTTTTAGATTGCCAAATTAAAACTGTCAGAATATGTATTATTACATAAAAATAGAATATTTAGATAAAAAATAAAGCCTAATTTGTTATTTGGCCCTTTTTCTCCTGTTTGCCTTTTGTATATATTTTGTTCTTTCCTTTTTTTTTTTATTATTATTTTTACATATATTTTGCACAAAGTAACTGAAGGAAGCCCGATTGAAATTTGGTATTTGAGATGTTAACTTTTTTTTTTTCTGTTACCGACTATGAGGCTGCAGTCTTTTAATAAGCCTTTGGTAACTGAAAACCTCCAAATCTCACAAATCTCAGAACAATGTCCTTGTCATTGAGAAAAATGATACTGTCAAGGACACTTTATATAACGTTCCCTGCCAATCGTATACACTATGCATTGATCTTTTTCTCTCTTAGTACGTAATCAATATAGTTAGGATTAAGAAAGGTCTTTTAGCTTACTTTTTTTGTTATTGTTGTGATTGTTTTTGCTTTCTTTATGAGAACAAGAATCTAATTTTAATATATAAAATATATATATATATTCCCACATAGAAGAAAATGACTTTGGGTCAACCCTTTTTGTCTACATTCATGGCGCCTGTCGACTGTTAGAGCTATGCATTGGTTCACATTTCGCATGGGGAAGTCAACCTGAGTTGTGGCACCCTTTTGATGAGCCCCGTGTGGAACCTATTCCTTGATATCGTATGTGACTTTGCTAGAAGAAATGTCTTTGTAGTTTAGTTTTAATTGGTCAGGCAGCCAACAAATTTAGTTTTAGCATTAGAACAGTTGCGCAAATGAAAATACCATATTACCAAATTGGTAAACATGGAAAATGTATGATAGAAGAAATTCTGAATTTAATAAACAAAAGTAATTTTTTTTTACTTTTATGCTCTCCATCAATATGCCTCTCGAAGTAACTGGTAGCACCTTGTAGTATTTGTAAGAACATTATATGGAGAAATACACTCTCTGTAAGATCATCTTATCTCAGGATTTTGGGTTAATCTTAGTTAGAGTCAACTGGACGCCTTATTCAAAAATCTACTACTTATCTGCTCTCGGGAAACTATAGGGTTTCCCTTTTTTTACTTTTTTTTTTTAACTACCTCTTGCCCTGTTTACACAGAATATTAATCTTTGCATAGAAGAAACACCTCCTCCAGGTGAAGGTAAAGTCAGATAACCAGACACCACTTTGAACTATTTTATCCGAAACCTAAACTTTCAATGCCCTTGAATTTTTTCATTTTGGCCAAAATGCATACCGGTACCTTACATTTCGGTGGGTTGTTCTGATTTGTAAACAAAGGTCATTGAAATATCACACTTTCTAAAATAAAATGTTGATTCGTCAGAAAACAAATGTTGAAAGTTACAATATCAGGCTGATAATCACCAGCAAACAGTTTTTTTTTGTTTGTTTCCAGTAAATATCCACAGCTGTTTTTGAAATATTTGAAGACAAGTAGCTGTAGATCTACTTTGGTCAATCACTGTCCGAGTGATATATAAAGTGACACATCTAAGGACACGTATGTACAATACACCACAAATATAACCTACGACATGCCGTCCACAAGTTTAGTTTTGCAGATTTTTCCTGAAGACTTTCATCTTGAGAGGTAGGTGATGCAAACAAGACGTTAATGAAGCCAGCATCCAACCCATCACCTACAAAAATCTGATTTATTAAGGAACTCCCTTTCCACCTTTTAAGGTTGGTTGCAGAGCCCATGTCACAAAGAGTATCTTCATGGAGGCCCAAATTTGGTACAGCCCTTAAGTTATTTTGGTTGAGCTCAAACCGAAACCTTAACCAACTTTGACGTGCTAGATCTACGTTTACACAGCAAAAACTGTGTCGTTGGAGATGATGTCCATCCTTTGGCTAACATTTTTTCAGTAAGCATTGTTTAAAAGCTGAGGGTCTTTGAGAAAGTAGACATCCTTTAGCTAATTTTCCTAGTCCATCTTGGCACTGAACAGTTCTGGTGTGCCATCCAGTGTCACATGTTCTAGAGCATGATAACCAAGGACCAGTCACCCACTGAGGTTGAGAACTTTGAGGAACTACATTATTGTTTATGCTGTTTGTAGAAGAAGCTTGTTTTGATGGGACAAAGAAACTATAACGAACATCAATTGGTCTACTAATATCTGTAGCAAGAATCTGTATAATTAAAACTTCCTTTATAGCGGAATGCCCCATACTGTGAAATGAATCCTCGGCATGGCTCCAGCCACTGTAGTTCATGGCAAAGCCATTCATTTCAATAATGTTTTCTGAAGTGGATATCATATATTTTCCATTAATGATGTAGTCCCCAGTCTTCTTCTTTAATGCTAGGTAAGCAGTAAATTTAGTCTGGTCTTTGGCCTTGTACTGTTTCACTTTTATATGGGTTGCTCCTTCTGGAATCTTAACAATATCTGTGTAGCCTTTGCTGTAAAACAAATTAGAATAATAACAAATTAGAATAATAAATATACTATATATAATTGAAAAACAATAGAAACAAACCATAAAATATAGAAGTTAGCCAAAACTACTGGATACTGGCTGAGGAACATAACATTTGACTTTTCATTTAGTTCATACTATAGCAAAGAATCAGAACATTAAAGGGACTCTGTCACCTGAATTTGGAGGGAACAATTTTCAGCCATAGGGGCATAAGATTGCCTTGTGCAGGCATGTACTACGGAGGACAGAGAATGAACTTCAATCCAATATTGCAGCCAGCATGCAGCCAGCGGGTAAGGAAAGGGTGAATCAAACACCCGAAAACCCCGCCCATATGGCTGAAAATTGTTCCCTCCAAATTCAGATGAATGAGTCCCTTTAACATCCATTCTGGATTCTGCTTTTGCCGCTAAGAGGCGCCACGTCTTTGTTGTGGGTGATGCTTGACAACATCAATCCTATTTTATTCCTGGGACTTTAGGCTCTGGCCAGTCCAGAAGCTTTGGGGTTAACTCTGTTAGTTTGGATTTCTTCCTGTTGTCAGAACTGGGTGGGGCTTCTCACTAAATAAACCTGAGCATCAGTTCCCACTGCCAGTCAATGTTTGTGTTACCTGGTTTACCTGTGTTCTGTATTCTGTACATCTGTTGTTACATTCTGATTTTTCCTGTTTCCTGACCTCAACTAGTTTATTGGCGTTTCTCCTGCCTAATGATTTTGTAACTACCGTTAGTCCTGGTTCTGACCCAACTACCTGACTATCCTTGATGCCAACTTGAGCCACTTTACAGTAGCTAACTCTGTGGCCCCATCCCAGGGACCCCTGTGTAAATCTACAGTCCATCCCTGTACATAGGTTAAAGGGTGAAGGCTAGAGCAACACCTGATGTCAAGCCTATTTGTGGTCCATTTTTGAGCTGCCAGGTGACCACGAACAGTGGTAGGGAATCAACTATTTGGTATTCACTATACATCACTGGAATCTACATCATGCTGCACTCAGATGAGATAGCAAAAACCTAGTGACAGATTCCATTCAAAAGACTATGAGGTTGCCAGAACCAACACCAACCATACACCCACATACGACTGCATTGTCATGTTTCTCTCTTTATTGATGTTGCATCTTTCTCAACTGTAGATGTGCCGATGCATCGCGTGGTTCTCCACTGAATACATTGCGATCATTCCTTAATAATCTCTATTTTTAATAATCTTTATTTTTATATAGCGCTAACATATTCCGCAGCGCTTTACAGTTTGCACACATTATCATCACTGTCCTCAATGAGGCTCACAATCTAAATTCCCTATCAGTATGTATTTGGAATGTGGGAGGAAACCGGAGTGCCCGGAATAAACCCACGCAAACACGAGAAGAACATACAAACTACTTGCAGATGTTGTCCAAGGTGGGATTAGAACCCAGGACTCCAGTGCTGCAGTGCTATCCACTAAGCCACTGTGATTCCTTACTGATCTTGTTGTTTATATTGTGGTCATACCGTGTCATCATAATCTTTTGTTAACTGAGTCAATTTCGCTGACAATCTAGTAGTATCTGGGCGGATTTGCAGTCTTTTTAGTGCAACCACCGCAAGACATCTATTGTTGTACACCTCAAGCCATCCATAACACCAGATCCTCTTTATGTTTATTTTTTGGATGGTCTGTTTTATATAAAAAATAAAAAAAAATTAAAATTTTGTTTCTACAGTTCCTATGAAGTCCAATGAGCCTCTAAGGTTACCAGTTTTGATGAAAAATCTACCTAGTTCCTGTGAATTGCAGACTACGAGCAAACACTGATCTTCCGGTCATACTCCGTCCTTGAGTACCTTCTTCTTGACTACCTAGATTTTACACCTTATCATCAAGTAGGGTATAAATAGAGGTAAACATGGCGGCACCAAGAAGCTGTGCAAGGCAAACTTGTAGCCATGGAGAAATATAATTCTCATATAAGCTGTATATAACTCCACAGGAGGAATTACAAAAATAATGGTGGTGAATACTTATTAGGTCCTATACAAAAATTGAATTAATTTTCAGGGTCCCCTGTAATGCAATAAAAATCTATATTTTACCATGTATGAAAATAAATATCGAAATAAACAAATACAAGCCAAGTGCCTAAGAGCACAATATATCTACCAAAGAAAACAAATCACAATTTCCTCCCTGGAGACTTTGCTAAAAATGATTCGTTGACTTCATTTTTTTTTTTTTCAAGACGCATTAACTTCCCGTTGAGGATCCCGCTGTTTAACTCAATTCCAGTGTAACAAGAAAATGTTTTGTATTTCCATGCTGGATGAGATAATCTGCTGTCACTTGCAGAATATCACTTGTGTTTCTACACGACTGGTACCAGGATTTGTAGAAGAACGTTCACGATGAATCTACGTTGAAGCTTTTAGCGTATGGGCCACAGTGTCGAATTTGCCATCCTCCGGATTTTATCGAGTGGCTGATTTAACTTATGAAAGCTTTTGGTAGAAAAGGAATGCTTTTAGCAGCAGTCTTTGAATTTTATAGTAAGGGCAACTTCTGAATTATAGATCTGCTTCGTTCCAATTTTAGATGTATGTTTGAGGTTTTTCGCAGTCATAAATCATTTCTTATAGAAAACAATTTAAAATCCTGATTCGGATTTAATATACAGCAGATGGACAAAACCAAACCTCAAAATTAGCTCCATAAGTTGCTTTATTCCAATAGTCAAACAGTATTACCTAATCTGTGCAATATCTAAAGGATTGGATAAGTTTTAATATAATGGTGCTGAGCAGCAGTATCAGGCATAACCCCGTTTGTCGATGGACAGTACTAAAGATGAGGAGGCTATTTATGTGAAAGTTTATCATTCCCCCAACTAGACATCTCTTTTCCAGGCAAAATAAATTAAATTCTTTACAGATTTCCTTATAAATAAGATTTTCCATGTTATTTTCATTCCTTTTTTGTATCTTTTCTAACTCCAGTGCCTCCACAATTGAACTGGCACTGTCCAGGGGAGTCTGAGGCCAATTTTAATATATGATAATATCCTGCTGACTTTAGCAGCAGCTGATTGACATTACATGCTGTTATGTAATCTAATATCTAGAAAGAACACCCAGATCCTTCTTTACAAGTGATTCTCCTAGTTTTGCTCCCCCCCAAACATATTGTGCTATCAGGTTATTAGTGCCTAGATGCATGATTTTACATTTATCCACATTGAACCTCATCTGCCAAATACAGTTAGGTCCATATATATTTGGACAGAGACAACATTTTTCTAATTTTGGTTATAGACATTACCACAATGAATTTTAAACAAAACAATTCAGATGCAGTTGAAGTTCAGACTTTCAGCTTTCATTTGAGGGTATCCACATTAAAATTGGATGAAGGGTTTAGGAGTTTCAGCTCCTTAACATGTGCCACCCTGTTTTTAAAGGGACCAAAAGTAATTGGACAGATTAAATAATTTAAAATAAAATGTTCATTTTTAGTACTTGGTTAAAAACCCTTTGTTGGCAATGACTGCCTGAAGTCTTGAACTCATGGACATCACCAGATGCTGTGTTTCCTCCCTTTTGATGCTCTGCCAGGCCTTCACTGCAGTGGTTTTCAGTTGCTGTTTGTTTGTGGCCTTTCTGTCTGAAGTTTAGTCTTTAACAAGTGAAATGCATGCTCAATTGGGCTGAGATCAGGTGACTGACTTGGCCATTCAAGAATATTCCACTTCTTTGCTTTAATTAACTCCTGGGTTGCTTTGGCTTTATGTTTTGGGTCATTGTCCATCTGTAGTATGAAACGACGACCAATCAGTTTGGCTGCATTTGGCTGGATCTGAGCACACAGTATGGCGGCTCTGAATACCTCAGAATTCATTCGGCTGCTTCTGTCCTGTGTCATATCATCAATAAACACTAGTGACCCAGTGCCACTGGCAGCCATGCATGCCCAAGCCATCACACTGCCTCCGCCGTGTTTTACAGATGATGTGGTATGCTTTGGATCATGAGCTGTACCACGCCTTCGCCATACTTTTCTCTTGCCATCATTCTGGTAGAGGTTGATCTTGGTTTCATCTGTCCAAAGAATGTTCTTCCAGAACTGTGCTGGCTTTTTTAGATATTTTTTTAGCAAAGTCCAGTCTAGCCTTTTGATTCTTGATGCTTATGAGTGGCTGCACCGTGCAGTGAACCCTCTGTATTTACTTTCATGCAGTCTTCTCTTTATGGTAGATTTGGATATTGATACGCCTACCTCCTGGAGAGTGTTGGTCACTTGGTTGGCTGTTGTGAAGGGGTTTCTCTTCACCATGGAGATTATTCTGCGATCATCCACCACCGTTGTCTTCCGTGGGCGTCCAGGTCTTTTTGCATTGATGAGTTCACCAGTGCTTTCTTTCTTTCTCAGGATGTACCAAACTGTAGATTTTGCCACTCCTAATATTGTAGCAATTTCTCGGATGTTTTTTTTTCTGTTTTCGCAGCTTAAGGATGGCTTGTTTCACATGCATGGAGTGCTCCTTTGACCGCATGTTTACTTCACAGCAAAACCTTCCAAATGCTGCACCACACCTCAAATCAACTCCAGGCCTTTTATCTGTTTAATTGACAATGACATAAAGAAGGGATTGCCCAAACCTGTCCATGAAATAGCCTTGGAGTCAATTGTCCAATTACGTTTGGTCCCTTTAAAAACAGGGTGGCACATGTTAAGTAGCTGAAACTCCTTAACCCTTCATCCAATTTTAATGTGGATACCCTCAAATGAAAGCTGAAAGTCTGAACTTCAACTGCATCTGAATTGTTTTGTTTAAAATTCATTGTGGTAATGTCTATAACCAAAATTAGAAAAATGTTGTCTCTGTCCAAATATATATGGACCTAACTGTATATGTCCAAACTCCAAGTCAGCCTGTAGCTTATGGACATTCTCCATAGACTGCACTGAACTACGTAATTTGGTGTCATCTGCAAAAACAGACACAACAATATTACTCCTATCTTCTAATTCATTAATACATAAGTTAAATTATCGTGAACCCAACACTGAACATTGGTATTCACCATTTATAAAGGGAGAACATTTAGAATATTAGTAATTCACCACAACTATCGGGGTACGGTTTTTAAGCGAGTTTTCATTTTATTTTTTAAATAAAGTATGTTAGCGGTTACCTATAGTTACTAAAATTGCATTAAGTTTTGGTCGGCAATCTTCATTCATTCATTTTAAGACCCTCTGATATGCAGTTTGCAACCTGAACCAACTTTCAGTCTTAACTATTGTAGGAGTGCCTCTCTCAGTAATATAGGCTGGATGTGTCCCTCTCAGTAATATAGGCTGGATGTGTCCCTCTCAGTAATAAAGGCTGCATGTGTCTCTCTCATTATTATAGGCTGGATGTGTATCTGTCATTAATATAGGCTGGATGTGTATCTGTCATTAATATAGGCTGGATGTGTCTCCCTCATTAATATAGGCTGGATGTGTCTCTCTCATTATTATAGGCTGGATGTGTCTCTCTCATTATTATAGGCTGGATGTGTCTCTGTCATTAATATAGGCTGGATGTGCATCTCAGTAATATAAGCTGGATGTGTCTCTCCCATTAATATAGGCTGGATGTGCCTCTCTCAGTAATAAAGGCTGGATGTGTGTCTCAGTAATATAGGTTGGATGTGTCTCTCTCATCAATATAGGCTGCATGTGTCTCTCTCAGTAATATAGGCTGGATGTGTCTCTCTCAATAAAATTGGCTGGATGTGTCTCTCTCATTAATATAGGCTGGATGTGTCTCTCTCAGTAATGTAAGCTGGATGTGTCTCTCTCAGTAATATAGGTTGGATGTGCCTCTCTCAGTAAAATAGGCTGAATGTGTCTCTCTAAGTAATATAGGCTGGATGTTTCTCTCTCAGTAATATAGGCTGGATATTTCTCTCTCAGTAATATAGGCTGGATGTGTGTCTCAGTAATATAGGCTGGATGTGTCTCACTCATCAATATAGGCTGGATGTTTCTCTCTCAGTAATATAGGCTCGATGTGTGTCTCTCATCAATATAGGCTGCATGTGTGTCTCTCAGTAATATAGGCTGTATGTGTCTCTCTCAGTAATATAGGCTGGATGTGTCTCTCATTAATATAGGCTGATGTGTCTCTCTCAGTAATGTAAGCTGGATGTGTCTCTCAGTAATATAGGCTGGATGTGCCTCTCAGTAAAACAGGCTGGATGTGTCTCTCTAAGTAATATAGGCTGGATGTTTCTCTCTCAGTAATATAGGCTCGATGTGCCTCTCTCAGTAATATAGGATGGATGTGTCTCTCAGTAATATAGGCAGGATGTGTCTCTCTCAGTAATATAGGCTGGATATGTCTCTCAGTAATATAGGCTGGGTGTGTCTCTCAGTAATATAGGCTGGGTGTGTCTCTCAGTAGTATAGGCTGGATTTGTCTCATTAATATAGGCTGGATGTGTCTCTCTGAGTAATGTAGGCTGGATGTGAGGTATGTCTGTATCTAGTCTTCACTTGCTTTTGTGTACCAGCATTCTGCACTTATTTCCTCTTCTTCTACAACCTGTTTTGTCTGCCTTCCAAGATACTTTCTCCCCTCTCCACTGCAAACCTGTATATAACCCTCTACCTCCTACTATCACTAACACAGAGAAAGGAGGGGAAAACAAAGAGTTATGAGGAACAGAAGCAAGAGCTGTGATGAATCTGTAACATTTTTGCAAAGCACTGAGCTACATAAAGGTCTGTGGAAATTTTTAATGAAGACTATTTAGAAAGTTGCCTAATTTTGCATTTAGGAAGTAAATGAGCAATAAAAGCAATCTGTTCAAAGGTGCAAATGCTAGATACTGTTTAAGTTTTGATCATCTTTGATATTACTAGGTCAGTCATTTATTACAGTGATGAAGCTCATGAATGCTTCCAGTAATGTGTTTTAATGTTTAGACGATAATCCCGCTAGGGTTACACAAGTTGCTGTTTTATCTCCACCAAAATTACTCTAGTCCTGCCGGGAACAACGACTCAGATTCTTTTCTCATTAAAATATTACATATGGCGGTAAGCATTTTGCAGTTTTAATACTGTATTAATGTAATTTTTGAGGCACCCACTTTCTGGGAACTGTTGTGTTAGTCCAAATATAAATACAGAGAGTAAACCTGAATAATCACATCTCAAAACACACAGAGAATCATTCTATTAGGAAATTAGAAAGCTAATATAGAAGATGGTAGAGAGCCAGAATTTAGAGTTGCTAACAAGAGCATCAATTAATGAATGCATCCTCAGCTCTTCGCACAAAAGCACAAGCTTACGTGAGAAGACACGAGAATAAGAGCAGTAGATGCTCTAAGGAGCAAGGTTGGGGGCAGAGTCGTCATATGCCATGGGTGCTAGATACCTTGGGATGTGTCAGCTAATCACTCTGCCTTGGCCAGGGCATTAAAGTACTGGATAACAATGGGGAACTGGAGTGATGCAACAATATTAACTCTGTCCTGGTCCAGCATCTGGTCTAGCCTTAGGCCAGCTGGAATAGGACAGTCTTCTTTTCTCAATCTGGAATCTATGACCTGTCATTCTGGGTGCATCTCATGCTTACCGGGCCCCCAATATCATAATGTTGACTGAGGCGCCATGCACAAGGCTTCATGCAACATCATGAAACACATTGCACCACTACATCAAGGTGTCATAAGTAGAGTTGAGCGAATTTGTTCAAATTCGGTTCCGAATACGATCGGCAGCGAATATTGTTTTTGCAATATTCCTCAAACACAGCCGAACATCATTAGAGTCAATGGGAGCAGAAATTACTGAATATGTTTGGAAACGATCAACAAAAATACATTCGGCACGAACAGGGAACAAACATGGCACGAATATGGCACATTCAGATTCGGCGACCGAATCAGAACAAATTCACTCAACTCTAGTCATAAGGTCAGAGTAAGACAAAGTTCTTCAGCTCACTACTTCAAGGTAACAAAAATAGCTTGTTCGGTGCAGGGCACAGGCAAGGGTATGTGCTGCTTCTCAGGATGTGAAAAAAGTAAAATAGATAAATCCAATATCCGCAATTAAAATAGTATAAAAGAAAAGATTTTTTGGATAACTCTAGAATCTCAAAAATGAAAAAATGAAAAATAACACTTTTCCAACGCATTTCAAACCCATACAGGGCCTTAGTCATAGCTATGATCAAGGGCCCTTGTGGACTTGAAACACATAGACCCCAGTATGCCCTGGTCCAAAAATGCTGGACACAAAAGTGAAAACTACCCTGTTCTGGTTGTCATGGAGGACCAAACTGAATGCAGGACCAGGGCTGCACCAAGATGTTTACAGGGATCTAGAGTGTAGAGATCTACATGGATCCACATAAAGTTTTAAAACCTGAATTAAAGGGTTCTTCTAGGTCTTCTGACTCTAACAAGCAATGATTATTTTGATTGTTTGCTGCATACAGTGTTATACCTCCTGACGAAGCTGCTGTTGCAGTGAAACGCGCGTTGAGGTGCGCCCAGTCGGATACGGTCCCCCCCTCCCTGGTTCAACATGACTACAGGTAACTTCTTATCCCAGCTGCTGTTTATGGTTTAGCTGCTGACAATGGGGTTCATTATAAGATGTTTCAGTATTGTACATAGTAGTGGTCATGGTTGTATTAGGGATCTAGTATTTTAGTGGCAGTACTAGTGAGTTAGCAATTTGCTATGGCCATTTCATGTCACGGTTATCTGCCATCTAATTTGTGATGGTGAATAGGGGTCCGCTTTAGACTGGAGCTTCTGTTTGTTTGATCCGATTACTATTTATGTCTCACCAGTATGTGTTTTATATGTATTTTAGATACTGTGCAATAAAGTTTGTGATTTTTTAACTTTACTCTATGATCCAGAGTCTTTATAGTTCTCTATCGGTATGTAGTATTTATTTGTGAAGGGATCCAATTATTAGATATGAGGTTATTTTGTTTTGCAGTTGGTGGTGACAGTGCCTGGTACTGAAGCGCATTGCAATAAATAGGACTGAACTAGAGTACCAGGCATAGACACTTTGCTGATTGACTGAGATGCTGGGGATTGAACGTCTGCATCTGCAGATCTAATATTCATGGTATATTCTAAAGCCCTAAAAAATCGGAATCCCGCAGAATGGGCTTGATAATTTTTAACAGGATACATGTCATCAATGCAAACCTGGTAAGGGAAATTAAATTAGCAATCAGCATCAATTTATAATTAGACAAAAAAATTAAACTATCATCTTATTGGTCGCTACAACAGATGGACGAGCCCAAACTTACCAGTTCGGCATTCATTCCAGATAGTTACTGTCTAATGCTAAACGCCGAACACGGACTTTCCCCAGAAGTCCATACGAATGTTCGGAGTTCAGGGATAAGAGAGAAACAGAGAGGGAGAGAGAGACTTTTTTTTACTTTACCAGTTTAGGAAACCTTTATTTTCAATAGGGTTCGGATTGTGGTTGAACTTTGGGTACTGTTCGGGAACCTAACTTTGAAACAAAGTTAGGATTGGGAAACAGAACCTGAACTTCCGCTGGTCCGCACATCCCTAGTCGCTACTGATCCAATTTTCCCTTTACAGTAGCCTATTGGATTTAAGAAAATTTGGGGCTTTATGAGGTAAACGAGACTGATTTCTTTTTAATCTGCGTCACTCTTGTCTATGGGTTGTGTTTAGTATTGCAGCTTAGTGACCATACACGCCAACTGAGCTAAACTGCAAAGCCGGGACCTTCCCAAAATTTCACTAATAAACTTTCATCTATAGAGCTAACTTAAAAGAGACGATAATCAGGAGTGAGTGTATGTATGAAAGCTGCTTCCCAATTCAGCCCATCTAATTGAGCTTGTGAGATGAAAAACCATTGTTATCGACAGTACATCAAGCTATATAAAGAGGTAATGTGCTGCCAAATAACATGATATTCTGTGCACACAGAAAACGATCATATTATCGATAGCCTGTGGAAACAAGACCACCAATCGGCCATTGTTGGGTCAGGTACATGGGCCATAAGTCAACGCTCCAAGAATTATAACTAGTACCTGGGGCCATATATTATGAGCTATCCTGCGCAGCCCATGCATTACACATAACACAGCTTTACAAAAAGTGTTACTTTAAGAGATGGGAAAAAGAAACTGAAAAAAAGATCGAGGGTGGCAGTAAGTGTAAATCGCGTTCTGACGTTTGGGATTCTAGTCTGAAAATAACATATTTTTTCTTCCATATCCCAGCAGCCAAGTGTTTGAAGCAAGAATTATTTTTTGGGCATTATGCCTTAAAAACAGCATTTCCCGTGTTCACTAGAAGCCAATATCTTTAATTACATTTCCACCAGCTCAAGATTTCCCAAAATAGTCTACATGCCATCAACTAACGTAGAAATTCTTTTCCGGCTTAGAAAATCCAATGTGCCTATTGATGTACAGTCTTCACATTGCCTGTGCTGCACAGCAGAGCACATAGATGAACGTTACTCTATGCAAATACCAACTATTTGCATAATTTTATATTTGCGCGCAGTAGGGAAGTTTTATCAAGAGCTGTTCAGGGAAAAAGTAATGTAGTTACTTTTAGTCAACAATAATTGCTTCTTTCATTTTCGGAAGGGCCTCTGAAAAATTAATCCTTGGGTGCTATGGGAAAACGCTCCATTTTTCAACTGCACCCATTTTTTTACAGCCCTCTACCTATCATCACTGTGATCTTATTTAATGGGAGTGTCACGATACCCGGGTATTAATTCTGCAGGGGAAACTGCACCCAGCAGCAACTGAGCTAGCCCAGACACCGGGTAACTAACATGATCACCAACGGGACCTTCCACATGTGACAGAGTGATCAGGTAAAGCAACAGGACCTTAGATCATGTGACAGAGTGGGAGGCGGTCAGGGGGTGGAGCCAGATGCCGGGAAACAGAGAAGGAACAAGCATACAAGAATAGTAGAACAAGCAGAGGACATAGCCAGGAGATTACAAGATACCAACAGGGAGAGTCAGGGAATAGTCAGAAGCCAAGCCAGGGGTCAATAATCCAGGAAAATGAATAAAGCACGTGACAGCAAGACACTAAGCAAGCCAGCACACACTTCATAGGTCAAGCATACAGACTGCAGAAAAACCTATAGCTGACAAGGATACCAGGTTAGGAGCGAGTGTAAATAGCCCTCCCATCTTGAAAGAGAGGCTAACAACATTAACCCTGAGAGAACAGGACATTAACCTTGTTCTAATCATGACAGGGAGCCTATCACCAGGATCTGACCACCCAAAAGTCTATACTGATGCAATAAACATGGTGCCCCTCCAAACCTTAGTAGTTTCTAAACAACCTCCTGTCCCTAGCCAATCTTTGTCCAAATTTTTCATACTTAGTACATTAATTAGGTGAAAAAAATCCATTGGGTAATGAACAGTTGAGAAGAGTCCAGCGTATCCATGAGTTAAACCACTTATCCTATGGCTTGATTGACAGTCCATCTGATATCTTATGCATCAATGAAATTCTGCAACTAGGCCAACTAGGCATATGTATGCAGAAGCAAGCCTTTTTTCCACTGTCTAAAATCACAGTTGTTTAATGTAAGTGCACCATAAGTGGTGGAGCATGTGCATCATAAGTGATTGCCTGCTTTCAGTGCATGCGTAACACCACTGTGAAGCCAGACCAGAGGAAAGAGCTTGATTTTATATTTGTGCATTAAAAATGCATTCAAAAAGCCATTGTGGTGCTGGATTTCAAACAAGATTCGATAGATGTTGATTTAGATATGGAGAAAGGAGACAAGCGCCCTGGTGACATAATCCTTCTAATTATCATTCCGGGTGGGAATAGTTTATATATGGATTATGACCCCTGGATGAAGGTATTGCAGCGAAACACACGTCAGGGCTACCATCATTCCAGCAGTAGTGGACAGTTATGGGTATGTGTGTAAGTTGATTTACTACCAATGTTGGTTCTACTTTGTACATTTAGTTCACAGGCCTAATACAGTACGTCATGAGACTGTGTAAGCCTCATTATGTGTCCTCTCCTGTTGTTTGCAATTTGTCTCTTCAGAGAGGATCATATTTCCCAGAGGAGCATTGTAAGGCTTAAGAGTCTCCTCACACTGGCATGTCAGGCTTGACATGCCGCTCTCCTCTCCGCAAGAATAAACGTTACCCCTTGGATCTCCTGTTGTTTGTGATGCCTATTTTTACTGTTGTACTTATGCTTAAACAATGACTGTTAACAATGACATTAATTATTGTTTTTGGCTTATTACCATTTCTCTTTTTTCTGCTTTCTTGTGTTCACTTTTACTGATTTGTTCTATACTTTGTTCCTCATTCTATACCCGTAACTATTTGTCACAAGACCTTATACTATATTCTATGGGACATTTTTTCCCAGTGGATCTATTTGAGTGATACTTTTGGATTATGCAGGTTTTATAAAAATAGAACAATAATTGTTCTAAAACTCAAAGAAACTGAAATCAGATCATTTGATGTGGTTTTATGCTGATGCCTTTATCAAATGTTTGGGAGGTTTTACGTTCTAACATACTATGACAATGGTAAAACTAAATAACTAGCTTTCAAACTCCAAAGAAATGTTGACATTTCTGGGTAAAGAAGG
This sequence comes from Ranitomeya variabilis, assembly GCF_051348905.1. Classification (NCBI taxonomy): domain Eukaryota; kingdom Metazoa; phylum Chordata; class Amphibia; order Anura; family Dendrobatidae; genus Ranitomeya; species Ranitomeya variabilis. Next base: position 41,671,618 of record NC_135234.1, on the reverse strand, counting down.
TGACCATAAATAACACTGGTCAATGGCCTTAATAAAAACCTAAACACTAGAGACTAAAGATCTACTGCTACATCCTAATCATTATTTGGTTTATTTTCTCTGTTCTGGATAATGTCAGGCAGGTAGCGGTAAAGCTAGTTGAAGATGTAATTCATAGCAAATTCTTAATGTCAACCAAGGTAAAGCATAGCTAATTTATGTGAACTCTATTTTAAGTTGAAAGAGTATGTCCATTTTTTAGCGGCCTTCGCCTGTATGTAACCCTCAATCAGTCACTTGGATTGGCTAATAATTTTCAGCAAGGCCAGTTACGTAAGGTCAAGAGCTGATTGATTCAAGGCTACTGAGTTCCAGCGCTGTAAACTGAGCTCATGGTATTTAGTGGCAAATGCTAAATACATTGAGGGAAACTAAAAATATAATATAATTATATATGGGGTGACAGACTTTCTTTGTACATTTTTTATACCACAGATTGCAATGAGAGAATATGAGCCTATTGTTTTCTTTAATGGGAATTTGTCACCCACCGGGACGTATGTGACCTATTAATATGGGCATACAGGTAATAGAAATGTTCCACTAGTCCTACCTGTATGCCTCATGTTAACGGTCTTGTTGAGAAATCTTATATTGTTTCCTTATGTTAATGATTTTTTCTAGGCTAGTGCCTAGAAGAAATCCCTGCTTCCTGTCTTCATTGTAATACTACCTCCCTCCCATGCACGTCAGTTGTAGCGCCAGAATCCTGCTACTGCACCCTGCACTCCCTCGAAAATCTATACCTCTTACTCCCTTCTGTGGGCACTGCATTCAGGGTTCTTCAGTGCAGACGCTGGCGACTTCCACTCCAGTGGTGTGCCCTCCGATAAAGTGCTCTCCCCACTTCCTCCCTGCATAATCTTCACTATGTACACTTGGTTCCTAGCAAGGACTATGCAGGGAGGAAGTGGGGAAAGAACCTTATCGGAGCGGACACCGGAGGTCACAGTGACTTGCCGGCGTTTGCGGAGAAGATCCCTGAATACAGTAACCATAGAAGGGAGGAAGAGGTATGGATATTTGAGAGAGTGCAGGACGCATGTGCTGGATTCGGACTCCACAACTGAAGTGCATGGGAGGGGGGTAGCATTATAATGAAGACAGGAGGCAGGGATTTCTTCCACGCACCGCATGCCCCGGAGCCTGGAACAAATCATTAACATATAGAAAGAATATAACATTTCTCAACAACAAGATCATTAATATGAGGCAGTGTAACATTTCTATTACCTGTATGCCCATATTAATAGGTCATATACGTCCAGGGGGGGACAGATTCCCTTTTAAAAGGTTTCTTAGTATTCAAGTTTGTTTTTTTAACCCAGAAGCATTATAAAATTAGTTTTACCCACCTTCCTCCTCCCCGTTGCTGCTGCTCACAGTGATTTCAGCTGTGATGTCATGACTATAGCGCATGTTACCACTGCAGTCAATCACTAAGATCAGCTGCTCATGCTCATCTACTTCAGCAGCGCTGCTGAGTTGAGGACTGTGGACAGCCAGCTCTACAGAAAGATGAATAACACTGATTTTATGGTGCAATCCTAGGTACTGAAGAAGCTTGAAATTGGAAATCCACTTTAAGGTATAGAAAAATATGGCTCCTTTTTTCCATAAACGTTCATGGATTGTATCTCGTGTTACAACTTCTCTGGCACATTATGGATTTTATCTGCATAGCACAGATCCATAATACAGCAGTGTGTATTAAACCTTTTAGACAGATTCCAATCTAGTTCAATCCTATGAATGTGCCTGTCTAAACTTTTTCTCTCAGCTCCACATATCTTGAGATGGGGGAGTGACATAAGCAGCTTTGAAAAATGAAAAAAAAAATAGTTTTCAGATATTCTGCTGGGAGATGTTTATGGTGCATATGTTTATATGTGGTCATCTAGGGACTATGATGCCAATCACAGCCTGATTAGGGCTTTACTAGCCTGGCAAAATAATGTATTGAAGTCCTTGGCCCAAATTGGTGAAAGGTAAGGGTGGACACATCTGTACATCTGGCGGAACTCGAATCAAATGAAATTTTCACTTATCTCCAATTATGGTCACTGAATAGTTCCATGGTTCAGGGGAGCACACACCATTAGTGCAACCTATACAGAGGTTAGAGGCCCACTTCCACGTTAAAATGAGCAGTCGACTTTTGCCACAGACACATTATTCGACAGCAATGAGCCCATATACAGTATTGATCTTGTACAAAGGCCTTCTTCTGTGTCCGCCCCTGCCATTGCTATATATCATTTCTATCATAACTTAGGCCTACAAAGTGTCTTCTTTGAGCACTTTTTGAAAGAAGGGTTATCTCCATTTCAATCATTTTTTTTTTCATAGGAAACTCCTCCTGATAACATAGCACTTCATGGTTAAGGAGGACGCTGCACCAGGTAGGAAGTTTTTGGGACGAAGTAGCAGCGATGGCTATAAGGAAACTAACCAAGGGAATTTATTAAATGCAATTGCTACAGGGCCCTTAAAGACAGAGGGCACAGCCATGGTTGGCCACATCCCTTTTGCTATTGGGTGGTGAGAACCTGTGACAACTTTCCTCTATATTGAGAATTCTATAATGGACCCAAGAGGGGAGAAAATGGAACGGAGGGAAAACAAATACCAAAATCCAGTGGGTGGCAAAATGAAGAATGATAAAGGGGGCTGATACTGATATTTGTCAGGGACCCTTCTCTCAGCATGAGAAGTAAGAAATGGAGAACTCGATCTACTAGTACTGGTTGTAAGATTGATGCTGGAAGCCATGGAAAATGTCATTTCAAAAGTATGGCTGGCCGCATCCCCATCCTTTCTGCTTTTGGGTTTTGAGAACCTGTGAGATCCTTTGCCTATATTGTTTACAAACTTGAGAATTGAGGAATGGACCCAAAGGCAAAGAAAATGGAAAGGAGGAAAAACAAGAACCAAATACCAGTGAGTGGCAAAATATACCATATAAATGAGAGCTCATTTTGATACTTGTCAGGGACACCTCTCTCACCATGAGAAGCAAGTAATGGAGATCAGGATCTACCAGTAGTGGATCCAAGATTGAAGTTGGAAGCAATTTCTATCTATCATTTGCTTAGTTCTTATATTAATGGAAATTTTTTATTGAAAAGTATGTAAATACGGTACCTAGATAATGGACACATTCTGTCTAGAGTTAAAAGAAAGATGTTACACAACTGCTTAAAACCTTTTTTACTTCTTAAATTCTTAGAATCGAGAGTTTTGAAACGGCGACATAAGTCCTACCTAATTATATCGCTTTATTGAGCTCTGTAACATTTAAATGACTCTTTGAAATGGGATAGATTGAGATCCAAAGTCATTTCAGCAAGTGCAAAGTGTTAGCAGTGCATGGAGTAAAGGCCAATTTGCAGGCTAAGAAATTCACTTTTCATTCACTCTAAAACTGTATTTTCTTTACATTAGAAGTACTCAGTCTTCCATCAGTATTTGTAGGAAGTAAAAGCCCCGGCAAATTCCGCGCCATTCATAGTTGAGTGAAGGGAGACGCTTTGCAAGATAAGGCTTCCTTATTGCGGTATCTTTCCAAGTTCCATTTTAATACCTTCAGTTTAGCTCCATTGCGTTGAGGATTTAGAGCGATGTCGATGGGTGGAACACATTAGATTAAAACCAACCTTTGCATTCTCGGGGCAATGTGTTGTGAAGATATCTATTAGCATAGTGCTGAATGTTTAAGAAGAACCATAAATGACTTCTAGTGGAGAAATTGTTAAAGGGGTTTTCAAAGAACAAATTGTTAACTCCATATGTTCCCACAGGTCTAAAATAGCAAACAGAGGTTTACTCATTGACCCCTTCTAGTCTGACGGCTCTCCTTGGAATTTGTTGATAGGCCGCTGCGGTGATATTGTAAATATAAAAGCATGTGACTGCTGCAGGCAATCGAGGAGCTAAGCATTCTAGTGTCGACCACCTCTGCATCGCAGCTGAGCTGTCACGGGTGTGTCAGAGGCTCTGTATCTGACTGCAGAAGGTCTCAGCAGTTTGCTTTGCAGACTTCATCCTGGCCCTTCTGACTCTAGGACCCAGTGGCAACTTTCCCAAGGCTCTAGTTGACATACCAGGACCAGGGTGTTTATAACTCCCAGCATGCTGCTGGGAGTGGCCGGTGATATTTCCATTTCCCACTGTTGAGGCTCGGAGCTAGGGTTGCTGGAGGATATCTGTGCTTCTTCTCTCAGTCTACTCAAGTTAAGTGTTCCCCTTGTTCATCTATCCTCTTCTGCCTTTAGTTGTAGTGGGGATTGACTAGTGTACACTCTGTCCTTTCCTATGCAGGGCTTGCTGCTAGGGTCAGGCAGGGATTAGGTATCCTGATCGGCAAGAGGTGCAGAACCTATATAGGGATGTTAGGGCAGACAGGGTGATGTTATATCTGCCTAGGGGCCTCCACGACCCCCTTCCTTAGTGTTGGGTTCCCTTCCCCTTATCCCTTCGTGTTGCACTTACTCTTTCCTACACTGTGCATGACATGAGCTCAGTGATTGTCTGCAATGGTTAAATGCACTATATTCGTCACATCAATATTACAGCCTAAAACAATGACCTGGAGCAATGGTGGAGAGCAGTGGTCAGTGAGTAAGCCTCTGTATGTATTTATAACCTGTTTGTAAAAACAAAATGTTCTTGGAAAATAAGTTATGAAGTTATTCTGACAGGCTGGAACCCGTTAGTGTCTAGAAATGATGACCTTGTGGTCTGTGACCTGGGCAAAACCAAACATCATACCTGAAATATAAAGGACTGCTGTACAGTAGTATACCCATAACTCTCTTATTATTATACCTAGGTCTTTGATTCAGAGAAGTGACCTTGGTAAAAGATAGTCAGGGATTTTTTTACGTCATTTTAGGGTCACTAAATCTAAAGGAGAAGTTTCCAATAAATGTTTAAAAAATGTATTGCTAAATGTCTCTACATATTTCATGTATATGACATTGTTCTAGACTTCCAGACTGTTGCAAGCCAAAATTACTTGCTTAAATGCCAACTTTCTTCATTCTCATGACATGTCTTACCCATAAACATTGGATAAATGTCAAACCCACCAATTATGGCATAATGGGCCAACTATCTAATTTTCCCTCAATGTTCTAATTTTCCCTCAATGGCAGAAGATTGGGCATGTTGAATTTCAACATGTCTGAGCTTTTGTTCTCAAAGGAAATAAGCCCATGCCTTACTCTCATGTCCCTATTGGAAACACAGGAACTTTGAGGCAATTTTACCACGTTTGGAGAGTATTACACACAGGTCCATTTCTACTTAGAACCTATGTGGAAGAATTCTTAATCTCTTAACAACCACCATATTGTTGTTTTTTTAAAGCCGCCGTTAAGGTTACTTCTTGTGAAACAATGCCTGGTGCTTTGGAAGAAGTTTGAGACACTGTGCTCTACACAATCCTGATGTCCAGACTGCCTTGACATCGGCATTAAGTAATGATCAAGACACCAATCAACCCCTTAGATGCCCTGGACAATAAAGAACATAGCGTATAAGGTGTTGCCTGTGGTTTATCTGTTAAATGGTTATGGATTAAGGCTGTGTTCAACTGAGCATTTTTGCTTAGTTTTTGGGGTAGAAATTCTCCAAAATCCACATAAGAAAACTCAAAACTCCTCAAAAACTTGGAAGTTTCTGCTAAAAAAAAAATTGGCAAAAAGACTCAATGTGAACACACTCTAACAGATTGATTCCCCATCCCTTTGTTAAAACATGCAAGAGTCCAATACTTTCTTATATCTTCTGGGGATCTGGAAAAGAACTCAGTGTCTGCCATAGGTATCAGCAGGATGACCTAAAAGATTGCTGCATTAACAAGTAATAACGCTTTGAAATATAATTTATTTCAAAACACTATAAAATAAATCACATGATTGCAGCTACAATAAAAATGTTTATATAAGTTTAATAAACATTAAAAAAAAAGGTCCCCCTAAAAAAGCTGAATAAAATAATACTAAAAATACAGGGGCACGTTTAAAACAGTATAAACAAACTGCACATGACAGCAAATAATAAAATTAAAATAAAAAATCTACACAGTTGTTACTTGCGCAATCGTATCGATTGACCCGTATTATTTTACCCCATTGTAAAATTACTGGAGGAAATAATATTTTTTATTTCTGTTATTATTTTACATGTCCCTCTTCAAAAAAATAAATAAAAGTTGCCATTTGTATGTTATCTTATAGATAATATAAATTTGTATAATTAGATTTGAACAATCTTTAAACAGACTTCAGACAGGGTGGGGAATATTCTTTTACGGTTGTATATTTTTGATTTAGTATGTTTATTGCCATCCGTACATGAAATGTAATTCTGTCTTCAATGGAAATAATGTAGACTCAACAGCTCATAAGTCAAAGATCACATGAATCAGTGGATTAATTAATCAAAATCATTCCATCCATCATTCCTGATTTTCATAGGCCTGTACCCCATTATGAAACCATAAATACCAGGCCATTTCCAACCAGAGAACATCTGAATTACGTCTCAAAGCACTGATCCATCAAGTAGTTTAGCAGAATATTTCATGACCTTCTCTAAAATTCAATTTAAGGAATGTTTTCCCGAGTTCTATAGAAAATTTATATACATCATACATAACAAATACCTTTTGGTGGTGAAGGTTCCCATGACTTTAGTGCAGCTGGAGTTGTCTCCTCCACAAATTCCACATTTGTCAAACTGAAGCTTAGATCCTATAATTCCATCACACCCAGTACGGACACATTTCCCTTTTACACAAACAGAATTACTGTACGGTCTACATTCAGTGCCATCGGTCACCTACAGAGAACATAAACAGGAGATCTCACAATTATACACATGTTAACTGCAAAACGTACATAGTTATTGATGCTTCAATGAAGTCAACTTCAACTCTGGATCAGCATTTTTCAAGTCAGCATGATATCAACATCAATGGACTAATACTTTTTAGGAGGACTTGAGAACTGTTATGTAACCTCCTGGGGTTACCATATACTGGTTACTGAATTTTCCTCTTAAATCTTTAATGTTAAATTTAAGTTGGAGAGGTCATCCAATATAGATGTACAAAAATTAGTAGTCTGTCTTGGACAACATGTAAAAGCTACAAAGCTACAATATGTACAGTAGCATGAAAGGTATGGTAGAATGAGTGAGCATTGACACTATAGTTTCTCCATAATGGTGGAATTGAGGGCCATGGCCTGCCTTAGCTATGTTCAGATCTTTATGGCTGCAAAGGCAGTCAACTGTCATGATCTCTGCAAGCAGAGATCATAGCAAGCCTATAGAGGGACAAGCTCTCGGAAGATGGAACTATACTGACCATGAACTAAGCCTGCCGCGCAACTAGAAATAGCCAGGTAGCATTTCCTATTTATTGCTAGATGCCCAGCTCTGGCCTAAGACCTAAATAGCTAGCAGAGGGAAATATAAGACCTGGCTCACCTCTAGAGAAATATTTCAAAAGCAGACAGTAGCCCCCCACATATAATGACGGTGAGTTCAGATGAAACAACAAACGCAGCAGGAAAATAGTCTTAGCAAATTTGAGGTCCGCTTACTAGATAGCAGAAGACAGATAGTATACTTTCATGGTCAGCAGAAAAACACTAACAAAACACCATCCAGTGATTACCTTAAACTCTGGCATTAACTCATAACACCAGAGTAGCAATCCCTGATCAACGAGAGCTTTCCAGACACAGTAACAAAACTTCAGCTGTGAACTGGAACAAATAGGCAAACGAAACATGGACAACAGTCCAACTTATCTAGTAGTTGTCAGAAGCAGGAACAAGCACTGAGAGGCATCAGATAACATTGTTGACCGGCAAGAAACCACCAGAGAAATGAGCTTAAATAGCGACACCCACTACTGATGGAACCAGGTGAAACAGGAAAGAGGATGACAAGTCCAATTCCACAAGCGGCCACCGGGGGAGCCCAGAATCCAAATTCACAACAGTACCCCCCCCTCAAGGAGGGGGCACCGAACCCTCACCAGATCCACCAGGGCGACCAGGATGAGCCCTATGGAAGGCACGAACAAGATCAGAAGCATGAACATCAGATGCATTGACCCAAGAATTATCCTCCTGGCCGTAACCCTTCCAGTTGACCAGATACTGGAGTCTCCGTCTGGAAACACGAGAGTCCAAAATTTTCTCCACAACGTACTCCAACTCACCCTCAACCAACACCGGAGCAGGAGGCTCAACTGAAGGTACAACAGGCACCTCATACCTGCGCAATAACGACCGATGAAAAACGTTATGAATGGAAAAGGACGCAGGGAGGTCCAAACGGAAAGAAACAGGATTAAGAATCTCCAATATTCTATAAGGGCCGATGAACCGAGGTTTAAACTTAGGAGAAGAGACCCTCATAGGGACAAAACGAGAAGACAACCAGACCAAATCTCCAACACAAAGCCGAGAACCAACACGACGATGACGGTTGGCAAAACGCTGAGTCTTCTCCTGGGACAACTTCAAATTGTCCATAACCTGCCCCCAGATGTGATGCAATCTCTCCACCACCGCATCCACTCCAGGACAATCCGAGGATTCCACCTGACCGGAGGAAAATCGAGGGTGAAACCCCGAATTACAGAAAAACGGGGACACCAAGGTGGAAGAGCTGGCCCGATTATTGAGGGCGAACTCTGCCAATGGCAAAAAAGCAACCCAATCATCCTGGTCAGCAGAGACAAAACACCTCAGATATGTCTCCAGGGTCTGATTAGTCCGCTCGGTCTGGCCATTAGTCTGAGGGTGAAAAGCAGATGAAAAAGACAAATCTATGCCCATCCTAGCACAGAATGCCCGCCAAAATCTAGACACAAATTGGGTACCTCTGTCAGAAACAATATTCTCAGGAATACCGTGCAATCGGACAACATTCTGAAAAAACAGGGGAACCAACTCAGAAGAAGAAGGCAACTTGGGCAGAGGAACCAAATGGACCATTTTAGAGAAACGGTCACAGACCACCCAGATGACAGACATCTTCTGGGAAACAGGCAGATCTGAAATAAAATCCATCGAGATGTGTGTCCAAGGCCTCTTAGGAATAGGCAAGGGCAACAGCAGTCCGCTAGCCCGAGAACTACAAGACTTGGCCCGAGCACAAATGTCACATGACTGCACAAAGACTCGCACATCACGTGACAGGGAAGGCCACCAGAAGGATCTTGCCACCAAATCCCTGGTACCAAAAATTCCGGGATGACCTGCCAATGCAGAAGAATGTACCTCAGAGATGACTCTACTGGTCCAATCATCCGGAACAAACAGTCTATCAGGCGGACAACGATCCGGTCTATCCGCCTGAAACTCTTGCAAGGACCGCCGCAGATCAGGAGAAACGGCCGACAAAATTACTCCCTCCCTAAGGATACCTGTGGGTTCAGTATTACCAGGAGAGTCCGGGTCAAAACTCCTAGAAAGGGCATCTGCCTTAACATTCTTAGAACCCGGTAGGTATGACACCACAAAATTAAAGCGAGAAAAAAATAAAGACCAGCGCGCCTGTCTAGGATTCAGGCGCCTGGCAGTCTCAAGATAAATCAAATTTTTGTGGTCAGTCAATACCACCACCTGATGCTTAGCCCCCTCTAGCCAATGGCGCCACTCCTCAAACGCCCACTTCATGGCCAAAAGCTCCCTATTCCCAACATCATAATTCCGCTCTGCGGGCGAAAATTTGCGAGAAAAGAAGGCACAAGGTCTAATGACGGAGCAGTCGGAACCTTTCTGCGACAACACTGCCCCAGCTCCGATCTCCGAAGCGTCAACCTCAACCTGAAAAGGCAGATTCACATCAGGCTGACGTAACACAGGGGCAGAGGCAAAACGGTGCTTAAGCTCCTGAAAGGCCTCTACAGCATGAGGGGACCAATTAGCAACATCAGCGCCATGTCTGGTCAAATCAGTCAGTGGTTTAACGACATCCGAAAAACCAGCAATAAATCGGCGGTAAAAGTTGGCAAAGCCCAAAAATCTCTGAAGACCCTTAAGAGAGGAGGGCTGAGTCCAGTCACAAATAGCTTGCACCTTGACGGGATCCATCTCAATGGAAGAGGGAGAAAAAATATACCCCAAAAAGGAAATTTTCTGGACCCCAAAAACGCACTTAGACCCCTTCACACATAAAGAATTAGACCGCAGAACCTGAAAAACTCTCCTGACCTGCTGGACATGAGAGTCCCAGTCATCAGAAAAAATCAGAATATCATCCAGATATATTATCATAAATTTATCCAGAAAATCGCGGAAAATATCATGCATAAAAGACTGGAAAACTGAAGGGGCATTAGAAAGACCAAAAGGCATGACCAAATACTCAAAGTGGCCCTCGGGCGTATTAAATGCGGTCTTCCACTCATCCCCCTGCCTGATCCGCACCAAATTATACGCCCCACGAAGATCAATTTTAGAGAACCACTTAGCACCCTCTATACGAGCAAACAAATCAGTAAGCAATGGCAATGGGTATTGGTACTTAACAGTGATTTTATTCAGAAGCCGATAATCAATACATGGTCTCAAAGAGCCATCCTTTTTTGAGACAAAGAAAAACCCAGCTCCCAAGGGAGAAGAAGATGGACGAATATGTCCCTTTTCCAAAGACTCCTTTATATATTCCCGCATAGCAGCATGTTCCGGCACGGACAAATTAAACAAACAACCCTTTGGATATTTGCAACCCGGTATCAAATCTATGGCACAATCGCACTCACGGTGCGGAGGTAACGACCCAAGCTTGGGTTCGTCAAAGACGTCTTGATAATCTGAGAGGAACTCAGGGACTTCAGAGGGAATGGACGACGAAATAGAAACCAAAGGTAAGTCCCCATGAATACCCTTACATCCCCAGCTCAACACAGACATTGCTCTCCAGTCCAAGACTGGATTGTGAGACTGCAACCATGGCAATCCCAGTACCAAATCGTCATGTAAATTATACAGCACCAGGAAACGAATAATCTCCTGGTGATCCGGATTGATACGCATGGTTACTTGTGTCCAGTATTGTGGTTTATTATTAGCCAATGGGGTGGAGTCAATCCCCTTCAGAGGAATAAGAGTCTCCAAAGGCTCTAAATCAAAACCACAACGATTGGCAAAGGACCAATCCATAAGACTCAGAGCGGCGCCAGAGTCAACATAGGCGTCCGTGGCAATGGATGACAAAGAGCAAATCAGGGTTACAGACAAAATAAATTTAGACTGAATGGTGCCAATGGAAACAGACTTATCAAGCTTCTTTGTACGCCTAGAGCATGCTGATATAACATGAGTAGAATCCCCACAATAGAAGCACAATCCATTCTTCCGTCTAAAATTCTGTCGCTCGCTCCTGGACAGAATTCTATCACACTGCATACTTTCTGGCGTCTTTTCCATAGACACCGCCAGATGGTGCACCGGTTTGCGCTCCCGCAGACGCCTATCAATCTGAATAGCCATTGTCATGGACTCATTCAGACCTGCAGGCACAGGGAACCCCACCATAACATCCTTAACGGCATCAGAGAGACCTTCTCTGAAAGTTGCCGCCAAGGCGCACTCATTCCACTGAGTAAGCACAGACCATTTACGGAATTTTTGGCAGTAAACCTCAGCTTCGTCTTGCCCCTGAGATAGTGCCATCAAAGTTTTTTCTGCCTGAAGTTCCAAATGAGGTTCCTCATAAAGCAAGCCCAAGGCCAGAAAAAACGCATCCACATCGCGCAACGCAGGATCCCCTGCTGGCAATGAGAAGGCCCAATCTTGAGGGTCACCCCTGAGCAAGGAAATCACAATCCTAACCTGCTGAGCAGGGTCTCCAGCTGAACGAGACTTCAGGGACAAATAAAGCTTACAATTATTTCGGAAATTCTGGAAGCTAGCTCTATTCCCTGTGAAGAACTCCGGCAAAGGAATTCTCGGCTCAGATACTGGAGCATGTACCACAAAATCTTGTAAATTTTGTACTTTCGTGATGAGATTATTCAAACCCGCAGTTACACTCTGAAGATCCATTATTGTCAGGTGCACACAGAGCCATACAGAGATGAGGAGGAGAGAGAGAAAAAAGACTGCAGCAAGGCAAACTGGAGGGAAAAAAAAAAAAAAAAAAAATACCAGCAGACTTCTTATAACTCTCCTTTCTCAACCTGGGTCTTTAACACTTTATTGGCCGGTCAAACTGTCATGATCTCTGCAAGCAGAGATCATAGCAAGCCTATAGAGGGACAAGCTCTCGGAAGATGGAACTATACTGACCATGAACTAAGCCTGCCGCGCAACTAGAAATAGCCAGGTAGCATTTCCTATTTATTGCTAGATGCCCAGCTCTGGCCTAAGACCTAAATAGCTAGCAGAGGGAAATATAAGACCTGGCTCACCTCTAGAGAAATATTTCAAAAGCAGACAGTAGCCCCCCACATATAATGACGGTGAGTTCAGATGAAACAACAAACGCAGCAGGAAAATAGTCTTAGCAAATTTGAGGTCCGCTTACTAGATAGCAGAAGACAGATAGTATACTTTCATGGTCAGCAGAAAAACACTAACAAAACACCATCCAGAGATTACCTTAAACTCTGGCATTAACTCATAACACCAGAGTAGCAATCCCTGATCAACGAGAGCTTTCCAGACACAGTAACAAAACTTCAGCTGTGAACTGGAACAAATAGGCAAACGAAACATGGACAACAGTCCAACTTATCTAGTAGTTGTCAGAAGCAGGAACAAGCACTGAGAGGCATCAGATAACATTGTTGACCGGCAAGAAACCACCAGAGAAATGAGCTTAAATAGCGACACCCACTACTGATGGAACCAGGTGAAACAGGAAAGAGGATGACAAGTCCAATTCCACAAGCGGCCACCGGGGGAGCCCAGAATCCAAATTCACAACAGTCAACATTCAGAAACAAGACAATGTTCTCCTTTCAGGCAGGACTTATTCAAACTCGGGATCTGTGACATGGAAGGCAGAGACTTTAACAGTGAGCCATAATAATACTGACAAAGCCATGAGCATAGAGGTAATACTTGTGGGTCTCATTGCCTGGTGCTACTTTGACTCCACCACAGCAACCCATTTCTACCATCTTGAGTATAGCTATATCATATATTGTAGGGGTAACCTCAGCAAAAAAAATGAAGATTTGATGCTTTTTCAAAGGTGAGTACATTTATTAGGATCCGGCAACAGATGATTTCCACCGTTTTGACCAGTGCAATGGTCTTTTTCAAGGACATCTCTATGATAAAGAAGCCAATTATATGATGATGTGTGGTGTTATGGCAGATGCATGTCATAACACCTCACATCATCATAAGCCCGGTTCCTTACTCATAGACATGTCCTTGAAAAAGACCATTATACTTTTCGAAACGTTGGAATTCATCTGCTGTCGGATCTGAGCCATATTCTCACCTTTGAAAAATTAATTTTATTCTATTGCTGTAACATATTTATTACTTGTTTTGGAATTGTAATATCTTGGTGGAATACCTCAATTTAGGAATTGAATGTGTCAATTTCCAGCTTTCACAAGTCATATGTAGCTGTTGGTAGTTATAGTGTGGCTTCAAAGGTTTGTAAATATTTGTGGAGTTCATTGCCAAAAATAAAATGACCAAGATAATGGTGTGCACCCAATTCTTTCATTACTTTGCTGTTGTATATCTCATTTGATCCATAGGTCATGATATCACTAACCAACATCATAAAAATTAAATATTCATCTCTGCACAATAGATTCACTCATCTGTAATCTACAGCAGCCATTATATCTACTTTTAACATTTTGAATACCAATGCAACATAAAGGCAAACTGTCAGTGTCTTCATACTGACCATACACAGTAGAAGGCTGTCAGTCGAATGACCAATTGTTTGTCAACTGCCCTCTTGGCCAACTCTCCCATACACAGGATAGCTCATGTGGCTGAGCACTTCTGTGTTCTCAACTGACACGTCAACCGGGGGGTTACCTCTGGGAGAACAATGTGATCAGCAGTCTGACCATCAGTTAGCCGACACCTCCATACATGTCAGACCATTGGCCAAACCCGTCAATATCAGCGGCTTTGAGCAACATTGGTCTAATGTGTATGGGCCTTTAGAGTCACCAAACTAATCACAAAGATTTTTAGGGCAGTAAAAGAAAAGTTCAATGATACATTCCAAGCCACAAATGGATGTTCCATTCTTGAGAAAATCAACTTTGAACGTTTGTATAAATGAGGCCGAGAATACAATGAGGCAGGTCGATTCCCAGAAAGTGCATTCGTCGTCCTCCTCCTTCTTCTCTGCTCCATGTGATTGACATCTGTTCAGCATTGTTCAGTCAGCAGAATCATGAAATTATCTGTGTTCAACAGGCATCAATCAAGCCCATGGGAGCAGCACTATGGGGGGAATAATGAAGGAGAATGGCACACTTGCCAATAATTGTCCCACACTTGTTGCACTTCTAGTGTTGAGCATTCCGATACCGCAAGTATCGGGTATCGGCCGATACTTGCGGGTATCGGAATTCCGATACCGAGATCCGATACTTTTGTGGTATCGGGTATCGGTATCGAAACAACATTAATGTGTAAAATAAAGAATTAAAATAAAAAATATTGCTATACTCACCTCTCCGACGCAGCCTGGACCTCACCGAGGGAACCGGCAGCGTTCTTTGCTTAAAATGCGCGCGTTTCCTGCCTCCCGTGACGTCACGGCTTGTGATTGGTCGCGTGCCGCCCATATGGCCGCGACGCGACCAATCACAGCAAGCCGTGACGTAATTTTCAGGTCCTGAATGCCTAATTCTAGGCATTCAGGATTTTAAAATTACGTTACGGCTTGTGATTGGTCGCGTCGCGGTCACATGGGCGACGCGACCAATCACAAGCCGTGACGTCACGGGAGGCAGGAAACGCGCGCATTTTAAAATTACGTCACGGCTTGTGATTGGTCGCGTGCCGCCCATGTGACCGCGACGCGACCAATCACAGCAAGCCGTGACGTAATTCAGGTCCTGAATGCCTAATTCTGCATTCAGGACCTGAAAATTACGTCACGGCTTGCTGTGATTGGTCGCGTCGTGGCCACATGGGCGGCACGCGACCAATCACAAGCCGTGACGTCACGGGAGGCAGGAAACGCGCGCATTTTAAGCAAAGAACGCTGCCGGTTCCCTCGGTGAGGTCCAGGCTGTGTCGGAGAGGTGAGTATAGCAATATTTTTTATTTTAATTCTTTATTTTACACATTAATATGGTTCCCAGGGCCTGAAGGAGAGTTTCCTCTCCTTCAGACCCTGGGAACCATCAGGGATACCGTCCGATACTTGAGTCCCATTGACTTGTATTGGTATCGGGTATCGGTATCGGATTAGATCCGATACTTTGCCGGTATCGGCCGATACTTTCCGATACCGATACTTTCAAGTATCGGACGGTATCGCTCAACACTACTTATGACCTCAATTGCCTTAAATTTCAAAGTAGATTTTTTTTTAAGTGATAGAATATCCATTTTTGGTTAGGAAGTTATGTGTGAACTAGTCTTTTACTATCTTACCCAGCTTTTGACAGCACGTGAAATCAAAGAATGGCTGATAAGTTGGAGTGAGTTTACAGATTTCTGCATATTTCACATTTTAGTATAATGATGTGATAATTTTACCTTTTGTGAGAAGACAACATAATATCCAGTTCCTTTAGCCTGACATATGAGCTTGCAGACATCTCCCGGCTGAATCCCTGCATATTTCGGAATCCACTCAACAAATGTCTTGACACCCTTTGCATCAGTTTGATAACCGTTCCTTGCTTCACACTGCTGCTGTCGGAATGATTTAGCTTTAGGGAAAAAGAAAATAAAGTTCTGATATTATATCTCTTTTCATATTATTCTTTTTTGTACATTCTTAGAACAAGAAGAAAAAATGGCAAAGTTTCCTGTCTTCATATTTCTAGACAAAAACAGGGACTCATCACAGCAAGAGACAAGTTAACAAAATTGTCATTTGGGAAAGCCTTTTTTCTGCTTTTATCTGCTTGGCTAAATTTCCATTCTTGGTAAAAAAAATATATATATTTTGAAGACAAAACCCAAAATATGTGTCCTTAAAGTAGCAATTCCTAAACTTATTATTAGGGAGCAACAGAAGTGTTTTTTTTTACTTCTGGGAAACTTTATGCATGAATTTCTACTTTAAAAAGTTACAGTGGGAAAAAATAATTTAGTCAGCCACCAATTGTGCAAGTTTTCTCACTTAAAAAGATGAGAGAGGCCTGTAATTGACATCATAGGTAGACCACAACTATGAGAGTCAAAATGAGAAAACAAATCCAGAAAATCACCTTGTCTGATTTGGCAAGATTTATTTTGTAAATTATAGTGGAAAATAAGCATTTTGTCATCTAAAAACATTCAAGATTTCTGGCTCTCACAGACCTGTAACTTCTTTTTTAAGAGGCTCCTCTGTCCTCCACTCATTACTTGTAATAATGGCCCCTGTTTGAACTTGTTATCAGTATAAAAGACACCTGTCCACAACCTCAAACAGTCACACTCCAAACTCCACTTGGTGAATACCAAAGAGCTGTTGAAGGACATCAGAAACAAAATTGTAGACTTGCACCAGGCTGGGAAGACTGAATCTGCAATAGGCAAGCAGCTTGGTGTGATGAAATCAACTGTGGGAGCAATAATAAGAAAATGGAAGACATACAAGACCACTGATAATCTCCCTCGATCTGGGGCTCCACGCAAGATCTCACCTCCAGAGGTCAAAATTATCACAAGAAAGGTGAGCAAAAATCTCAGAACCATATGGGGGGACCAAGTGAATGACCTGCATAGAGCTGGGACCACCGAAACAAAGGCTACCACCAGTAACACACTACGCCGCCAGGGACTCAGATCCTTCAGTGCCAGATGTGTCCCCCTGCTTAAGCCAGTACATGTCTGGGCCCATCTGAAGTTTGCTAAAAAGCATTTGGATTTTCCAGAAGAGTATTAGGAGAATATCATATGGTGTGATGAAACCAAAGAAGAACTGTTTGGTAGAAACAAAACTTGTCGTGTTTGGAGGAGACAGAATGCTGAGTTGCATCCAAAGAACACCATACCTACTGTGAAGCATGGGGGTGGCAACATCATGCTTTGGGGCTGTTTCTCTGCAAAGGGACGAGTGATCCATGTACATGAAAAAATGAATGGGGCCATGTATCATGAGATTTTGAGTGCAAACCTCCTTTCATCCGCAAGGGCATTGAAGATGAAACGTGGATGGGTCTTCCAGCATGATAATGATCCCAAGCACACCACCAGGGCAACGAAGGAGTGGCTTTGTAAGAAGCATATGAAGGTTCTGGAGTGGCCTAGCCAGTCTCCAGATCTTAACCCCAGTGAAAACCTTTGGAGGGAGTTGAAAATCCATGTTGCCCAGCGACAGGCCCAAAACATCCCTGCTCTAGAGGAGATCTGCACGAAGGAATGGGCCAACATACCACCAACAGTGTGTGGCAACCTTGTGAAGACTTACCGAAAATGTTTTACCTCTGTCATTGCCAGCAAAGTATATATAACAAAATATTGAGATTAACTTTTGTTTATGACCAAATACTTATTTTCCACCATAATTTGCAAAATAAATCTTGACAAATCAGACAAGGTGATTTTCTGGATTTGTTTTCTCATTTTGACTCTCATAGTTGTGGTCGACCTATGATATCAATTACAGGCCTCTCTCAACTTCTTAAGTGGGAGAACTTGCACAATTGGTGGCTGACAATACTTTTTTCCCCACTGTAAGTGGAGTCTGTAACCCCCAAAACTCGATTTAAAGCACTTTAATTTAGTTGTTAAGAAAAAATAACCTTTTTATTCCACATGGAAATGAAGGTTTCTTGGTGCATCTTTGGTGTGGCTAATGGCTGCGTGCATCATAGAATGACAGAATATAAGAGTTGGAAGGGACCTCAAGGGTCATTGTGTTCAACCCGCTTTGTGCCCCCTCACTCAGCATGCCCCGCACCTGCCCTTAGTTTGGCTGCAGCATTTATTTACCCAGAGAGGTCAATATAGGGAGGTCTATTATTGTGTGACCCTGTCTGTGTGCAGCGAGTGAAATCTATACTGCAGATAGGATTATTATAGGGGTTTGTTCATCTTTGGACTGATTTAGGAGTTTAAATTGAGTTTTTTGGGTTACAGGCTCCTTTTAAAGTGATATTTGAAAATTGAAACAGATTCCCTATTATCTCCATTAATTGTCTATGGGTCTTGCCAGAGAAAGAAAAACACAGCACTTGGCTATTTCTGGCAGGTCTATGGACAATAAATGCAGTGGAGGATAATCCTGTGTACCTCCGCACTATCCAAGACTGGACTCTGCAGAGAGCAGTTTTCAGGCAGGATCGTTGGAGGCCCAAATTGACACAACTCCCATGATAAGGAAGTTATGCCCCATACTTAAATATAGGGATAATTTTCAATTCTGAGAATACTTTTTTCAAGCATTCGAACTCTCATGGCTTTATCCTGGCAATCATCCGTGTGCCACTTTGTTTGCCTCCATACCAAAAATCTGTGTGCATCTCAAGTCTGTTTATTGCTCCCAGTGCAAAAGGGACAACTAATGTGTTTCCATTTTCCAACACTGGGAAGGATGACAGTTTCTTGGCCTCATTTTTCAATTCAAAGCAGCTGATAGCAGCCATAAAAAGGGTGCACAAGTGTTCTCGTAGCTGCCATAGATTAATTGGAAGAACAGCATTCATGCTCAGCCACTTTGGATTGCTGAATCGTGGTCCCAGGGCTCTCGTTTGTCTTAGAAAGCTGGACCTCTGTTTTCTGAAAACTGATCCTAGGATGAAGAACTGGTACATTTCCAGTGGTTGAATACTTCTTTAAGGTACAAGTCTAAAGAAAAAAGCAGAACGCAAAATGCTCCATAGTGTAGACGGAGACTAGAGTAGATGTAGACGTAGTAGATGTAGTAGATATAGATTAGAGTGGTGGTAACCATAAAACAACTGGGAATATGCTTAAGTGATTGATTGTGGTAGAAGAAAAGATCCAACTCACATGCTATCCCATAATATAATACCTAAAAGTACTGTATTGTCATTTATGACTAGGACACCTAAGCTTCAATTTTTAATTTTGGGGCAATTGGCCATAGGGACATATTAAACACAATACCACCGAGTAGTCTCTGTTAAAAAAACATAACACTTTGATTTATTGTGTTTTTACGACTCTGACATCTGTGATATATCACTCTAACACCTGTAATCCAGCGCAACTGACCTCAATGTGAGAAACTCAACGGGACCTGTAATTATTCAGTCTTTAGATTAAGTAACCATAGAGGGCTATGGGGTCGGTGAAGCGAGACGAGTGAATAATGCTGCCTTATTTACTCCCGGACCATTTACATTTTATTTGTTTTGTTTTTTTAGCCTTTTATTTGCTTTCTATGGTTTACCCGTCACATTCTGTGAAGTGAATCATGGAGGTATACGATCCGTCTGTCTTCTGACAGTACATTTGGTGTGCTTGTAAAACAGACGCCGGGCACTAATGAGACTTTATAAGATTTTCTATTAAGAGTGATATATTCACAGCAGGGACCGGCTCACAACACTGGGATAATATTAGATCATGTATTTGTAATATCTCCACCTAACTGCTCACATCCCTGGATAAAGTAGAATTTAATCTGCTGTAGTTAACAGACCACACGGCTTCCTCTAATGCTCACACACGCTGGGAAAAAAATGAGAATACTTTCTACATTTCTGTCTAGTCATTCGTTTTATAATCCTATGTGTAGCGGAATTGCTTCTGATTCTTACTTAAAGACAATCGGTCACGTGCACTAAATATATCATATTTTCAACTGGTGTAAATGCCGCTGATCTCCCAAGTTTGGCGCTGTTTTTCTTTTGTTCCTGCGCCTCTCCGTTCCTGAGATATGGCTCTCTCTTCTCTGTGTTCAAATGTAGCCTTTTTAGCCATGAGGGCGCCGTCCTTACTCTTCTGCCTGGGCGTATTCATGAGGAACACGCCCAGTTGGCAAAAAAGACTAGTGTTATATACAGAAGGGGCCATATCTCAGGAATGGAGAGGCGCAGAAACAAAGGAAAAGCATGCCTGGATTCAGGAGAACAGCGACATTTACAGCAGATGTGAAAAATAAATATTTATGGCAAGCAAAAGTTCCCATTTAATATTGGGAATCCAAATGTCAGGGATTTAAATGGTTTGTTTTTTTTAAACAATATTTTTTTGTTAGAAGGTTCCCTGACAATAAGTTGATCACAGGCTATTCTATAATTTAAATCCCTAGCAGTCAGGAATAATCTGTGAAGAGACAGTGAATTCTAACACCACTGAACAGTGCCGACACTGGAGGTGAGTATAAGCTTTTTTATTGTAATGGGGCAAAACACAGTGAATGAGAAGGGTTTGTCCAAGTAGTGGACAACTCCTTTAGAGAGTAGAATGTCTTGTTTCTCATGAGAAACTCTAGGATATGCCTATACTTTATGTTCAGAGGATTTTTTTTTCCATGATCATGAAAATGAAGGACCACATAACTATTGTATATTGTTTCCCGTTCCATTAGTTAATTGCATAGTGGCGCTCCCAACTGTATAACTTGGCAAAGAAATGCAGCCTGCCTTGTTCACTTGAACACCACGTGTGTTCCCCACTTCTAGGACAGTGCTCTTACCACTAGATGGACATGAGTTGACATTGCAGGATCGGTTGATTGCACGCTTTCCAGTACAGTATCTACCGCTGTTTCTTGGAGCAGGGTCATTACAGTGACGATAAGCAAACTGGACCCCTCCTCCGCATGTTCGGGAACATTGCCCCCAAGGTCCCCAGGAGCCCCAGTTTCCATGACTAGAGATCTGAAATATACAATAAATTAGTACAGGACACATTTTAAATCAAGGTGGATCCAAACAGAAGATACAAAGAGGAAAAAAACAATTGTATGGTTGCTGTTCATCCCCTTATTCCTCAATTACCTTCTTAACAGGGTTGCCAGGATTAGAAAAATCTAGATGTCTTCTCCAAAAACATAACCACACCTGTCCTCCGCCCAATTCAAATGAATGGAGCACACATGCGACCATCATGTTTTTCTAATGCCTCAAAACCATGGGGATGATGGAAACGGTAAGGCTCTATTTAGACATTGAATGGAGTGGCAGGTTGCGTGTTTGACCACCACTCCATTTAAACTCCCACTACTGGCAATTGTGCAGTGAGGAGGAACAGGGTTCTTGGGATTACAGTTCTAGTGATCGGTGGGGGTACCATTAGTGGTAATTAGACATTTCACATCTTTCCGGTAGGTATATGATATATTCCATCATAGAAAATTTTTTTTTAACTGTGTACACCTACCGAATAATACTTCTTCTTGGTTTTGTCAACACATTTTCCATGAAGACAGATCCTTCCTTTTCCACAGGGTGTTCCCTCCACTGCAGGCAACTTCTTTGTTAAACAAACCATCTGACCTTGTCGGACGACTGCACACCATAATCGTGAGCAGACATCCATACCAGGGCACACTGTGTAAGCTGGTCCAAAGGCCAGCTTACATTGGCGGACGGCATCATAACTCTGTCCAGGAAGCTCTTCGGGACCCAGAATTTGATTTCTTGGCTGGTCCAGCAAACAGTTTCCTGAAAAATAGATAAATTGGAAACATTGATTTTAACAGCATTTGCCATAGGGCGTTAGACAGGTTGCAAATTGAAATGTACAGAGGTTTTCTCCGAATCTTCAAAAGTGGGAAACAAACTGGAAATGCTACAATATAAAGAAAAGAAAGAAGCATTACTTGGCCATTGAATTATCCACCAGTAGGGTTGAGCGAAACGGATCGGTCATTTTCATAAGTCGCCGACTTTTGGCAAAGTCGGCGTCTCATGAAACCCGACCCGATCTCAGCGTGGGGTTGGCCATGTGGAACACAATCTTGGCGCCAAAGTCGCGTTTGGAATTACGCCTTCCCTGCCATTTTTTCAGCCAATTAATTGTGGGCAGCGTGATGACATAGGTTCCGGCCCGGTTTCTGCGGCGTCATAGAGCCATATTACCGTTTGGGCTGCAGTGATTTCCGGAGTCAGACACAACAATGCACGGAGGAGAGAGAGAGAGAGAGAGAGAGAGAATAATCCACATTGACTTGCATTGGGTTTCGTGTTCCGGTCCGGAACCCGACTTTACAGTAGAATCGGCCGATTTCACACGATCCGACTTTCGAGAAGGTCGGGTTTCACAAAACCCAACTCGATCCTAAAAAAGCAAAAGTCGCTCAACCCTATCCACCAGTAATGTATGTGACGACATCCCACATGTCATTTACATGACCCAAAAAGTGAAGTAATTTTCTCAGGGGTGATGATTACATACATGGCATGTAGTCACTTAGGCCAGTGATTGGCTACTGTGGTCACATGAATTCTGGATGGGACATCAACATTTTCATTACCAGGTATGTCCAGCAGAACAGTGGAACTGGAGTGACAGATGCATGCAAGGGGTAAGTAATGCTTATTTCTCTTTTTTATAGCATGCCATACTCATAGCCCATTTTTGAAAAATCTTTTTATAAGCTCAAAGATTTCCCAATGTGTTTTTAGCAATTTATTCCGCCCTCCCTAAGTTATAATATTCTTCGATGCTTACAATAGTGGCAGCTACTAATAGGAAGCGGTACAACAACATGAAAGTGAAGTATGTAATTCATCTTGCCAACAAGTAAGATTTGCCGATGTGGCAGCTCTTCTGGGAGTCCCCCATTTTCACAAGCAGGAAAGTATGCTGGTTAAGCTCATGTATGAACAGGAGCTTCATTGAACATGATACAGTCAAGAGAGTAGATGTAGGTGGTCTAGATCCAAGTGTCCAATGTGGTGCCTAATTGAGTTAAAATGGCCCCTCATAGGGAGAACATGGAAGGCAATAGATTTGAGTCCTTAGTATATAGTATCGTTACTAATAAGGAGTTCAATTTTGGGCTCCATAATAAGAAGGAATAAGCTGACCTAGATCCGGTGCAAAGAAGGGCAACCAAAGTTATTGAGGGTAAGAGTGGACTGCAATACCAAGACAGGTTATTAAACTTGGGGTTTTCAGTTTGAAAAAATTATGGTTTAAGGGGGACCTTATTACAATGTTCAATTATATGAGGGGACAGGACAGAGATCTTTCTAATTATCTTATTACACATAAGCCTGTGACAGTAACAAGGGGCATCCTCGACATCTATTGGAAAGAACATTTAACTATCATCATGGATGGTGATTCTTTCGTGTACAAGCAGTGAGAGTGTGGATTCTTTACTGTATGAGCTGTAAGACAATGGATTCTTTACACTGTGAGCAGTGAGAATATGGAACTCTCAAGGAGTACCTGGATGTCTTTATTGAAAAATATAATATTACAGGGTATATGTACTAGATTCTGTGACAGGACTATGATCCAGGGCACCAGTCTGAATGTCATATGTGGAGTTGGGTAGGAATTGTTCCCCTAAAATGAAGTAATGAGCATCTGACCGCTTTTCCTCTGGCTCAACGCATTAGGTTATAGGTTGAACTCGATGGACTTGTGTCTTCTTTCACTCTTAAAACTATAAAACTATTGCACTATCCTTCATTATTTCTTTTTCAATACTTTAGGTTCTTATAAAATGAAAATTATAAATATCAGTTTTCCAATGGAACAATCTAAAAACTCTGTGTGGTTCCAATTCCTAGAAAATTCAGGTCTGAGAAACTAGAAACCCCCTTTCTGATAATGAAAAAGCTTTTTTTTTTGGCAGAAGGGACATCATTGTAAGGGGAAATGTAAGCAATTGATGGATTTTATTGAGAACAAGATTGCGAAGCCAAAGATTGAAATCAATAAACAGACTCGGTACACTCCTATACAATGTGCCGTATTGACGCCATGCCAGGGAATAAGCCTAATGCTTTCCATATCTTTGGCTAAAACAACCTCTCTTTTAAAAGGGTTTTCATGACTCTCAGCAATTTTAAGCAAAGGCAAAAGGTATAAATACAAGCGCCCCCGTGGAATTCAGCAAGGCTCTGTTGACTCTCAAAGAATGCTCGTTGGCACAAGTCCAGCAGGACTCAAACACTCGTGCCCTTGTGCCCGCTGCTAGCATTGTAAATCAGCCCCAATCGAGTAGTTGGGTATTATGGAAAGAAACACTAACATGTAAACCGGAACATTAAAACAGACTGCTGGTGGAGCATAAAAGGCCAATGTCTGCTGTAATTTCCAAAACAGAATCATTGTGACCTCATCTACCCTCTGCCTGTGTTTAAGAATTCAGCTCGGCTTCCAGGAGCTTTTATCAATTGGTATGTGTGTTGTTCGCTGTTCCACTGACAGGCAGAACACTGTTTAATAGGAGCCATGATCATGGAAAGTAATTACTGAAACAATCTATTTAGCGGCCCTCGCATTACAGTTCAATCATTTGATCACTTTATACCAGGTTCAGTTGAATTTCTCTGTATCGGTAGCAGAGCTGAGGTTGAATTTTCTCTAATACCTTGTATAATCGGCTGAAAAAAAGTGATTATCAGACTAAGAGTATAAAAAGGATTTGTTACCGGAGAACCTACGCTGTAAGAACTCATCGCGGCTTCTTGGTTTTCATGTGGTCCTACTGGAGCAGGAGTTTGGAAATACAGGAGACAGAGGTAGATGCATTGGCACACTTGGGGGAACACTAAGCTGTATTATTATTACTATACTTTATACCATATTACTATACTTATTACTATACTTTATAAGCTTTATATTCAACTCCCTACTATGCAGTACTTATATTATTACTATTATATTATTAGTATTAGCTTTCCGAAACTAATCCTTTGTGATAAAATCGCACATTTCTTCTTAAGTGACCTTCTGCGTAATACTTATCCTACAGCCCGTTAAATAGGTATGAGCAGTGCAAAAGAAAATGGAGGAAAAAATGTTTCTTTCTCTGTCGTTCATGTTGGAGCTCAATGAGCAGACCTGAAGAGAAAAACATGATTTTGGGATACTCTATCTAGAAATATTTATGCTATATGTTATGTGTCCATCTAGTTGTGATGTGGGTTTCAGAATGTTAGAAAGAGTTGTCTCATCATTCGAAATGTTTGTAAGTACAAGCCACTTTGCATTTTATTTCTCAATAAAATTACCGTATTTTCCGGCATATAAGACGACTGGGCGTATAAGACGA